>NC_138772.1:37753451-37940951 GCF_965119305.1 Pelophylax lessonae
TTCTTTTTTTTTTTTTTAGAATTGTTGCTCTTTTTCTATTCATAGCGCAAAAAATAAAAATCGCACAGGTGATCAAACACCACCAAAAGAAAGATCTATTTGTGGGAAAAAAAGGACATCAACTTTATTTAGGTACAGTGCCGCACGACCGCGCTATTGCCCATTAAAGTAACGCAGTGCCGTATCGCAAAAAATGGTCTGGTCATTAAGGGGGGAAATCTTCTGGTCAAAAGTGGTTAATGGCATCCCAGTCTTATGGGCCATACACACTATAAGATTTTCTTAAGACTTTTTCCGTTAGACTTACCAAAACCAGATAATATGAGGTCAAACCTAAACACTTTCAATTTGTATGCAATCATGCAGGCCCTTGCACTACATAGAAAAGGTAAATCTGAGGGGAATCTAACCACAAAAGTTGGATAGTGTGTATCCAGCTTTAGTCTGTAGGGTTCAATATTGAGTTGTATATAGAAAATGCAAAGAAGAAAACGGGACTTTCCCGGAGCTAGAATACCCTACCATTCTTCCAGAAGCGCGTTTGCGAGGTCAAGCACTGATGTTGAATGAGAAGGCCTGGCTTGCAGTCTTAGCTCTGATTCATCCCAAAAGTGTTCTATCAGGTTGAGTTCAGGACTCTGTGCAGGCCAGTCAAGTTCCTCCACCCCAAACTCGCTCACCCATGTCTTTATGGACCTTGCTTTGTGCACTGGTCCAAATCATTTGGTGGAGGGGGATTATGGTGTGGGGATGTTTTTCAGGGGTTGGACTTGGCCCCTTAGTTCCAGTGAAGGGAACTCTTTAGACGTCAGCATGCCAAGACATTTTGGACAATTTCATGCTCCCAACTTTGTGGGAAAAGTTTGGGGATGGCCCCTTCCTGTTCCAACATGACTGTGCACCAGTGCACAAAGCAAAAATAAAATGTTTCCTTTAGTTATACTTTAAAGAGGAAGTAAACCCTCCTCTGACACTTGTACCTATAGGTAAGCCTATGATAAGGTTTACCTATAGGTACTGTAAATATCTCCTAAACACGTACCGTTTAGGAGATATTTACCTTACATGCAGCCAGTGACGTCACTGGCCCATGCGCTCTGAAGGAATGGCCGCTGGTGCCGTTTCTTCAGAGCCCCGTGCCGTGACTGTCGGCTCTCGCACGCGTGCGCGGGAGTGACGTCACCGCGGCTCCGGCCAATCAGATGGCCGGATGCCGCGATCCCGGAAGACGGGCGACTGGACATGTCGCCCGTCATAGAGGTGAGCGGACGGCACGGCGGGGGCTCATTCTAAGGTAAGTATTGCATAATGAGCTAGTATGCGATGCATACTAGCTCATTATGTGTTTCTCTTTCAGCTTGTAAAAAGAAAAAAAAAATTGAACTGAGTTTACAACCTCTTTAAAGTGTATCTAAACCCAACAGCAAGAATGTAATGTGGTGCAGCTTACTAGTCCTCAGATATATCTGCCAGTAGCACACTTTCTGTCCTAGGGTGACCATGCTGACCCACCATTCTGTATATACTGTATACAGACACCACATCTATTGAATGGGGAGCTGCCGTAGATTACATTTTTGCTCTCAGATTCAGATTTCCTTTAAAGTGGTTGTAAACCTCAGTCATAAAATCTGACAAAAGCATATATATTTGTAGTGTTTACTTATCTCTCTCCAGAGCTCCAAGTGTAATTTCTCTCTGGTGCTTCCTTCCTCTGCTATCAACATGAGTCACTTCTGAGAAGCTTTCCTGACACCAGAGATAAAATGGTGACGGGGGGAGCTTAGCACACAGCTTGTCTGCTCAGAACACAGCTCTGTATCCTTCCTTCATTCCTGTGCAGTGTGTGGAGGGGTGTGTGTCTCTTTCCTCCAATCAGCTCTCACACAGTTTGCAAGAGCTCTAACTGCAGCTCTCTGCCCCCTCCTCTGTGATACTGACAGATGAAGAAGGAATTTATACATTTATATGATAGGAGGCACTGATGTGCGTTTATGAGGCGTCACTTATGGGCACTGATAGGCGGTACTAATGGGTACTGATAGGCGGTACTGATGGGCACTGATAGACGTCACTGATGGGCAACTTTAAAGGCACTGATGGGGATGCACTGATGGTCAGGGCCCTGATAATGTGTGGGCATGTCCCCTGTCAGGATTGCCGGTTAATGGCTCTCCTCACACTGTGACATCGCTTGAGGAAAGTAATGCCGATAACCGTCAGTTCTGGTTACACTGTGATCAGCTGTGATTGGACACAGCTGATCATGTGGTAAAGGGCCGCAGTGGTTGGCCCTTTACCACGATCTGTCATCATCAGCTGTGTTTGAAGGACGCCGGATGTGTGCCCCAGGGCACACGTAAGGAGTGTGGTTTCTGGAGGACGTCCATGAATGCCCTCCCAGAACAACAAAGCCACGCTGTAGCTGTCTTTCGGCTATGCCGCAGTTAGGAAGTGGTTAAAGGGAGACTGTTATATGGTTGTGGTAAATGCTTATTTTGAATTACTATTGTAAAATTTACTTTAATTACTTTTAATTTACTTTAAAGTGGTTACTGACTGGCCTCAGGTGATGCACAGAGATAAAATAAATCCTCCTACATAGGTTGTACCTGTTTATCTGCAGTCTTCTCTTCACTACATCCATTTAAAGTGCTAAATTATGAAGATTGTCTTAGTGTTCAGAAAAAAAAGGGGGCTTAGAGCTAAAGTTACACACTGCATAACTCAGTGAGGTGAGCTCTGACAGCTGATTGGAGGGAAGAGACCAACCCCCTCCCACACAGCACACAGTAACAAAGCTGAGGCTGTCAGTCTTCTGGAGGTCCCTCCCCCGTCACCATTTTTTTCTTGGTTATCAGAAGTGACTCATGCTGATAGCAGAGGAAGGAGGCAGCAGACAAAAATGACACTTAATGCTCAGGATTGAGACAAGTAAACACTATAGAGGGATATGCTATGTTCATATTTCATGTCTGAAGATTACAACTACTTTAATTAAACCACCATTCTTCTGTTTATTGGGGACTCTATTGGTGAGATTTCTGGGGTCTTTAAACCTTCTTTGCTCATTATGAGAGGTTCCCCTCACCCCTGTGCTGAGTTCCTGGTTCTGTACACCTGCTGTGCCCATTATGAAGGGTTGCCACCGTCTCTGTACTGACTTCCCAGGTCTGTACACCTGCTGTGCCCATTATGAGGGGTTCCCACTAGGGGTTCCCACTATATCGGGGCCGATATGCACTTTCCCCGATATATCGGAATTGGCCCCGGAGGTTACCGATATTGCCAATATTTTGGGAAAGTGCTGTACCGGACTGATGCCTGCAGCTAGAGGTACTGCCGTCCATAGCCGACGGTTGGCTATCATTACAAGGAGCGGGAGGGGACGTCCTCCCCTCCCGCCGCCTCCCGCGGCTCGCCTGGGTCTCCCGTCCCACCGGGAGACCTGGGCAACCAGCCTGCATGGCTGCCGAAGACCCAATCAAAGCCGCATGCAGGTCTCCATGTGTAACCCAGAAGTAATGTCATGACATCACTTCCGGGTACTGGCGCCAGATTAAAAAAAATAACATCACTCAAACCAGCCAAACTCGGCGTTTTGAATGCTTTTAAGTGTAGAGGAGGAGTTTGGGGTCCCCAGATCCCTCCACAACAGTACCTGTCAAGTGCTAAAAAGTATTATTTTTTTTTTTAAATGTATGAAAATATTGGCCAATATCGGCCGATACCAATATGCATTGACCAAAATATCGATATCGGTCGATCACTAGTTCCCACCACCCCTGTGCTGGATTTCTGTGTCTGTACACCTGCTGTGCCCATTATGAGGGCCTCCCCTATCTGTGCTGAATTTTTTTAATTATAATATACAGATTATAACAGGAGAAGCTGGAACACATAAAGGTGGGTAGAAACACTGGAAAACCTCCGGTGGACAGGAGCAGACCAATAGACATGTAACGTAGTAACAATAGTAACAAATTTAAACCAATCCAAAACGAGCCAACATTATGGATGAAATTTAAATTAGAATTGTTTTTAAACTAAATCTGAATTGTTTTCTAATTGAATTTGAATAGTTTTTTAATCGACTTTGAAACACTTTTGAATCAAACTCGAAAGAGAATAAAAAAGGATATAATAGAATAGAATAGAAAAGAACAGAATAGAAAATAATATAATAGAGTAAAACAGAACAGAATAGAAGATAAATGAATAGAAAAAATTAGAATAGAAAAAAGGGATAGAATAGATATAAAATATTAGAGTAAAAAAGAACAAAATAGAATAGAAAATAAAAGAATAGAATAGAATACAAAATAGTATAGAATAAAATAAAACATAATTCAAATGGAATTTGATTCAAATTCAAATAGAATTCGAAACATTTGAATTGATTCTAATTTGAATAAACAAAACTAATTCCGAAAACAAAATAAACAAATTAAACAAATGTAACTAAATTAATTTATGTAAACTAAACAAAATTCTTTTTTTCTTTCTGCACATATCTACGGACCATTTCTAGCTAGCTGGTTCTCTATGCTACATAAGCATGATTAGCCTAAAGCAGACCATGAATGATTCATTTTTTTTTTTTTTTTTAATTCAACCAGTGGATTAAACGAGAAAAACTGATTGAATTCCCCCATCCCCCCTCACTCGATGTGGATAGGAAAAACCTCCCACTGAGCTATACACTGATCAGCACTGCAAGCTGCTGTATAGCCGGTGGTGCCAATCGAACGGCATTTATCTGATAGGCTGGATGTACAGAAGTTGATTGCTAGACTCCTCCCCCCAATGATCAGACTGCAATATTGTAACTTTGTAGCAAGGTGAGAGGTTGCAATGGGGGAGCTGATCTGTGTCAGACATTTATGAAAACAGCACAGACACCAGAATTTACAGGATTGTGAGCCGGTCTTCTGTCAGAATATCATACCCTATCAGAATTCCATACCGCCATCATTTCCGGTTGCGGATCAGCTGTGGCTACGTCATGAATCAGCTGTAGCCGCGTCACAAGTCCTACTGCGCATGCGCAGAATAGGTAGGGCATTTTGATAACATCGTAAGGGTCAGGCAAAAGTCCTAGTGTGCATGCGCCGGCGGGTCGGCCAGCGGGATCTCTGATAACAAACATCCATCCGATCTCCAAGGCCGGCACTGCGCTGACCCGACACTGCGCCCGAGCCGACACTGCAGCGACCCGACAATCCGATTTCCATGCCCCACACTGCGCCGACCCGACAATTAGACAGTGGGCGTGTGGGTAGGGAATAGGATTGTCCCATTGTCGGCTCGGCGCAGTGTATGCCATGGAGATCGGATGGATGTTTGTTATAAGAGATGCCGCTACCCGATCCGTTGGTGCGTATGCACCTGCTCATGCGCAGTAGGACTTTTGCCTCACCCCCTTACGATGTTATCAAAATTCCCTACCTATTCCACGCATGCGCAGTAGGACGTGTGACGCGGCTACAGCTGGTTCATGACGAGCCTGCACCGGAAATGACGTAGGTAGGGAAATCTGATGGGGTAGGGTTTTCTGATAGAACACCGGCATCTCAGCCCAGGAAGTAGATGGATGATGCCTGAATTAAGTTGGCTCCGTCCTAGAGCAGGGGTGGGGAACCTTTTTTCTGCCAAGGGCCATTTGGGTATTTATAAAATCATTTGGGGGCCGTACAAAATTATCAACTTAAAAATGTGCCTGTTATATTTGGTCAAAAATTTAATTAACTCACCCCTAATGTGATGGCTGCAACTGCTTCTCTTTGGTGAAGTGTGTGATGTTAGCTGGCATTGATGATGTTGCTACTCGCAACTGGTTTTCCAGGTTTGCATCGGTCAGTCTGGAGCGCAGTCGACTTTCTGGTGGTAAGTTTTGAAAAGAACTGCTGGCGGGTAATGCTGGTGGGTATAGCTGGCTGGTACTGCTGGCTTGTACTGTGCTGTGGGTACTTCTGGCTGGTACTGCTGGCTTGTACTGTGCTGTGGGTACTGCTGGCTTGTACTGCTGGCTCAGGCTGGTACTGCTATGGGTATTGCTGATTCAGGCTGGTACTGTGCTGTAGGTACTGCCTTGGGTACTGCTGGCTCAGGCTGGTACTGCTGGCTGATACTGTGCTGTGGGTACTGCTGGCTGGTACTGCTGGCTAAGGCTGGTACTGCTGTGGGCACTGCTGGCTGGTATTGCTGTGGGTACTGCTGGCTGGTACTGTGCTGTAGGTACTGCTGGCTGGTACTGTTGTGGGTACTGCTGACTCTGGCTGGTACTGCTGTGGGTACTACTGGCTCTGGCTGGTACTGCTGTGGGTACTGCTGGTTCTGCTGTGGGTACTGCTGGCTCTGGCTTGTACTGCTGTGGGTACTGCTGGCTCTGGCTTATACTGCTGTGAGTACTGCTGGCTCTGGCCGGTACTGCTGTGTGTGCTGCTGGCGGGAAATGCTGGCTAGCAGCGGTGCCGCACTGGAGGAAAAGGCAATGTTTCCTGTATTGGTCACAGGCGGAGGGCATTTGATATCACTCCACCTGTGCCTCACTCAGACTGTCAGAATGGAGCCGGAACTATACAGGAAGCATTGGCTCCGTTCTGACAGATCAGCTGCGAGACACAGACTCAGCTGCACGGGGGGCCGGACCAAATGACTTTGAGGGGCGCATACGGCCCTTGGGACGTAGGTTCCCCACCCCTGTTCTAGAGAGAAAAGCACATGAAGGCATTGTCAGTGATGTGCAGTGATCTCTGTTAGAGTAACAATACATTCTGATTGGCTGCTACATTTTGGAAGTTCTCCTTGGCTACATCCTCTTACACACACATATAAAAGGCATGGAACAGCAGAGAATTCTGTATTGCCGAAATAAAGAAGAATTCTATGACAGAATTTATGATAAAGAAAGTCATCATCATTTGAATCAGAAGACAGCGTTTTATCCCCGAGCTAAACATGACATCAGAAGAGATCTTGAAATAGACTTAGGCAAAAATCCTGCGGGGTTTGAAGCCATACATCTGAGAAATGAAACAAATCCTGAAAATAAACGTGTTCGGAAATAAACCCAAAATACGGAAAATGCTTGACTTTGCCCTGGGGGAAGTCACACAATAAATACCGGAAGGGTGCCTTAACCACTTCTGGACCGGAAGATTTCCCCCCCTAATGACCAGGCCATATTTTGCGATTCGGCACTGCGTTATTTTAACGGACAATTGCACGGTCATTCGACACTGTATCCAAATAAAATTAGTGTCCTTTTTTCCCACAAATAGAGCTTTCTTTTGGTGGTATTTCATCACCTGTGCGATTTTTTTTTTTTGCACTATAAACAAAAAAATAGCGACAATTCTGAAAAAAAAAAAAACAATATTTTTCACATTCTGCTATATAACATTCCCCAAAAAAAATATTTAAAAATCAAAATTTTACATTTTAGGCCAATTTGATTTCTGCTACATATTTTTGGTAAAAAAACAAATCGCAATAAGCGTATTTTGATTGGTTTGCGCAAAAGTCATTGCGTCTACTAATTTATGTCATTTTTATGTTTTTTTTTTTACCAGTAATGGCGGCGATCTGTGATTTTTTTATCAGGACTGCGACATTGCGGCGGACAGATCGGACCCCTAACTGACATTTCTGATACTTTTGGGGGTACCAGTGACATTACTACAGTAATCAGTGCTAAAAAATATGCACTGTTACTGTAATAATGACACTGGCAGGGAAGGGGTTAACACTGTGGGTGATCAAGGGTAGGGATGATCGAACGGTTCGGGTCGACCATCAGTTCGACCCGAACATTGGCTGTTCGAAATTCGTCCGAATTCCGAACTTTTTGCGGTAAAAGTTCGGAATTCGGCAACCAGAACCGCCCAAAATGCAATGGGACAGGAACTGGGCTTTAAAAGCCTGCGATTGGACCAGAAACGTCAGTAAAAGCCAATTGAGGGGGCAGGATTCTGCTAGGAATGTGATTGGAGTGACTAGGGGGTCCAGAGGCCAGTCAGTAGTGAATACGCCCCCCAGTATATAACATAGCCCCGCCAAATCGCTAGCACTGTAATACAGGGCTGTGGAAGAGAGTGGAAGCATTTCTGTTACTCCTGCTGCTCCAGTGACATTTAGCAATTATTAGTGTGAGGAAAGGGATATCTAGTGTAGTTAGGGTACTATATACCACTATAGTTAGATTCAATAATCTAGTTTCTGTAGGGAAAGTGTAAAGTGTCAGGGTGACCGTAATGTAGTTTAGGGTGAACTGACTCTGACTGCTATGCCAGGGTGACCAAACTCATCCATATCAGGGTGACCGCCAGAAGAAAAAGATAATTTTTCTTAGAATTTTTAGTAGCGCAAGGATGGGGTTCCGCTCCTTTCACACCTGGGCTTTTTGTTGCAGGCGTTTATTGGGCATTTTTGGAGGCAGGCATGACATCTGAACTTCTGTATAGGGGTATATACACACACACACACACACACACACACACACATATATATATATATGTATATATATATATATATATATATATATATATATATACATTGCACACATATAGGTGTGAAAGGAGTGGAACCCCATCCCTGCGCTACTGACATAATTTCAGTAGCGCAGGGATGGGGTTCCGCTCCTTTCACACCTAAATGTGTGTATGTGATGTGTATATATATATATATATATATATATATATATATATACATATATGTGTGTGTGTGTGTATAGATACCCCTATACAGAAGTTCAGATTTCATGCCTGCCTCCAAAGACGCCCAAAAAATGCCCAATAAACGCCTGAAACAAAAACGCCCAGGTGTGGAAGCAGCGGAACCCCATCCCTGCGCTAATAAAAATTCTAAGAAAAATTATCTTTTTTTTCTGGTTCTGGACATTCACTTCACAGGTACACTTTTTAGACCCCCAGACACTAAATCCAAAGAAATCTCTTTTTTTTTTCAATAATTTTTTCAATAATTGGCTCTCTATCAAAAACGACAATTTTAAGAACATTTTTTTGCCTGATTCATAGTCCCTGGGGCATGACCCAGAACCCTAGGCACTTTTTAGGGGTATTTATTGGGTTTTAGGGCTTCAAAATGGTGTTTTTTGATTACCGAAGTTTGGGTCCCATTGATTTCAATGGGGTTCTGGAATCCGGACCCGAACTTTCGGGAAGTTCGGGTGTTCTGGCCGAACCGAACAAAAGTTCCATCATCCCTAATCAAGGGGTTAAATGTGTACCTATGGGCGTGTTTCTAATTGTATGGGGGCGGGGCTTGTGAAATGATCACAGAGACCTGTGATCCTATATCGAAGCTAGCTACCTAGCTAAAGGCGCGTGACCGACGTAGACCTACGTTGTTTCATGCAGGAGGGCCGCCCTGCCGCAGTAAATCGGTGGTGGGCAGTCCGGAACTGGTTAATAAAGGGGCTTCCTCTGATGATTTACTAATGGGGCTTTATAAACGGCAGCAAGTCAGATAGAACCCGCCTCATTTCCTGGCTGGAGGACACCAAGCATCATCTAACCCTTTCCCCCTCAACCTGTCCCTGACCTGCCCCTTTCATTCATTGGATTTCAGTTCTTTTAAAAATGAAGGCTCAGAATCACATGTGAGCATTACCTAGGGTGGTCTGTGTGCAACTACAGTCTGCCTAGGGACCCCCACTGATTTTTATATTTGCATAACTCATCCCAAGAGGCTGACCACTGCATGTATCTGAGCTGAGGACTCTTAAGAGGAGTACTAAGGCAGGGTGCTGTGATAGTTTAAGGAATCAGGAAGCACTGCCATACCCTTCCACCAACCATGACCTGCCCAGAAAAGCACAGAGATCTGTATGCCAAATCAAATCGACCATCTGTAGCTCTTATCCCCAAGGAGGTGCCATTTTCTTGGGTCCCCTGTTCCCAGAGTTCACTGCTCTCAAAGCAGCTGCTCCCTCCACCCAGCTGCCCTCAGTACCCTCCTCTGCAACCCTGGAAATTGGGAAAGCAGACCAGAGCATGGAGGACCTGGTGGCAGTGATCATGGACCAGCCCCCCACCACCCATTCTATTAGATCGGCCTTTCTCAAACTTTTCAGCAAAGGGGAACCCTTGAAATACCTTACCGGTCTCAGGGAACCTCTGCCAAAAACTAATATATATCTACTAGTCATGATACATTAGTGTTATGGTCAGTGGAAAGAATGCTCCTTACACTTGTGGTCGTTGCAAAGAATTACCCCCTTAGATTGCCTATCATTGGGAAGAATTACCCCCTTACATTGCCTATCATTGGGAAGAATTACCCCCTTACATTGCCTATCATTGGGAAGAATTACCCCCTTACATTGGCCATCATTGGTGGTCATTGTGAAGAAAGTACACCTTACATTAGCCATCATTAAGGAGAATTACGCCCTTACATTGGTGGTCATTGTGAAGAATGTACCCCTTACATTGGCCATCATTAGAAAGATTTACCCCATTACATTGGTGGTCATTGTGAAGAATGTACCCCTTACATTGGCCATCATTAGAAAGATTTACCCCATTACATTGGTGGTCATTGTGAAGAATGCACCCCTTACAATGGCCATCATTGTGAAGAATTACCCTGTTACAGATAGCTAAAATTATCAATGGTGTCCCTAGGAACTTATCTGAGAGGGAGAAATTGCTCATAGTTTAAGGAATCCCCAGCACCTTCTAGAGCAGTGGCTCTCAACCTGTGGGTCGCGACCCTTTTGGGGGTCAAACGACTCTTTCACATGGGTCGCCTAAGACCATCGGAAAACACATATTTCTGATGGTCTTAGGCAGAGAACGCACCTTGCAAAAAAAAAAAAAAAATGCAGCGGCCTTGCCCGACAGGTACACTGAGCATGCACCGCCGCCACTCGGGAAAGCCCATACATGCTCAGCTATTCTCGGGCAGACGGCGCATGCGCGGTGACGTGTTGGCGCTGGGCGGCGCCATTTTTAAATGCAAAGCCAAGGCGCCCCACCAAACAATAAGTAAGACCCCCTCCGCAGCCCCTGCATCTCCTCAGGAGATGTAGCCCTGCAGGAATCTCCTGTACCATGCCCGCAACACTGCATCTTCTGTACCATGCCCGAAGCACTGTATCTTTTGTACTATGCCCGCAGCACTGTATCTTCTGTACTATGCTCGCAGCACTGCCTCTGACATTTATGCAGTATTGATGATTATGTGTTAATCCAGCTGCCCCTGAAGAAGCGGTCTCCCACGAAACATGTCGGGCATCATGGGCACTCTTGCTGCTACTTTTCCTGGCTGATTCTATCCTAGCAATATCAGTCAGCTAGGTTTTTGTTCCAACAATTGTCCCTGCATTATCATGTTATTATGCCGCTCATGCTATGTTTCAATTGTCAATTGTTTTTATTATATGTTTGATTATCTCCTGTGAATACTGTGAGAATAATCTTTTTAACCTTGAAATATGCTAATAAAAGTATTTTTGATTGATTTTTATATATACAATGTTTCACCTACAATTATTGGTCTAATGGCGGTACCCTCATAAAAGTCCCGTTGCCCTCTGTTCTTTTTCTCCATGTTTTCCATATATTTTGGGACATGGTACCTTTAGCAATTTCTGTTCTACTTAATTGTTGAGCCTATCCCACAATTGTCTAACAGCATGGGTTAAAAACAGGGGCTTAGTTAGCACACATTTGCAAACTAGGGTTGCCACCTCATCCCTTTAATCCAGGACACATATTAATTACACAGGTTCTTAGGCTGATAGTCCCCTTTCACACGAGTGGTGCGCCTGACGGACTCCAATTTGCTCAGCGGGGATCAATCCGCTGATCCCCGCTGAGCAGGCAGATGACAGCTCCATCTCCGCTTATTTGCAGACACGGAGCTGTCAGATGCCCGCTCTCCTCTATGGGAGATCGGATGAGAACGGGCCGCCTGTCCATTTTCATCCAATCTTATCCGATCCCCCAGATGGATGGAAAATAGGGTTTGCATCCCTTCACGGACAGGATAGGATCGGATAGCAGTGGGTGTCAGCAGAGATGTCTCCGCTGACATCCCCCGCTCCATAGGGATGCATGGAGCATCCGATCGGATTCGCCTGAAAAACTGACAGGTGAACTGGATCGGAAAGCCCGTGTGAAAGGGGTCTTATAATTGCACATAAGGCACTAAGTGAGTTTAATCACCTTAATCAGCTACAGAACCTGTGTAATTATTATGTGTCCCTGTTAAAGGGTAATCCCTATTGCAAATATCAGCTGCAAGGCCACTTCACAGCACCGTGTATTACCTGCAGTCCTAACTCCTGTAAATGTACACCCCCCCAGCCGCTGCCTCTGCAGCTAAAGAGGGAACGAGTGGGAGGGCGGTAAAACCGTGGCTCAACCGCATGGTTTTACCACCCCTAACCGCTAGCATGAATGAGCCCTTAAGTTTAATAATGCTTAGCATTTAATACCAATTTCACGTGAGTTTGTTAGATATGGACGTCTCTCTAAGCTCCTTTCCTTTTAATTGCGGCAAATAGAAATACAGCGTGTTCTAATTGAGCACATAATTAATTAAATACGGAGTGTATAGTACATTTCCTTTCAGAACAAAATGAGTCTGTCAGAGGAAGGCAGATACAAATCATCGTTGACCTTCCAGGCAAAGCCAATACATTTTGTTCTAGAGCGACTTACAGGGGTATTAAAAAGAAAGTACATTTAAAAATGCATTAAATAAAAATTAGATTAATTCACCTTTAACCTTAAAGTATAATTTTATTATTCTTGAGAAAGACACAATCCCTTGTGGATGATAAATGCACATTGCAGGGATTTTAACAAACTTAGTAGCAGATTCCTACCTTTTGTTGCTCTGAAGAAATAGCTGTGTGTTTCACCATGTCCTTTGCAGAATGATTCTGAATGGGAAGGTCGGGTTCATTATAATCACCTGGTGCACTCTATGTGGTTTGATGAGAAAAGTTGCAGTGTCTGCATCCCTTTAGAAATATTTAATCCTTGGGGAATATCTAACCCAAAATAGAACTTCCTATTGCAGAGGGTACCTAAAATCTGACTTCATAGTGTAGACTACTGGGAAAATCGGTGAGCCAATCAGACAAGCAAGAAATAAGATTTCCTGGCCAATCAGTGGCTTACATCAAATGAAGAAGACGCCGCTCTCCCAACCAGCCACCATAACATGAGAATCAAGATCAGCTTCAGCCTGCAGGTCTCTGCCAAAAGACAGCACAACTGACATGTTTCACCCCAGGGCTTAATTGTGGTGGCCACACGAGCCACAGGGTGGGCAGGGCGAAACATGCCAGGGGGTGAATGTTTACTATCACACCCCCCCCCCCCCATTACAGCAGAGTCCCTTCCATAGATTGTAAGCTCCTTGAGGGCAGGGACTGATGTGAATGTACAATGTATATGTAAAGCGCTGCGTAAATTGACAGCGCTATATAAGTACCTGAAATAAATAAATAAAATAAATAAATGTAAGAAGCTTCTGTCACTAAGGTTGAGCGAACGGTTCGGCCCGAGTATGAGGAACACCCAAATTTGCAGGGTGTTCGGCAGGTGTCCAACCGCCAAGAAATGCCCTGCAAGGAACTTCGCACTGCACAGTGTATTCTGCGCCCTGATTGGGCAAAGCGTTGCCCAATCAGGGCACAGTAAAAGCTGGTTGTTAAGGGGGGCTGGGAAGCTGGCCGTGGCGTCCTTAACAACCGATGAGTCCTCAGCTGTCAATAGGCCTCCCCGTTGACAGCTGAAATAAAAAAAATAAATAAATTGGCGATAAAAATAAAATAGTAAAAAAAAAGCGTTGTGGGGTGCCCTCCAGTCCATACCATACTCTTTGGGTCTGTTATGGATTTTAAGAGGAACACCATGCCAAACTAAAAAAAAAAAAAAAAAAAACGGCATGTGGCTCTACCCAAAATGCAGACCCTTATCTGAGCATGCAGCCCAGGAGGTCAGGAAATTGGGGGGATGAGTGAGCGTCCACCCCCCCCCCCCTGAACCATACCAGGCCACATGCCCTCAATTTGGGGGGGGGGGGGGGTAGGTGCTTTGGGGCACCTGTTAAAAACACAGAGACAGTTTTTCCTTTATTAAAAAATAAAAAAACATTGTCCCCTGATGTAAATCCATCGTCAATCACACTGCCCCCCTACACCTGAAAAAGAAAACAAATCCGTCTTTATTGACGGCTGACCGCCGAAAGCCTCCTCTGCCATTTGACAATTCTTATATAGGTAAGGGCAGGGCCACCTGGCAACGTCACCTGGTAGCACCGGTCCCCCTTGTGACATCACAGATAGTCCTCTTGTGTCAGGGACATAAACGCCGCTTTGCGGCCAGTGAACATTCCAAGCGGGTGCGCAGCTCCACGTGCACGTATGCGTGCCGGCGCGGCGCGCGTGCGTCATAACGCACAGCGCACCAGCTCAGCCTCTTCATAAGGATCGCTCACAGCTCCATCCGGCACTGGATTATCGACAGCTTCCTGTACCTTCGCCCTGTGATTACTTCCTACTTCCTTGTTGTGACCCGGCCTGCCTTCTGACCTGTTTGATCTCGCTCCTGTGTTTTGACCTCTGGCTCGTCTGGCCATCCCTACTCTTGCTACCCCTTCTGCTTGATTACCAGTGTACCGACCTCGGCTTGCTCAACGGACCTGCTCCTGCCTATACCCACGGCACCCCGGCTTCCTTGTTGTGACCCGGCTTGCCTTCTGACCTGTTTGATCTCGCTCCTGTGTTTTCACCTCTGGCTTGTCTGACCATCCCTACTCTTGCTACCCCTTCTGCTTGATTACCAGTGTACCGACCTCGGCTTGCTCAACGGACCTGCTCCTGCCTATACCCACGGCACCCCGGCTTCCTTGTTGTGACCCGGCTTGCCTTCTGACCTGTTTGATCTCGCTCCTGTGTTTTGACCTCTGGCTCGTCTGACCATCCCTACTCTTGCTACCCCTTCTGCTTGATTACCAGTGTACCGACCTCGGCTTGCTCAACGGACCTGCTCCTGCCTATACCCACGGCACCCCGGCTTCCTTGTTGTGACCCGGCTTGCCTTCTGACCTGTTTGATCTCGCTCCTGTGTTTTCACCTCTGGCTTGTCTGACCATCCCTACTCTTGCTACCCCTTCTGCTTGATTACCAGTGTACCGACCTCGGCTTGCTCAACGGACCTGCTCCTGCCTATACCCACGGCACCCCGGCTTCCTTGTTGTGACCCGGCTTGCCTTCTGACCTGTTTGATCTCGCTCCTGTGTTTTCACCTCTGGCTCGTCTGACCATCCCTACTCTTGCTACCCCTTCTGCTTGATTACCAGTGTACCGATCTCGGCTTGCTCAACAGACCTGCTCCTGCCTATACCCACCGGCCACGGCACCCCGGCTTGCTTGACCAGCTACCTGATGTTACCTTGGACTGACCACACGTGTATGACCCCCGGCCTGGCCTTCACTACCGCACTGCTTGTTCCCATTGGAGTTACTGGAAGTGATCTCGGATATCCTGTCAGAAACCATCCACCTGTACTACACAAGCATCCAGTGCTACTTGGGTCGCATCACCTCCTGTTCCACTTCCAGGGGGGATTCGCACCGAGCTGCAAGGGAAGCCCTCTCAGCACTTTGGCCTCTACCAAGAGATCTGACATCTTGTGACATTACTGACCCAGTATGCACCGGTCATTAATCATAGAGTCCCCTCTTCACATCAGAGCCCTACCCTGGGAGAGAGAGCAGGTCTGGAGGAAGCAGACTTCCATCATCTCTGATTGCTGAGGACAAGTCTTGCATGCCACCTGCCCTGGACCTGCGTCATTGGTTGCCATGATGCTGATAGGCTTTCCGACAACACCCTAGCAACAAATGGCTCCATGTGTCCTGTACTAGAGCATCATTGGTCGTTATGGTGGTGGCAGCTAACCTATCTACACCATGGCTACTTGTGACGCTAATCCAGAGAAAATTGGGTCCCATACTTGCAGCACCCCAGGGGAACCCAACAGCACCCTGGTTGGGAAACACTACTTTATACTGTAGGGTATATGTTTGATCATCTTGTTCTGTCCCCACATGAAGGCGAATGAAGGTATAACTGATAATTGCTGTGCGACTTCCTACCTTCGTATCCAAGCAGTGGGGCAGACCGGACCGGCAGATGCTCAGGTTAGATGAATCCAGACTTAGGCATGAAGATTAAATCAAACATGGGTTTATTCAATCCAGGTACAACAATAGACTGTGATACAATACTGTTCTGTAGTAGTGGTATCAATACTGTCCTGTTGGTGTCTATCCTGATGCTAACTGCTGGTCAAAAACTGATGCCTTCACAAGTCCAAAAATGTGGAGTTTCCAGTCACACAGCCTTAATGAACTGAAGATGGCTGCTGGATGTGATAAGACACACAGTCTGAAAAACCACGCTCATAATATCAAAAACTTTACTTAACAAGAACAAAGGCGTGCGGCATGCAAATTCTGGCCAGCAGATGGCAGCAGTACAACAATGCATAGAAACAACATGGTGAAAGAAAGATTGTTAATTCAATGTACAAAAAACTATGAGGAGAACAGCACACATCTTGGTGGCCAATTTTCAGAAGTCAGGATTGATGAACGAAAACCTATGTGTTTGTAGTCCTTGGCCTAGGGTACCCAAACTGGGAGAGACTAAAAACAGGCGGTGATGTTGTAATTTATCTTGTATATTGTATGTAGGCTGATAATAATGAATAAAGGGAGTTTCTTTAGGCACTGGGAACAACCAGATGGGCCTATATTACCAGAGGACGGCT
This sequence comes from Pelophylax lessonae, assembly GCF_965119305.1. Taxonomy (NCBI): domain Eukaryota; kingdom Metazoa; phylum Chordata; class Amphibia; order Anura; family Ranidae; genus Pelophylax; species Pelophylax lessonae. The sequence goes on from NC_138772.1 coordinate 37,770,273, forward strand.
TCCGCTGGAAGGGTGGCAGTTTGCGGCATACTGGGCCGGCACTCTAATGCTGATAAGAAGAGCTGCACTTCGCTGATCTGGATAGTGGAATGTTTCTATGCTAAGGATGCCTGAGCTGACCCTACTCACCAGGAACCCACCCCCCCCCTTTGATATTTACTCTCCCTAACAAGTGGGGTCTCTTTACCTGTCTTACCACTCACTCCTGAATTACACTAATTTAAAAGGTCCCACACCAAGATGGCTGCAAAGGTCACCAGAAGTTGACTAAGATCAAGGGTGGTATCTTTTCTTTATCAGTGTCCAGTAGGGGTACTATGGCATCATTCTGGCCTTTTGGTAGGAATGGCTGACTGTATAGTACCTCTGCTCATATGATGGGGGTCCTGGGGAGGCTTCCGGATGGGTGGAGGAAACCGAATAGACGTTCACCATGTAAGGTGTGGGTTAGGAGTACTGGAGGGAGGCGTGGAGGGAGCAGAAGGGCCCAGTGTCTCCTGGTTTGAACAGTGCTGCCTGGTCTGGTCATGGGCTGGAAAGGTCTGTGCCCCCTGGGAGTTGGTTCCCCTAGGAGTGTTCTCACTAACACTATAGGCTTAAGAAAATGTGATGTCACAAGGGGGGGCGAGTGTTACCAGGTGACATCACCAGGTGGCCCGCCCTTACCTATATAAGAATTGTCAAATGGCAGAGGAGGCTATCGGCGGTCAGCCATCAATAAAGATGGAGGTTTTTTTTTTTTTCTTTTTTCAGGTGTAGGGAGGCAGCGTGATTGACGATGGATTTACATAATTACATAGTTAGTCAGGTTGAAAAAAGACCCAAGTCCATCTGGCTCAACCAAAAAATAAATAAAAAAAACAGTAATGAAAACCCAACTATACCTGTCTTACCACTCACTCCTGAATTACCCTAATTTAAAAGGTTCCACACCAAGATGGCTGCAAAGGTCACCAGAAGTTGACTAAGATCAAGGGTGGTATCTTTTCTTTATCAGTGTCCGGTAGGAGTACTATGCCATCAATCTGGCCTTTTGATAGGAATGGCTGGCTGTATAGTACCTCTGCTCATATGATGGGGGTCCTGGGGAGCCTTCCTGATGGGCGGGGGGAAACCGAATAGACGTGCACCATGTAAGGTGTGGGTTAGGAGTACTGGAGGGAGGCGTGGAGGAAGCAGAAGGGCCCAGTGTCTCCTGGTTTGAACGGTGCTGCCTGGTCTAGTCATGGGCTGGAAAGGTATGTGCCCCCTGGGAGTTGGTTCCCCTAGGAGTGTTCTTACTAACACTATAGGCTTAAGAAACCCAGGGTGTGAGCGAGCACAAGATCACGCCCCTACTTATTTTTTCTATGGCCTAGGCCTTTTGGCCAAGTCTGGGGTAATTTTTGCTACCAGGCCGCAAGGCCTAAGCAATGCACTAGCCCTGGTACCATTTATTTAATTTATTCTTCTCTCACTCCTTGTCACTTTGCATTTTTATCTGTGTTTGTTTCACTTGGATGGGAGGGTGTGGGTCCTCGGGCCAACCCTAAAGCAGTGCTGTATTTTGGCCTAGGCCAACAAGGCCCAGGCCTAGGGCAGCACTTTGAAGGGGGGCAGCAAAAAAGTCCCCCCCTCCACCTAAGAATCTTTTTGTCCAGTGGTTGCTAGAGCTGCCTCTCGCACCCCCCTCCTCTCTTTCTCACCCCCCTCTTCCCTCTCTCTTATTCCCCTCTCTCTCTCATCCCCCCCTCTCTCTCTCATCCCCCTTCTCTCTCTCTCTCATCCTCCTTCTCTCTCTCTCTCTCTCTCTCTCATCCCCCCTCTCTCTCTCTCTCTCTCTCTCCCTCTCATCCCCCCTCTCTCTCTCCCACCCCTTCTCTCTCTCCCATCCCCCCTCTCTCTCTCATCCCCCCCTCTCTCTCACCCCCCCCTCTCTCTCTCTCACCCCCTCTCTCTTATCCCCCTCTCTCATCCCCCCCTCTCTCTCTCTCTCTCTCATCCCCCCTCTCTCTCTCATCCCCCTCTCTCTCCCCCTCTCTCTCACCCCTCTCACCCCCCTCTCTCTTTCTCACCCCCCTCTTCCCTCTTTCTTATTCCCCCTCTCTCTCTCATCCCCCCCTCTCTCTCTCATCCCCCTTCTCTCTCTCTCTCATCCTACTTCTCTCTCTCTCTCATCCCCCCTCTCTCTCTCTCTCTCCCTCTCATCCCCCCTCTCTCTCTCTCTCTCATCCTACTTCTCTCTCTCTCTCATCCCCCCTCTCTCTCTCTCTCTCCCTCTCATCCCCCCTCTCTCTCTCTCTCCCACCCCCCCTCTCTCTCTCCCATCCCCCCTCTCTCTCTCATTCCCCCCCCCCTCTCTCTCACCCCCCCTCTCTCTCACTCTCTCTCTCTCATCCCCCCTCTCTCTCTCATCCCCCTCTCTCTCCCCCTCTCTCTCACCCCTCTCACTCCCCTCTCTCTCCCACCCCCTGTCTCGTGAGATCTCAGGGGTTCATGCTGGGACTTGTAGTCCTTAAATTTTGTAGGGAGTCACATCCATTAAAAAAGAAGGAGTGGGGCAAATTTACATAGGAGGGGGGGCGCCCAATTTTAGTCTTGCCTAGGGCAGCACAAAACCAAAATACACCACTGCTCTGAAGTCTAGGGGGAGGATATGTGGCCATCAAGTTCCTTCCTCCCCTGAACCAGGAGGGTCTCTCTTTGGGTGGAGCTCCTCAACTAGTACTCGATAGTCGGCTTCAGCTGACCATGAGGAGAGGGGTCTGCCAGACCTTTTGGCTAGGTGGACCTCGAGTGTGCCTTGCCCCTATTTTTCACATGCACTTTTTTTTGTACATTTAAGTCTTTTGTTTTTGGACATCACCACGGGTGCAAAAAAGGAAAAAGGTCATCAGAAGTTGCAGCGTCAAATCAGACAACTGGTACCTCTGTGCAGGACCAGGACAAAGGGTTAGCAGAAGGGACGGCTGCCCTGGGCACTGTGGTTTTATGTGAGATTCGGGGGCAGCACAAGGAGATATGGGGGGGAGAGGATTTGTGTTGGAAGGGGGCATTTGGGGGAGGTGGCAGGAAATAAGAATTGTTTGAGGAGGGGAAATCTGGGGAGGTGTTCTAGGAGTGGTGATTTAGAGGGGAATTTGTGTTGGGAGGGGAGATGGGTGAAGAGGATTTGCGCTAGGATAGGGGATTAGTGCTAGAAAATGTAATATGGTGGAGGGAGGGGGGGAGATTTGTGCTAGGAGAATAATTTATTTTGGGAGGGGGATTTGTGCTAGTGCTAGTGGGGATGATCGGGGTGATTTAGAGGGGAATTTGTGTTGGGAGGGGAGATGGGTGAAGAGGATTTGCGCTAGGATAGGGGATTAGTGCTAGAAAATGTAATATGGTGGAGGGAGGGGGGGGGGAGATTTGTGCTAGGAGAAGAATTTTTTTTGGGAGGGGGATTTGTGCTAGTGGGGATGATTGGGGTGATTTAGAAGGGAATTTGTGTTGGGAGGGGAGATGGGGGAAGAGGATTTGCACTAGGATAGGGGATTAGTGCTAGAAAATGTAATATGGTGGAGGGAGGGGGGGATTTGTGCTAGGAGGAGAATTTTTTTTGGGAGGAGGGATTTGTGCTAGTGGGGATGATTGGGGGGCATTTGTTCTAAGAGGGGAAATTTGGCGGGGGGGGGGGGGGGTTGTGCTAGGATGGGGGACTGGGGGAGGGTAGCTTGTGCAGGGGGGATTTGGAGTAGGGGTAAGGGGATTTGTGCTTGGAGGGATAATTTGAGGGGCAGACAATTTGGGGAAGGTGAAATGTTCTTTTTTTTTTTTTTTTTTGGAGGGGGAGTTTTTCTTGGAACATATATGGAATGAGAGGATTTGAGCTAAGCATGCAGATTCATAGGAGATTTTTGCTGACACATAATGCCCACACATCTTGGGGGGTGGGGGGCGGGGCACAATTTGGCATGTTCACCTTGGGCTCGAGAGCAGTGGTCCTCAACTCCGGTCCTCGGGGGCCCACTAACAGGCCAGGTTTGCAAGATAACTAAATTACATCACAGGTGATCTCATTTGCTGCTCAGTGATTGCAGTATTCTTCTCTGCATCTCCCCAAGGTAATACTTAAAATCTGGCCTGTTAGTGGGCCCCCGAGGACCGGAGTTGAGGACCACTGCTCTAGAGGACCTTGTCCCGACACTGCCTTTGGAGTACAGGAGAAGACAATTCTCTCTATAAAGTCCACTCCAGCTGTAGAATGACACAGTGCCACCTACTGGATGAAGAAGAACCTGCACCTGCCTACATGTTTCTTATGGCACAGGTTTCCTTCTCGGCTCAACCCCAGCATAGAGAAAAAGGTCACCAGAATTGACATTCGTAGGACTTTAGCTGCATTCATCATCCTCTGTTTTTCTCCAAGGAAACAAGCATTAAAAAAAAAAAAATCACATTATAGATTATACAATTTGTTCCGAGCCATTATCAAACAATCACATCAGCTTAAAGAAGGAGAAATGACACCCACATCAATAGAATATCAGCTTCTCACGTGCCTGACACAACTCATAGGAGGGTTACGCGTCTCTTATATTCTGCCGAGCAATCTACCAATCGCCATAGCAACTGGAAATTGCAAAAGATTGAATAGTTATCAAAAGACATTAAACACGGCAAACTTTCTTTAACCTCTTCAGCTCCGGAAGATTTTCCCCCTTAACGACCAGGCCATTTTATGCAATGCGGCACTGCGTTAGTTTAACTGACAATTGGGTGGTCGTGCGACGCTGTAACCAAATAAAATTGATGTCCTTTTTTTTCCCCCACAAATAGAGCTTTCTTATGGTGGTATTTGATCACCTGTGCGAATTTTAGATTTTGCGCTATAAACAAAAAAAGAGCAACAATTTTGAAAAAAGCACAATGTTTCTTACTTTCTGCTATAAAACATTCCCAATAAAAAAAATTAAAAAAAATCAATTTTTTTTATGAGTCAGTTTAGGCCAATTTGTATTCTGCTACATATTTTTGGTAAAAAAAAAAATCCCAAAAAGCGTATTTTAATTGGTTTGTGCAAAAGTTGTCGCGTTTAAAAACTACGGGATAGATTTTTGGACTTTTTATTTTTTTTTTGTTTTCATTAGTAATGGCAGCAATCAGCAATTTTTAGCGGGACTGCAACATTGCAGCGGAGAGATCGGACCCCTAACTGACATTTTTGACACTTTTGGGGGGACCAGTGACATTACTACAGTAATCAGTGCTAAATAATATGCACTGTTACTGTACTAATGACACTGGCATTGATGTCCTTTTTTTTCCCCCACAAATAGAGCTTTCTTTTGATGGTATTTGATCACTTCTGCGGTTTTTATTTTTTGCGCTATGAACAAAAAAGTGCGACAATTCTGAAAAAAAAAAAAACAATATTTTTTACTTTCTGCTATATAACATTCCCAATAAAAAAAAAATGTAAGAATCAAATTTGTTTCATCATTTTAGGCCAATTTGTATTCTGCTACATATTTTTGGTAAGAAAAAAAATATCCCAATAAGTGTATTTTGGTTGATTTGCGCAAAAGTTATCACGTCTGCAAACTAGGGGAAAGATTTATGTAATTTTTATTTATTTATTTTTTAGTAGTAATGGCAGGGATCAGCCATTGTTAGCGGGACTGCGACATTGCGACGAACAGATCGGACCCCTAACTGACATTTTTGGGGGGACCAGTGACATTACTACAGTAATCAGTGCCAAAAATATGCACTGTTTCTGTAATAATGACACTGGCAGGGAAGGGGCTAACCCAGGGGCGATCAAAGGGTTAGGTGTGAGCCTAGGAGGTGTTGTGCTCCTCTTTTGTAATTTCAGAGATTTGTTCCTTTCTCAAGTGGAGCTGCCAACTGAAGTACATCACCCTTCCTATGGAATTTTTAGGAACATTTTATGAACTACCTAAGCTACACAAGCATATCTTTACATTTCTCTAGGGGGGTAGAGCAGTGGCGGCATGTCCATTGGGGGCGCCAACCTATCCATGCGTCCGGCCCCCTAAGCTACATGCAGGGCGCCGGACGCATGGATTCTAATGAGGGATTATTTTTTTTTGAAGCACGTGATTAGAGCCAGAGGCTCTAATAGGCTTCAAAAAATGGTGGGCACGGGGCGCCAAAGACTGCGCCCCAAGCCCACCCAGTTGTGTGACAATAGCGAATGAATATTCGCTATTATCACACTAATTTTCTTCCCAGCCAATCAGGAAGCAGGTTGTGAGACCCCCTTCCTGATTGGCTGAAAAGAGAAATGAATTTACTGGCCATTGGCCAGGAAAAGGGGGGGGAGATGGATGGACGCAGTAGACTCACAGCCACTCAGGGAGGGAGCAGGTAAGGATCCTGCCGGTAGATTTGATTGCCGGCCGTCCCTCCGGAGGGGGGGGGGGGTGGTGTTGGTTTTGCCACTCCCCTCCAAATTTTCATCCACCAGCCGCCACTGGGGTAGAGGCTAGCTCATGTGGATGGTGCAATATAGACATGTGCCGTTCGTTTCATTCCGAATAAATATCCAGACAACGTTATTCGGAGATTCGGATATATCCGAATGCCCAAATTACAGTATAAAAAAAGTTTACTGAATGCTCCGAATAACTAAACAAAATTCATCTGAATTTCCAAAATTTGAATTGAAATTTGAATTTAATTTTACATCGAATTCCATTCAAATTCGAACTGTAAACATATTTCTGTAATCAAAGACTGTGTGTTATTAGAGTACCATTTCGAAATAATGCTGTTTTTGGTAACCACTGAAAAACTAGGCCTATTTCTGACATTTGTTGCTTAAAGTTAAAGTGTAACTCCACTTTCTTTTAAGAAAAAAAAAAAAAGCAAATAAAGAAAAAACAATATAGCCTATACAATTGCGACACAAATCATATTGTAATTGAATGTTATTAAAAAATGACCTTTCCTTTTCAATCTGCAGCTGTTGTAATTTTCTGGAAATGCAATGCAATATGGCCGCCCGGAGCCGTTCTGTACACAGAATGTATACTGACCACACCCCCAGAAACATCATTTCTTGCTTGTGTGATTGGCTCACCAATTTTCCCAGAAGTCTGCACTAAGATACAAGTCAGATTTCTGGCATCCCCTGCAACAAAAATGTCATTTTTGGTGGAATACTGCCAATAGGAACACGTCTAAAAGGATGCAGGCCCAGCAGCTTTCCTCATTAGTACTCTGCAGCTGCCACAGCTGATAGATAATTATGAAACCACTCCCATTTGACCCATTCAGCACAGAGGAAGAAACAATGATTTCTTCAGAATAACAAAAGGTAGGAATCTGAAACAAAGTTTGCTAAAATTCTTGTAATGTACAGAGATCACCCAGAGGGGAATGTTTTTTTCTCAACTAAAGTAGAGTTACACTTTTAAGTTAAAATCAGTATTTTTTGCTAGAAAATTACTTAGAACCCCCAAACATTATATATATATATGTATATGTGTATATATATATATATATATATATATATATATATATGTATATATATATGTATGTGTGTGTGTATATATATATATATATATATATATATATATATATATATATATATATATATATGTGTATATATATATATATATATATATATATATATATATATATATATATATATATATATATATATATATATATATATATATATATATATATGTGTATATATATATATATATGTATATGTATATATATATATATATATATAGCAGCGACTCTGGAGAATAAAATGGCGGTCGTAGCAATATTTTATGTCACACGATATTTGCGCAGCGATCTTTCAAGCGCAATTTTTTGGGAAAAAATACACTTCACTGAATTAAAACAAACGAAACTGTAAAATGAACCCAATTTTTTTTATATTGTGAAAGATGATGTTACGCCAAGTAAATAGATAACCAACATGTTACGTTTTCAAAATAAGAGATAGCACAGACTAGATCTGGAGAGATTAGACTCTGTCCTGCAGGCCTTTTGTAAGGCACATACACATAAGCCCAATCGCTAAAATTGAGTCCACTAGGTTGGCGCTCAATTTGACTCTAAATACTAGGGCTGAGAAAAGTTTGCCCTGGAGTGGTGCCCGCTTTTATTTTCAACACAACAGGATTGGGCCTATGTTGGCAGCCAAACTGACCCCTAAGGTGCTCCCCCATGCAATGCCAAAGCTGTTTTCTGCTACGGGAGGATACAACCAAAATCCACAAAAAGTTATGGAGGAATTTCTGAGACTTCTACTCTCGGCTCTACCAGACTCCTCGTGGACCCGATGGGCTGTAGACTCTTTCTTGACTGACCTCTCCTTGCCTAAGCTGACTGCAGCGCACTGTGCTCGATTGGAGGCTCCTATTTTGGAGAGTGAGGTTCTGGGGGTGATTAACCACTTAAGCCCCGGAAGATTTTACCCCCTTCCTGACCAGGGGGTATTTTGCGATTCGGCACTGTGTGACTTTAACGGACAATTGCGCGGTCGTGCGACGCCGTACCTAAACGAATTTGACGTCCTTTTTTCCCACAAACAGAGCTTTCTTTTGGTGGTATTTGATCACCTGTGTGATTTTTTGATCATGCGCTATAAACAAAAAAAGAGCGTCAATTTTGCAAAAATAACAATATTTTTCACATTTTTTTATATGAAATTCCCCCCAAAAAAATGTAAAAATCTAAATTTTTTAACATTTTCAGCCAATTTGTTTTATGCTACATATGTTTGGTAAAAAAAATCTCAAAAAGCGTATTTTGATTTTGCGCAAAAGTTATCGCGTTTACTAACAAAGGGAAAGATTTTTGTCATTTTTGTTGTTTTTTATTTTAACGAGTAATGGCGGCGATCTGCGATTTTTTTTGCGGTACTGCGACATTGGGGCGGACAGATCGGACCCTTGACTGACATTTTTGACACTTTTGGGGTTACCAGTGACATTTCTACAGTAATCAGTGCTATACATATGCACTGTTACTGTAAAAATACACTGGTAGTGAAGGGGTTAACTTTATTTGAGAGGGAAGGGCTGTGTGTGTCCCTAGGGGCATGATTCTAACTGTGATTGGCTGTGGCTTGAGCTGTAGGAACAATGATCAACGGTCCTACATAGTAGAACCGTATGATCAGTGTTTCTACACAGGGGAGTATGACAGGCGGCTTGTTTACATTAGGCGGCTGACTTTCTCCCTCTGCAGCGACGATCGCAGAGTGACCGGCGGACATCGGGTCCGCCGGTCACACGCACGGAGGGGTCCGTGACCGCTCGGCGCGCGGGAGCTCCCCATAGCCTCACAGGCTAGTGATGTATATATACGTCACTTTGCCTGTGAGGGGCTGACCGCCGCAGTATATCTACTTGCGGCGGTCGATAAGTGGTTAAACATGCTAAAAGAGGTTCTACTCCGGAACCGGATGGCTTTTCTGCTGTCTACTTTAAGACGTTTGTGACTACTTTATCCCCGTACTTGACTGCTTTTTATAATTCTCTGCGGGGGCTCCCTGGACTTTGACTTGAGCATGGCATATATTACTATTATCCCTAAGCCTAGTAGACCCTGGTGAGGTTTGCAATTACAGGCCCATTTCTTTGATTAACAAGACCTAAAGCTTATGTTTTTGGTTATAACTAGTGTTGAGCGAACACGGACTGTATTATTCGTGTTCGTACCGAATAATTGGATTTTTTGTACCCGAACACGGACACGGACACTTTACTGTATGTTCGGGTAAAAATCCGTGTTCGGTCGTTTTATTTCCGGGTTTTGCATGCTTTGGCGCTCTTTTCATGGCGGGCTTTCAACAGCCAATCAACAATCGTTTAACTGGTGTGCCTTAAGCCATCCCAGCCATGCCTGCAAATGTCTCAGTAGCTGTGATTGGCCGTCTGAAGCATGTGACCAAGTCTTTATAAGTTCGAGGCAGCCGCAGCGGCGTCATTATGCTGCTTAGATTCAGGGACAGAGCACACATCAACGTGCTGGCTGCTGATTAGGGAAAGATAGGCAGGAAAAAACCATTTGTGTCTGGATAGAATTGAGGGACAGGTCGGAGTGTTTAGGCAGGGCGAGTTGTAGACATTTTAGGGATAGAGTCTGCTGAATTATAGGGTCAGTGTCTTCTACAAACTACAATCGATATTGCTGTGTGGGGGGTGGGGTGAATCTGCACTCAATCCTGATCTACGATCTCTTCTCAATCCTGTTAGGGACAGAGTCTGCTGAATTTTAGGGAAACTGTGTTCTACAAACTACAATCGATATTGCTGTGTGGGGGGTGGGGTGAATCTGCACTCAATCCTGATCTACGATCTCTTCTCAATCCTGTTAGGGACAGAGTCTGCTGAATTTTAGGGAAACTGTGTTCTACAAACTACAATCAATATTGCTGTGTGGTGTGGGATTGGAGATAGGCAGGTGTCAGTGATCCACATCCATTTTTCTGTGTGTGAGCTGCAGTGAACACAATCTTTTTGGGCTGCAGTGAACACAATCTTTTTGGGCTGCAGTGAACACAATCTTTTTGGGCTGCAGTGAACACAATCTTTTTGGGCTGCAGTGAACACAATCTTTTTGGGCTGCAGTGAACACAATCTTTTTGGGGTGCAGTGAACAAAATCTTTTTGGGCTGCAGTGAACACAATCTTTTTGGGCTGCAGTGAACACAATCTTTTTGGGCTGCAGTGAACACAATCTTTTTGGGCTGCAGTGAACAAAATCTTTTTGGGGTGCAGTGAACAAAATCTTTTTGGTGTGCAGTGAACACAATCTTTGTGGGGTGCAGTGAACAAAATCCTTTGTGGGGTGCAGTGAACACAATCTTTTTGGGGTGCAGTGAACAAAATCCTTTTTGGGGTGCAGTGAACAACATCCTTTTTGGGGTGCAGTGAACACAATCTTTTTGGGGTGCAGTGAACAAAATCCTTTGTGGGGTGCAGTGAACACAATCTTTTTGGGGTGGAGTGAACAACATCCTTTTTGGGGTGCAGTGAACAAAATCCTTTTTGGGGTGCAGTGAACAAAATCATTTTTGGGGTGCAGTGAACACAATCTTTTTGGGGTGCAGTGAACACAATCTTTGTGGGGTGCAGTGAACACAATCTTTTTGGGGTGGAGTGAACAACATCCTTTTTGGGGTGCAGTGAACAACATCCTTTTTGGGGTGCAGTGAACACAATCTTTTTGGGGTGCAGTGAACACAATCTTTGTGGGGTACAGTGAACAGAATCTTTGTGGGGTGCAGTGAACACAATCTTTGGGGGGTACAGTGAACACAATCTTTGTGAGGTGCAGTGAACACAATCTTTGTGGGGTGCAGTGAACACAATCATTGTGGGGTGCAGTGAACTCAATCTTTGTGGGGTACAGTGAACACAATCTCATACTTCTGAAGGTTTGAGGGTGCTGCCTGTTCCATACTCCCCCTACTCCTCATCTAGCCTTTTAGGGGTACAAACAATAGTAATTGGGGCCTAGTGTGGTTGTGTACGTGTGATATACATACACTTTTTTGGGATCATATTTTCTATTCCGCTATTTAATCAAAAACCTTTGGGGATCAGTTAAATTGGGGGATAGTCTGTGTTGGTACGTGTGAGAGAGATCCACCTTTCCAAGTTGTTGGGGTTCATCTCATACTTCTGAAGGTTTGAGGGTGCTGCCTGTTCCATACTCCCCCTACTCCTAGCCTTTTAGGGGTACAAACAATAGTAATTGGGGCCTAGTGTGGTTGTGTACGTGTGATATACATACACTTTTTTGGGATCATATTTTCTATTCCGCTATTTAATCAAAAACCTTTGGGGATCAGTTAAATTGGGGGATAGTCTGTGTTGGTACGTGTGAGAGAGATCCACCTTTCCAAGTTGTTGGGGTTCATCTCATACTTCTGAAGGTTTGAGGGTGCTGCCTGTTCCATACTCCCCCTACTCCTAGCCTTTTAGGGGTACAAACAATAGTAATTGGGGCCTAGTGTGGTTGTGTACGTGTGATATACATACACTTTTTTGGGATCATATTTTCTATTCCGCTATTTAATCAAAAACCTTTGGGGATCAGTTAAATTGGGGGATAGTCTGTGTTGGTACGTGTGAGAGAGATCCACCTTTCCAAGTTGTTGGGGTTCATCTCATACTTCTGAAGGTTTGAGGGTGCTGCCTGTTCCATACTCCCCCTACTCCTAGCCTTTTAGGGGTACAAACAATAGTAATTGGGGCCTAGTGTGGTTGTGTACGTGTGATATACATACACTTTTTTGGGATCATATTTTCTATTCCGCTATTTAATCAAAAACCTTTGGGGATCAGTTAAATTGGGGGATAGTCTGTGTTGGTACGTGTGAGAGAGATCCACCTTTCCAAGTTGTTGGGGTTCATCTCATACTTCTGAAGGTTTGAGGGTGCTGCCTGTTCCATACTCCCCCTACTCCTAGCCTTTTAGGGGTACAAACAATAGTAATTGGGGCCTAGTGTGGTTGTGTACGTGTGATATACATACACTTTTTTGGGATCATATTTTCTATTCCGCTATTTAATCAAAAACCTTTGGGGATCAGTTAAATTGGGGGATAGTCTGTTTTGGTACGTGTGAGAGAGATCCACCTTTCCAAGTTGTTGGGGTTCATCTCATACTTCTGAAGGTTTGAGGGTGCTGCCTGTTCCATACTCCCCCTACTCCTAGCCTTTTAGGGGTACAAACAATAGTAATTGGGGCCTAGTGTGGTTGTGTACGTGTGATATACATACACTTTTTTGGGATCATATTTTCTATTCCGCTATTTAATCAAAAACCTTTGGGGATCAGTTAAATTGGGGGATAGTCTGTGTTGGTACGTGTGAGAGAGATCCACCTTTCCAAGTTGTTGGGGTTCATCTCATACTTCTGAAGGTTTGAGGGTGCTGCCTGTTCCATACTCCCCCTACTCCTAGCCTTTTAGGGGTACAAACAATAGTAATTGGGGCCTAGTGTGGTTGTGTACGTGTGATATACATACACTTTTTTGGGATCATATTTTCTATTCCGCTATTTAATCAAAAACCTTTGGGGATCAGTTAAATTGGGGGATAGTCTGTGTTGGTACGTGTGAGAGAGATCCACCTTTCCAAGTTGTTGGGGTTCATCTCATACTTCTGAAGGTTTGAGGGTGCTGCCTGTTCCATACTCCCCCTACTCCTAGCCTTTTAGGGGTACAAACAATAGTAATTGGGGCCTAGTGTGGTTGTGTACGTGTGATATACATACACTTTTTTGGGATCATATTTTCTATTCCGCTATTTAATCAAAAACCTTTGGGGATCAGTTAAATTGGGGGATAGTCTGTGTTGGTACGTGTGAGAGAGATCCACCTTTCCAAGTTGTTGGGGTTCATCTTATACTTCTGAAGGTTTGAGGGTGCTGCCTGTTCCATACTCCCCCTACTCCTAGCCTTTTAGGGGTACAAACAATAGTAATTGGGGCCTAGTGTGGTTGTGTACGTGTGATATACATACACTTTTTTGGGATCATATTTTCTATTCCGCTATTTAATCAAAAACCTTTGGGGATCAGTTAAATTGGGGGATAGTCTGTGTTGGTACGTGTGAGAGAGATCCACCTTTCCAAGTTGTTGGGGTTCATCTCATACTTCTGAAGGTTTGAGGGTGCTGCCTGTTCCATACTCCCCCTACTCCTAGCCTTTTAGGGGTACAAACAATAGTAATTGGGGCCTAGTGTGGTTGTGTACGTGTGATATACATACACTTTTTTGGGATCATATTTTCTATTCCGCTATTTAATCAAAAACCTTTGGGGATCAGTTAAATTGGGGGATAGTCTGTGTTGGTACGTGTGAGAGAGATCCACCTTTCCAAGTTGTTGGGGTTCATCTCATACTTCTGAAGGTTTGAGGGTGCTGCCTGTTCCATACTCCCCCTACTCCTAGCCTTTTAGGGGTACAAACAATAGTAATTGGGGCCTAGTGTGGTTGTGTACGTGTGATATACATACACTTTTTTTGGATCATATTTTCTATTCCGCTATTTAATCAAAAACCTTTGGGGATCAGTTAAATTGGGGGATAGTCTGTGTTGGTACGTGTGAGAGAGATCCACCTTTCCAAGTTGTTGGGGTTCATCTCATACTTCTGAAGGTTTGAGGGTGCTGCCTGTTCCATACTCCCCCTACTCCTAGCCTTTTAGGGGTACAAACAATAGTAATTGGGGCCTAGTGTGGTTGTGTACGTGTGATATACATACACTTTTTTTGGATCATATTTTCTATTCCGCTATTTAATCAAAAACCTTTGGGGATCAGTTAAATTGGGGGATAGTCTGTGTTGGTACGTGTGAGAGAGATCCACCTTTCCAAGTTGTTGGGGTTCATCTCATACTTCTGAAGGTTTGAGGGTGCTGCCTGTTCCATACTCCCCCTACTCCTCATCTAGCCTTTTAGGGGTACAAACAATAGTAATTGGGGCCTAGTGTGGTTGTGTACGTGCGAGATACATACACTTTTTTTGATCATATTTCCTATTCCGCTATTCAATAAAAACCTTTGAGGATCAATTGAATTGCGGGATAGTCTGTGTCGGTACGTGTGAGAGAGATCCACCTTTCCAAGTTGTTGGGGTTCATCTCATACTTCTGAAGGTTTGAGGGTGCTGCCTGTTCCATACTCCCCCTACTCCTCATCTAGCCTTTTAGGGGTACAAACAATAGTAATTGGGGCCCAGTGTGGTTGTGTACGTGTGATATACATACACTTTTTTTGGATCATATTTTCTATTCCGCTATTTAATCAAAAACCTTTGGGGATCAGTTAAATTGGGGGATAGTCTGTGTTGGTACGTGTGAGAGAGATCCACCTTTCCAAGTTTTTGGGGTTCATCTCATACTTCTGAAGATTTGAGGGTGCTGCCTGTTCCATACCCCCCCTACTCCTCATCTAGCCTTTTAGGGGTACAAACAATAGTAATTGGGGCCTAGTGTGGTTGTGTACGTGTGATATACATACACTTTTTTTGGATCATATTTTCTATTCCGCTATTTAATCAAAAACCTTTGGGGATCAGTTAAATTGGGGGATAGTCTGTGTTGGTACGTGTGAGAGAGATCCACCTTTCCAAGTTGTTGGGGTTCATCTCATACTTCTGAAGGTTTGAGGGTGCTGCCTGTTCCATACTCCCCCTACTCCTAGCCTTTTAGGGGTACAAACAATAGTAATTGGGGCCTAGTGTGGTTGTGTACGTGTGATATACATACACTTTTTTGGGATCATATTTTCTATTCCGCTATTTAATCAAAAACCTTTGGGGATCAGTTAAATTGGGGGATAGTCTGTGTTGGTACGTGTGAGAGAGATCCACCTTTCCAAGTTGTTGGGGTTCATCTCATACTTCTGAAGGTTTGAGGGTGCTGCCTGTTCCATACTCCCCCTACTCCTAGCCTTTTAGGGGTACAAACAATAGTAATTGGGGCCTAGTGTGGTTGTGTACGTGTGATATACATACACTTTTTTGGGATCATATTTTCTATTCCGCTATTTAATCAAAAACCTTTGGGGATCAGTTAAATTGGGGGATAGTCTGTGTTGGTACGTGTGAGAGAGATCCACCTTTCCAAGTTGTTGGGGTTCATCTCATACTTCTGAAGGTTTGAGGGTGCTGCCTGTTCCATACTCCCCCTACTCCTAGCCTTTTAGGGGTACAAACAATAGTAATTGGGGCCTAGTGTGGTTGTGTACGTGTGATATACATACACTTTTTTGGGATCATATTTTCTATTCCGCTATTTAATCAAAAACCTTTGGGGATCAGTTAAATTGGGGGATAGTCTGTGTTGGTACGTGTGAGAGAGATCCACCTTTCCAAGTTGTTGGGGTTCATCTCATACTTCTGAAGGTTTGAGGGTGCTGCCTGTTCCATACTCCCCCTACTCCTAGCCTTTTAGGGGTACAAACAATAGTAATTGGGGCCTAGTGTGGTTGTGTACGTGTGATATACATACACTTTTTTGGGATCATATTTTCTATTCCGCTATTTAATCAAAAACCTTTGGGGATCAGTTAAATTGGGGGATAGTCTGTGTTGGTACGTGTGAGAGAGATCCACCTTTCCAAGTTGTTGGGGTTCATCTCATACTTCTGAAGGTTTGAGGGTGCTGCCTGTTCCATACTCCCCCTACTCCTAGCCTTTTAGGGGTACAAACAATAGTAATTGGGGCCTAGTGTGGTTGTGTACGTGTGATATACATACACTTTTTTTGGATCATATTTTCTATTCCGCTATTTAATCAAAAACCTTTGGGGATCAGTTAAATTGGGGGATAGTCTGTGTTGGTACGTGTGAGAGAGATCCACCTTTCCAAGTTGTTGGGGTTCATCTCATACTTCTGAAGGTTTGAGGGTGCTGCCTGTTCCATACTCCCCCTACTCCTAGCCTTTTAGGGGTACAAACAATAGTAATTGGGGCCTAGTGTGGTTGTGTACGTGTGATATACATACACTTTTTTTGGATCATATTTTCTATTCCGCTATTTAATCAAAAACCTTTGGGGATCAGTTAAATTGGGGGATAGTCTGTGTTGGTACGTGTGAGAGAGATCCACCTTTCCAAGTTGTTGGGGTTCATCTCATACTTCTGAAGGTTTGAGGGTGCTGCCTGTTCCATACTCCCCCTACTCCTCATCTAGCCTTTTAGGGGTACAAACAATAGTAATTGGGGCCTAGTGTGGTTGTGTACGTGCGAGATACATACACTTTTTTTGATCATATTTCCTATTCCGCTATTCAATAAAAACCTTTGAGGATCAATTGAATTGCGGGATAGTCTGTGTCGGTACGTGTGAGAGAGATCCACCTTTCCAAGTTGTTGGGGTTCATCTCATACTTCTGAAGGTTTGAGGGTGCTGCCTGTTCCATACTCCCCCTACTCCTCATCTAGCCTTTTAGGGGTACAAACAATAGTAATTGGGGCCCAGTGTGGTTGTGTACGTGTGATATACATACACTTTTTTTGGATCATATTTTCTATTCCGCTATTTAATCAAAAACCTTTGGGGATCAGTTAAATTGGGGGATAGTCTGTGTCGGTACGTGTGAGAGAGATCCACCTTTCCAAGTTGTTGGGGTTCATCTCATACTTCTGAAGGTTTGAGGGTGCTGCCTGTTCCATACCCCCCCTACTCCTCATCTAGCCTTTTAGGGGTACAAACAATAGTAATTGGGGCCTAGTGTGGTTGTGTACGTGCGAGATACATACACTTTTTTTGATCATATTTCCTATTCCGCTATTCAATAAAAACCTTTGAGGATCAATTGAATTGCGGGATAGTCTGTGTCGGTACGTGTGAGAGAGATCCACCTTTCCAAGTGGTTGGGGTTCATCTCATACTTCTGAAGGTTTGAGGGTGCTGCCTGTTCCATACTCCCCCTACTCCTCATCTAGCCTTTTAGGGGTACAAACAATAGTAAT
Organism: Pelophylax lessonae; assembly: GCF_965119305.1. Classification (NCBI taxonomy): domain Eukaryota; kingdom Metazoa; phylum Chordata; class Amphibia; order Anura; family Ranidae; genus Pelophylax; species Pelophylax lessonae. The sequence goes on from NC_138772.1 coordinate 37,787,722, forward strand.
TGGGGCCCAGTGTGGTTGTGTACGTGTGATATACATACACTTTTTTTGGATCATATTTTCTATTCCGCTATTTAATTTAACTGGGCCTCCATGCGAGACCTGTGTGCCTTGTTGCGCTGTTTTGAGTACTCCACCAACATGGCCAGTGGCAATGACGCCGTTCTCAGCTTAACTATCCCACTTCTATGCCTCCTTGAAAAAACAATTCGGGCGATGATGGAAGAGGATGTGGCACAGGATGAGGAGGAGGAGGAGGATGAAGAGGTAACATTTCCAAGGCTTTCAGGGCAGTCATTCGCAAGGGGCTCCGAGGGTGGGTTCCTGCACACGCAAACGCCAGGGACGCAATTGTCCAGCAGGGGCACAGTTCTGGAGGATGAGGAGGATGAGGAGGAGGAGGAGCTGGAGGAGGAGATGGAACCATGTTCACAGCAGGGTGGCACCCAGGCCAGCTCATGGCCATCACTGGTGCGTGGCTGGGGGGATACAGAGGACACGGACGATACACCTCCCACAGAGGACAGCCTTTCGTCGCCTCTGGGCAGCCTGGCACACATGAGCGATTACATGCTGCAGTGTCTCCACAACGACCGCCGAGTTGCCCACATTCTAACTTGTGCTGATTACTGGGTGGCCACGCTGCTGGATCCCCGTTACAAGGACAACGTACCGTCCTTAATTCACTCACTGGAGCGCGATCGCAAGATGCGCGAGTACAAGCGCACGCTGGTAGACGCCATGCTGCTGGCATTCCCATCTGACAGCGGGGCCACAGTGGAAGCACAAGGCAGAGGAGGAGGAGGAGGAGGTCGCCAACGCAACCAGGGCACCGCCAGCACCTCAGAAGGCAGGGTTAGCATGGCCGAAATGTGGAAAAGCTTTGTCAGCACGCCACAACAAACAGCAGCACCAGCAGCTCAGATGGAACGTCTTAGCAGGAGGCAGCATTTTACCAACATGGTGGAGCAGTATGTGTGCACACGCCTACATGTAGTGAATGACGGGTCTGCCCCCTTCAACTTCTGGGTCTCCAAATTGGGCACATGGCTTGAGCTTGCCCTTTACGCCTTGGAGGTGCTGGCGTGCCCTGCAGCCAGTGTATTATCTGAACGGGTATTTAGCACGGCTGGGGGCGTTATAACAGACAAGCGCAGCCGCCTGTCCAGAGACAATGTGGACAAGCTCACGTTCATTAAAATGAACCAGGCATGGATCCCACGGGACTTTTCCGTACCTTATGCAGAATAGCAATGGATACCGACCTTACCCACCCATTGTTCCATTTTTGCTCTTTCTCACTCTTTTGGGGTGTACCCTCATTTAAAATTTTTGAAAAGAAGCAGTGTTGGCTACCTCGTCCTCCTCCTCAGGGCCAGATTAATGTAGGGGCTATTGGAGCTGCAGCTCCAGGCCCCTACCTTTTATATAGGCCCCGGGTTGGCCATATTCACTGTTACCGCTCTTCTGTCACTTGTAAACACAGAAGTCTGGCTTCTATGCTCGCTTCCCCAGGCAGCACCCTCAGAACCTCCCCACACAGCGTGAAGGCCGGACAAGGAGGGACAGTTGGCGATGCATGGATGTGTTTATGGGCTTCAGAGACAGCATCCCATGTTGAATTAGGCATGCATGGCTGCACCCTTCCTCCTCTGGGTGCATGGCAAGGCACGGCCCTTAAGGCCCTTCAAAATCCTCAGCACCAAGCCCATGATGCTGTTAATCCGGCCCTGGTCCTCCTCCACCGCCGCTTCCACCTACACCGCCCATAGGTGTGCGCAGCCTATTGCATTAAGGTGTGCACCCCAAAGTTGAAATACACATGCATGTGTTTGCCAGCAGGGAGAGTAATGTATCGGGGCCATGTACCTGTAGGCAAGGAGAAATAGAGCAGAGCAGGTCCCAGGGAGATCTTTCCCATCTCCTCACTGGCAATGCTATGTGCCCTAGGTGATTAGGGTGTGCCCAGGCACACCCAGCACACCCTGTGCGCACGCCTATGTCACCGCCACTTCCACCACCACCTCAACCTCCCTCCTACTCCATATGGGCCTCGTCCTTCAGAGATGAAGAAGAACATTGTTTTATTTTTCTGTTTTTTTTTTGTTGTTTTAAGTTATTTCCCTATCCACATTTGTTTGCAGAGCACTTGTCATGCTCTTAATTACGTTTTGCTGCCATTTGCAGCACTCTAGCCCTTTCCTTTGGTGTTTTAGAGCCATTTTAGTGCCTTAAAGTTCGGGTCCCCATTGACTTCAATGGGGTTCGGTGTCCGGGAAAAGTTCGGTAAAAGTCCGGGACACGGACCCGGACTTTTTTTTAAAGTTCGGCCGAACCCGTCGAACACGGACATCTAGGTGTTCGCTCAACCCTAGTTATAACATGACAAATGTGGAAAATTTCAAGGGGTATGAATACTTTTTCAAGGCGCTGTAGATGTCCTTACCCTGGCTGTACTGTTATCATCTCAGGAGTTATGAAATACAGTGAAGTTTGGATTCTGCAGGTGGAAAGAATCAGCCAGAAGTGTGTATTCCAGCTAAACTGCAATAAATGTTATATTTTTGGTTTTGGGTTTAACCAGTTCTGGACCGGAAGGATTTGCCCCCTGAATGACCAGGCCATTTTTTTTGCAATTCGGCACTGCGTTACTTTAACAGAAATTGCGCAGTCGTGTGACGCTATACCCAAATAAAACGTATGTCCTTTTTGTCCCACAAATAGAGCTTTCTTTTGGTGGTATTTGATCACCTCTGCCATTTTTATTTTTTGCGCTATAAACAAAAAAATAGCGACAATTCTGGAAAAAAAAATTCACTTTCTGCTATATAACATTCCCAATAAAAATGTAAAAATCTAATTTTTTCCTCCTTTTAGGCCAATTTGTATTCTGCTACATATTTTTGGTAAAACAAATCTCAATAAGCGTATTTTGATCGGTTTGCGCAAAAGTTATCGCGCCTACAAACTAGGGGAAAGATTTATGTCATTTTTATTTATTTATTTCTTACACTAGTAATGGCGGCGATCTGCGATTTTTTGCGGGACTGCGACATTGCGGTGGACAGATCAGGCACCTAATTGACACTTTTGGGGGGACCAGTGACATTACTACAGTAATCAGTGCTAAAAATATGCACTGTTACTGTAATATTGACACTGGCAGGGAAGGGGGTTAACCTAGGGGCGATCAAAGGAATAAATGTGAGCCTAGGGGGTGTTTTCTAACTGTAGGGGGATGGGCTTGTGGAATCAAAATAGAGACCTGTGTTCCTAAATAGGAGGATCACAGGCGCTCTGTGCTGATTCCTGAGAGAACAATGGTCTGCTGTGTTTACAACAGCAGACCTCCGTTCTCTCTCCACGGGGAGCGATTGCGGGCATCCAGCGGCAATCGCGCCCGCCGGCCCCCGTGAATGAGCTTCCCCGTTGTCGGTTTCATGCAGCCAGGGCAGCCTGCTGCAGTATATAAATGCGGCAGGCGGCCGGCAAGTAGTTAATATCACTTTATCTCAGAAAAGTCCCTTCTTTTGCTCTCAGCCTTCTTCAAATCTCCAAAATCCTTATTTTTTTTTTTTTTTTTTTTTTTTTAACGTGAGGGAGAAAAGGGGAGATTCGGGAGCTCATGGAAGACGTTACAAGGAGATAGGATAACATAGTATGAGACAATTTCATGATTATTTTAGAAAAATAAGGATCCTGTTAAGTATCATTATAATCTATCCCCTAACACTAACTTACCCCTTTACACCTATCAGGACCCTGTAGTGTACGTGCCAAAAATGTGGGTGCCAAAAGCTCCTGATACCTGTTACCATATCACCCCACAACCTGATCTTATTTCAGCACCATCACACATAGAAGTTTATACTGACCCTAACTAAGGCCCCTTTCACCCAGTGTTAATTTCGTCGACTAAAACCGACTAAAACGTTTTCATCGACTAAATTAACACAATTTTAGTCGACTAAAATACGATTAAAACTAAAACAATTCAGATGACTAAAATACGACTAAAACTAAAATGGCATTTTAGTCAAAAGACTATAACTAAAACTAAATCGAAATTTGCTGCCAAAATTAACACTGGTGCATGCTTAACCACTTTACCACCGGAGGATTTTCCTGCTAAAAGACCAGGGGTTATTTTGCGATTTTTTACTGCGTGACTTTAACGGACAATCGCGCGGTCGTGCGACGCTGTACCTAAACGAATTTCACGTCCTTTTTTTCCCACAAACAGAGCTTTCTTTTGGTGGTATTTGATCACCTGTGCGATTTTTTGACCACGCACTATAAACAAAAAAAGAGCGTAATTTTTGCAAAAACAACAATATTTTTCACTTTTTTTTATATGAAATTCCCCCAAAAAAAATGTAAAAATCAAAATTTTTTAAAATTTGCGGCCAATTTGTTTTACGCTACCTATGTTTGGTAAAAAAAATCGCAAAAAGCGTATTTTGATTGGTTTGCGCAAAAGTTATTGCGTTTACTAACAAAGGGAAAGATTTTTGTCATTTTTGGTGTTTTTTTTTTTAACGAGTAATGGCGGCGATCTGCGATTTTTTTTGCGGTACTGCGACATTGCGGCGGACAGATCGGACCCTTGACTGACATTTTTGACACTTTTGGGGGTACCAGTGACATTACTGCAGTAATCAGTGCTATATATATGCACTGTTACTGCAAAAATGACACTGGCAGGGAAGGGGTTAACAGTATTGGACAGGGAGGGGTTAAGTGTGTCCTAGGGGCGTGATTCTAACTGTGTAGGGATAGGTCTACTAGTGTAAAAACAAAGATCAACAGTTCTACATAGTAGAACTGTTTGATCTTCACTTTTACACAGGGAGAACTGACAGGTGGCTTGTTTACACAAGCCGCTCTGTCTTTCTCCCGCTGTAGCGGCGATCGTAGTGTGACCGGCGGACATCGGGTCCGCCAGTCACACTCCCGCACTCCTCCGTGAACGAGCCGAGGCGGGCGCGCGCCTCGGCGGGCGCGCGCCCGCCCGCTATTGGCTCTGGAAGGAGTGACAGGCGAGCGACGTAGACCTACGTCACTCTGCCTGGCCGGGGCCGACTGCCGCAGTAAATATACTGTGCGCAGTCGGCAAGCGGTTAAAGCGAAGTTCCGGGCACAGAATCATTTTTTTTTTTTTAATGTCCCCCAAACATTGACCCTTAGACCTCTATACATCTGCTAATCCCGTTTCATACATTGAAATAATCGGTTTGCAAGCATAAAATCTTGCTTTATAAAATTTGTGATGAGCGCCGCCATCTTTGTCCTGGATCGCCGAGTCCGTTGTGGGGAAATGTCTTCCCTTCTTCCTGGTTCTAGTGGGCGGAGGCCAGTGAATCCAGCGCGAAATCTCGCGCATGCCCAGTACTATGCGATTGGCATCGCCGTCCGCACTGTGCTCCTCCTAACATTGCGTCATTTCCTGTTTTGAAATAACGCAAGGAAAGGAGCGGCCGGCCGTCTTCGTCACTGCCCATTGCATCCTGGGAGCCACGAGTAAGAGCTCCCAGGACGCATTGTGGGACAGGAAGTGACGGTGCGGGCCGCAGCCGAGGAAGGAGGAAGTCGATGGAAAGGTGAGTATATTATCCTCTCTAAAAAGGTAAGGAAAAAAAAAAAAGGCCGGGAATATCCAATTTGGGCACAGGAAAGGTTAAGGAAGCGGATGCCTTGAAATCTACAGGCAGGATTCTGTGCCCGGAACTCCGCTTTAATACCATAAATAATAACATATTAGATTTTTCACTCCAGGACCAGCAGTAGTATATAATGAGTTTGGAAATTGTAGAGAAATGCTGAAATAATGCATTACAAATTACAATTGAACTACACCCATTTGATTATAGATGACTAAAATGAGTTTTAGTCGACTAAAATGTACTGGAGTTTTAGACGACTAAATACGACTAAAACTAAAACACTTGCAGAAGACTAAAATGGGACTAAAACTAAAATGCCATTTTAGTCCTAAGACTAAGACTAAAACTAAATTGAAATTTGCTGTCAAAATTAACACTGCTTTCACCCTTGTGCGACTTGTCCTGAGATTTGGGACTGCAAAGTCGCATGACAAGTCGTACTCCATTGATTTCCAATGAGTACCGTTCATATCAGTGCGACTTCAGGTCACAACAACTTCAGAGTAGTCCTTGCACTACTTTGGGCCGATTTTAATGCGTTTTGAGGTCCAAAGGCATTGCTTCAAGTCCAGTCAAAATTGCGGAAAAATTGTGGCAAAATCGCACGACTTTTAGGTCGCATAAGTGTTAAAGGGGGACTTCTGCCGCGGACTATCATGAATATATTGCGCTTTGGGCTTTTTTTTTTTATAAGAGAAGGAAATCAATAATATCGATTGGACCATTTGGCTTGTTTGTAAAGCTGCTTTGGGCAATTTCTCTGCTCGTTTCCACTATAACAAAGGAGATCCAATAAGATCTACTCTATATTATACATGGACCTATTTCTCCAGCTGTTTTTTTTTTTTTTTTACTGACAATTTATGACACTCTGAACATGGCTTAAAGTGCACGTACACCCACTTTTTTTTTTAATTTTTCCTTTAATAAAACTGTGTACAGTAAGAAAAATAAAAATAAAAATAGTTTTCAGGTTTACATACTCTTTTTTTGAATATCTATAATGAAGGGAGACTACAGAAAGTGTTTAACCACTGAAGATTTTTACCCACTTCCTGACCAGGGGGTATTTTGCGATTCGGCACTGCGTGACTTTAACGGACAATTGCGCGGTCATACGACGCTGTACCCAAATGAATTTGACGTCCTTTTTTTCCCACAAACAGAGCTTTCTTTTGGTGGTATTTGATCACCTGTGCGATTTTTTTGATCATGCGTTATAATTATAAACAAAAAAAGAGCGACGATTTTGCAAAAATAACAATATTTTTCTCATTTTTTTTATATTAAACCCCCCCCCCCCCCCCCAAAAAAAAAACTGTAAAAATCAATTTTTTAACATTTTAGACCAATTTGTTAGCTGCTACATATGTTTGGTAAAAAAAAATCCCAATAAGCGTATTTTGATTGGTTTGCGCAAAAGTTATTGCGTTTACTAACTAAGGGAAAGATTTTTGTCATTTTTATTGTTTTTTTTTTTTTTAAATGGCGGCAACTGCAATTTTTTTTTTTTGCGGGACTGCGACATTGTGGTGGACAGATCGGACCCTTGACTGACATTTTTGACACTTTTGGGGTTACCAGTGACATTACTACAGCAATCAGTGCTATACATATGCACTGTTACTGTAAAAATGACACTGGAAGGGAAGGGGTTAACTTTATTGGAGAAGGAGTGGTTAAGTGTGTCCCTAGGGGCGTGTTTGTTACTGTGATTGGCTGTGGCTGTGTGTGTAACAGCACAGGCTCGGTTCACACTGATGCGATGCGGGAAGGCTGCGAATTCGCAGCCTGTTCCCGCATCGCACACGCACCCCCGGCAGTTCACACTGCCATATGCGATCCGCTGGGGGTGTCAATGTAATCTTAACGACACCCCCAGTTTGATCGCATATCGCAGTGCGATCGTGCAGTTCGCACAGGATCGGATCGCACAAGTGTGAACCGCTGTGCGATCCGATCCTGATGCGGCAGCAAAAATGCCTCCTGTGCGTGTTTGCTGCGGGTGCGATGCGAATTTAGCCATACAAACTGTATGGCTAAACTCGCACCGCACAGCTGATCGCATGTCATGTCGGAGCAGTGCGCTCCGACATGACATGCGAACCCCGCACACGCAGTAGTGTGAACCGGGGCACAGATCTACGATCCTACATAGCAGGACCATATGATCTCTGCTGCTACACCAGGGAGATTGACAGGCGGCTGTGTTTACATTAGCCACCTGCCTTTCTCCCTCTGTAACCGACGATCGCAAGTGACCAGCGGACATCGGGTCCTCCGGTCACACGCGCGGAGATTCCAGTGAGCGAGCGGGGGCGGGAGCGCGCCTCCAGCGGCACGCACTCGCCCCCTATTGGCTCACAGGCGAGTGACGTACCGGTACTTCACTTTGCCTGCATGGGGCTGACCGCCGCAGTATATGTACTTGCGGCGATCGGCAAGCGGTTAATAAGTGTTTTTTTTTTTTTTTTATATTTCAAATGTTTTTCACATTTTTTTTCTGTCTAATTTTCATTCTCCACTGTTACATTGTTTCAGGTCCCCTTGTAAAAGAGTAACTCCACTTTTGATGAAAAAAGAAAAACAAAAAATCCATTGCCCTCCGGGTGATCTACTCTATATTACCAAAAGTGGGCCAACTCAATATTGAACCCTACGGACTAAGACTGGGATGCCATTAAAGTTCATGTGTGTGTAAAGGCAGGCGTCCCAATACTTTTGACAATATCGTGTGTGAGTGTGTGTGTGTGTGTGTGAGTGCGTATGTGTGTGTGTGTATATTAATATATGCCGTGGATTAAAGGGATGAGGTGGCAACCCTACACGCACATGAACTTTAATGGCATCCCAGTCTTAGTCCGTAGGGTTCAATATTGAGTTGGCCCACCCTTTGCAGCTATAACAGCTTCAACTCTTCTGGGAAGGCTGTCCACAAGGTTTAGGAGTGTGTCTATGGGAATGTTTTACCGTTCTTCCAGAAGCGCATTTGTGAGATCAGGCACTGATGCCATTAAAGTTCATGTGCGTGAACGGAGTTTGTCCCTTCGGAAATTTTCATTCGGAAGGTCAGATTTGTCTGTCGAAAGTTGTGTACACAGTTTTAGAAAATTGTACGATCGTTCCTCGGACGAAAATGTTCTCCCGATTTTCCCTATAGTGTGTACGAGCCATTAGTCTGTATGGGAGTGATTTTTTAATTATCAATCAACTGCTACACCTGCAGGATTCTGATGAGGAAAGTGTCAGGGTCTGCATCCCTTTAGATGTGATTTCCCTTTAGGAGCATCTCACCAAAAATTACATTTTTGTTGCAGGGGATGCCTAAAACCTGACTTGTATCTTAGTGCATACTTCCTCCGCCGCTGGGCCAATTAAAAAACGCAGCGGCAGCGCGCTTTGCGCAGTAGGGAACCAGCAGTGAAGCCGGAAGGCTTGACTGCCGGGTTCCCTTACTCTGGATGGTGGCGGCGGCACCCGAGAGCCGATATGTAAAAAGGCTTCGGGTGCCGACATCGCGGGCTCCCTGGACAGGTAAGTTCTACAGTATTTGTAGCTGCTGACTTTTAATTTTTTTAAGGGGGGGCGGAACTCCGCTTTAACACTTGCCGATCGCCCGCCACAGATTTACTGAGGCAGGCTGGCTTAACTGGGCAAAACGACGTAGCCCTACGTCGGTCGCGTGCATGGTGCTGGGGGGGCTGCGGGGATGCTGATTCACGGGACCGGCAACCACGGTCGCTCCCCGCTGAGAGAGAACAATGGGCAGCTGTTGTAAACACAGCCGACCGCTCTTCTCCCTGGAATGATCACAGAGCGCCTGTGATCCTTCTATTTAGGATCACAGGTCTCTATGATCATTGCACAAGCCCCGCCCCCATACAGTTAGAAAACACTCCCCTAGGCTCACACTTAACCCTTTGATCACCCACTGTGTTAACCCCTTCCCTGCCAGTGTCATTATTACAGTAACAGTGCATATTTTTTGCACTGATTACTGTAGTAATGTCACTGGTCCCCCCAAAAGTGCCAGTTAGGGGTCCGATCTGTCCGCCACAATGTTGCAGTCCCGCTAAAAATTGCTGATCGCCACTATTACTAGTAATAAAAATAAAATAAAAATGACATAAATCTGTCCCCTAGTTTGTAGACGCAATAACTTTTGCAAGCCAATCAAAGTACGCTTATTGCGATTTTTTTTTAACCAAAAAATATGCAGCAGAATACAAATTGGCCTAAAAGGATGAAAAAAATTTGATTTAAAAAAAAAAAAAAATTTTTTTTGGGGGGGGGGGGGGGGGATGTTATATAGCAGAAAGTGAAAATATTGTTATTTTTTTTTCAGAATCGTCGCTCTTTTTTTGTTTATAGAGCAAAAAGTAAAAATCGCACAGGTGATCAAATACCACCAAAAGAAAACTCTGTTTGTGGGAAAAAAAGGACATCAATTTTATTTTGGTACAGTGTCGCACAATCGCGCAATTTTCCATTAAAGTAACGCAGTGAAATGACCATAGAGACATGTGATCCTATATAGAAGGATCACAGGAGCTCTGTGATCATTCCAGGGAGAAGAACGGTCGGCTGTGTTTACAACATCTGACCGTCCTTCTCTCTCAGCGGGGAGCGATTGCGGGTGTCAGGCGGCAATCACGCCCGCCGGCCCCCGTGGATCGGCATCCCCGCTGCCTAGTGGGGGCAGGAGCGCTCGCCCCAGCGCCGTTTCCACGAACCGACGTACCCATACATCGATTCGCGCAGCTGAGCCAGCCTGCCCCAGCATACCTACGGCGAGCGGTAGGCAAGTGGTTAATGTGCACTCTTTACCAAGGAGCAACCTTACTATTTGGGCAATATTTTAGAACTCTGCCAATCATATTATTCTGTTTCAGAGCTCCACCCTTTTCTATACAAACCATGCCCCTTTTCCCTCATTTGCCTCGGCAGACCAAGTCCCAATTTGCACCAACAATTATAAGATCTCATGCACTCCGGAGGTTTTGCTATCTCTCCTGGACACCTTTCCCTTTGCCAGAAAACACACTATTGACACTTGTAAACACTTGTAAAGCGTTTAGGCGCATCATTCACTTGGGTGTTAATTAATTTCATTGGCCAGAATAATAATTTATTAACCACTTCAGCTCCAGAAAATGTACCCCCTTTCATGACCAGGCAATTTTGTGCAATACGCTTTAACCACTTAAGCCCCAGAAGATTTTACCCCCTTCCTGACAAGGGCCTATTTTGCGATTCGGCACTGCGTGACTTTAACGGACAATTGCGCGGTCGTGCGACGCTGTACCTAAACAAAATTGACGTCCTTTTTTTCCCACAAACAGAGCTTTCTTTTGGTGGTATTTGATCACCTGTGCGATTTTTTGATCATGCGCTATAAACAAAAAAACAGCGTCAATTTTTCAAAAATAACAATATTTTTCACATTTTTTTATATGAAATTCCCCCAAAAAATTTAAAAATCAAAGTTTTTTAACATTTTAGGCCAATTTTTTTTATACTACCTATGTTTGGTAAAAAAAAATCGCAAAAAGCGTATTTTGATTGCTTTGCGCAAAAGTTATCGCGTTTACTAACAAAGGGAAAGATTTTTGTCATTTTTGTTGTTTATTTTTTAACGAGTAATGGCGGCGATCTGCGATTTTGTTTGCGGTACTGCGACATTGCGGCGGACAGATCGGACCCTTGACTGACATTTTTGACACTTTTGGGGGTACCAGTGACATCACTACAGTAATCAGTGCTATACATATGCACTGTTACTGTAAAAATGACACTGGCAGTGAAGGAGTTAAATTTATTGGAGAGAGAGGGGTTAAGTGTGTCCCTAGGGGCGTGTTTCTAACTGTGATTGGCTGTGGCTACATGTGTAAGAACAGTGATCAACGGTCCTACATAGTAGAACCGTATGATCTCCATTCTTACACAAGGGAGAATGACAGGCGGCTTTGTTTACATTAGCCGCCTGCCTTTCTTCCGCCTCCAGCGGCGCGCGCTCGCTCCCTAGACCCTCACAGGCTAGCGACGTAGCCCTACGTCGCTTTTCCTGTGAGGGGCTGACTGCCGACGTAAATCGTCGTGCAGCGGTCGGCAAGCGGTTAAACAAAAAAAGACAGACAAAAAAAACAATATTTTTTAATTTCTGCTATAAAACATATCCAATAAAAAAAAATGTAAAAAATCGAATTTCTGCATCAGTTTAGGCAAATATGTTTTCTGCTACATATTTGTGGTAAAAAAAAAAAAAATCACAATAAGTGTAGATTGATTGAACGATCCGGTCTGCTGTCCTCTTAGGCAGGAGGTCAAGTGAGGGCAAGATGGCCCTCACTCGACTCTATGGCCTTGGAGGACCGGAGCAAAGTCATACGTTGCTTCCTGGCAACGGCCTTGAAGAGCCCATTTTTTTCATAATGAAAAAAAAAAGACTTTTATTTGTTTTTGTTTTTTTAGTGTAGATGTGAGGTCTTTTTGACCCCAGATCTCACATTAAAGAGGACCTGTCCTGATTATTTCTATTACAAGGGATGTTTACCTTCCTTGTAATAGGAATACAAGTGACTTCTGGACCGGGCCTTTTTCTGACATTTGTTGTCTACAAGTTAAAATCAGTTTTTTTTTTTTTTGCTAGAAAATTACTTAGAACCCCCAAACATTATATTTCTTTTTTTTATCAGAGACCCTAGCCTAGAGAATAAGATGGAGAAGATCTTTGCAATTTTTTTTTTTTTTTTTATTAAACCGCATTTGTGCAGCGGTCTTACAAACTCAATTTTTTTTTTTTTGGAAAAAAATACACTTTTTTGAATAAAAAAATAAAAAAACAGTAAAGTTAGCCCAATTTTTTTCTATAATGTGAAAGATGAAATAGATACCCAACATGTCATGCTACAAAAGTGCGCACAAACATTGGTACTTAAAACACTTTATTAAAGTAAACCAAACCACACTGACCCCACTCCCCTCCTGGTCCTACTTACAGCGCTCTCAGTGGAAGTCCGTAACGACGAAACGCGTCAGGATGAGTGCGCGGTCGCCATATACAACAGACGCCACGCTTGGCCACACTACGAGCACCTGGAGGATACGGGACAGCGGCGGCTCACAGTGCGTGCATACATTTGTTAATGCCTTCATTTTATTGGACTCCTGTAAGTAGGACCAGGAGGTGAGTGGGGTCAGTGTGGTTTGGTTTACTTTAATAAAGTGTTACAGAATTACGCTATGTGCCCCCACTCTTTTTATTTCCATGACTTGGTGAATGGAATTTTGTCTGAAGGCTACTAAATGTCACTTGGAATCAGAATCTAAAGAATGTGGAGATACGATACGGGGACCAGTTATGTGGCTTATGGGAGAGCTCTGATCTAACATCTGGTGAGTGTCCAGAGTGAGGGGGGAACATCGGTGTTTGGTGGAGGTTTAGTGGATGACAGAGATATCCTTCACACCCTTCCCTTTGATCGGATCAAGTCACACTGGATTCCAATTGATACTTATTTGAGACTTGATATAGTTGTCAAGCGATTCCTTTTTGCACGATTGTCACGATCGCCGCCAAAGTAGTACAGAGTCGTGCCGCCCCAGTGTGAACCGAGCCTTAATGGTTCATCTTTGGCTGTTCTCAATTATTTACTGTTTTATACCTCTTGGTTATTGTTTCTAATATTATTGTACACATCAGCAAAATGAAATACGCAATATCCCCAGCTTCCTTCAAAGTTCATAAAAAATTCAGTCTGTCAGCCTAAAAACTGGCCACCAGCTGTGATAAAACAGTTATAAATATTTTATATTTGTTGCTGCTGTTTGCAACAGTTGAATATTCCGTATTGTTATATTGTTATTGCGACACTGTATTGCATGGTTATTATTAGATAGTATACAAAAGGTAATAAAACCATAAAGCATAGTTCCCAATTTCGAGGGACTGTCCCTGATTTGGAACAAAGTCCCTCTGTCCCTCTTTCCTCCTCATTTGTCCCTCATTTTGGTCTGATCTATATAGTTGTACAAACCCAATTCCAAAAAAGTTGGGATACTGTACAGATTGGGAGTAAAAAAGGAATGGACTAATTTACAAATCTCATAAACGTATATTTTATTCACAATATAATATAGATAACATATCAAATGTTGAAAGTGAGACATTTTGAAATGCCATGCCAAATATTGGCTCATTTTGGATTTCATGAGAGCTACACATTCCAAAAAAGTTGGGACAGGTAGCAATAAGAGGCCGGAAAAGTTAAATGTACATATAAGGAACAGCTGGAGGACCAATTTGCAACTTATTCGGTCAATTGGCAACTTGATTGGGTATAAAAAGAGCCTCTCAGAGTGGCAGTGTCTCTCAGATGTCAAGTTGGGCAGAGGATCACCAATTCCCCCAATGCTGCGGCGAAAAATAGTGGAGCAATATCAGAAAGGAGTTTCTCAGAGAAAAATTGCAAAGAGTTTGAAGTTATCATCATCTACAGTGCACAATATCATCCAAAGATTCAGAGAATCTGGAACAATCTTTGTGCGTAAGGGTCAAGGCCAGAAAGCCATACTGGATGCCCGTGATCTTCGGGCCCTTAGACGGCACTGCATCACATACAGGAATGCTACTGTAATGGAAATCACAACATGGGCTCAGGAATACTTCCAGAAAACATTGTCGGTGAACACAATCCACCGTGCCATTCGCCATTGCCGGCTAAAACTCCATAGGCCAAAAAAGAAGCCATATCTAAACATGATCCAGAAGCGCAGGCGTTTTCTCTGGGCCAAGGCTCATTTAAAATTGTCTGTGGCAAAGTGGAAAACTGTTCTGTGTCAGACGAATCAAAATTTGCAGTTCTTTTTGGAAAACTGGGACGCCATGTCATCCGGACTAAAGAGGACAAGGACAACCCAAGTTGTTATCAGCGCTCAGTTCAGAAGCCTGCATCTCTGATGGTATGTGGTTTCATGAGAGTGTGTGGCATGGGCAGCTTACACATCTGGAAAGGCACCATCAATGCTGAAAGGTATATCCAAGTTCTAGAACAACATATGATCCCATCCAGACGTCGTCTCTTGCAGGGAAGACCTTGCATTTTCCAACATGACAATGCCAGACCACATACTGCATCAATTACAACATCATGGCTGCGTAGAAGAAGGATCCGGGTACTGAAATGGCCAGCCTGCAGTCCAGACCTTTACCCATAGAAAACATTTGGTGCATCATAAAGAGGAAGATGCGACAAAGAAGACCTAAGACAGTTGAGCAACTAGAAACCTGTATTAGACAAGAATGGGACAACATTCCTATTCCTAAACTTGAGCAATTCGTCTCCTCAATCCCCAGACGTTTGCAGACTGTTATAAAAAGAAGAGGGGAGGCCACACAGTGGTAAACATGGCCTTGTCCCAACTTTTTTGAGATGTGTTGATGCCATGAAATTTAAAATCAACGTATTTTTCCCTTAAAATTATACATTTTCTCGGTATAAACATTTGATATGTCATCTATGTTGTATTCTGAATAAAATATTGAAATTTGAAACTTCAACATCATTGCATTCTGTTTTTATTCACAATTTGTTCAGTGTCCCAACTTTTTTGGAATCGGTTTGTATATAAAGTGCACTTTTTATCTTACAAAAAGTGTTTCCCGGATCTAAACCTTTCATCCAATTTCTAAATTGCTGCATCTGTAAATTTCAAAAGTAAGATAAAATGAAAAGAGGTTCTGGGATCTCTACTCCTTCAGAGAGGTAGGGAGAGGTACTCCCCTATATCAATCAAAGGGAGGTGTAATCAAAAATCAAGTATCATAAAAAAAGAAAAAACAAGAAAAGATAAGATAAGCACACCCCATAGAGTTACCTCTCAACAATTTATTGGCATATATAATGCAAGTAAAAAAGTATTCATGAGAACCCAGAAATTTTTTCTGGGTTCTCATGCATACTTTTTTACTTGCATTATACGTGCCAATAAATTGTTGGGAGGGCGTGCTTTATGGTGTGCTTATCTTTTCCTGTTTTTTCTTTTTTTATGATCTGTAAATTTCAAAAGCCAATATAAAGGAATATAAGAAAAAGACGCTGATATATGTGGTATGTTTAGGTGTCTCAGTCCCAAATTTAAACACAAAAACATAAAAAATGGCCTGTGGGACTGTTAAAGATGCAAGAAAGGAGAGAGCGTCGCCAGCTTAGTATAGTACAGGTTTATTTAACACTGTTAAAATTGGTGACTCACTGTCCGAGGTTGGGTGAGACCGGTACACAAAGACTGTTAGGGTCATCCATCTTCCTCTTCCAGGATAGTGGTCATAGGAGAAGGTGGTGAGGTTCCAGAGGTATAGCCGAGCCGCTGTGGGGCTGCTAGTTGTCACTGGCCGCGGCGGAGCATGCACAACAGGGCTCCGGCTGCCGACTTCTGATCCCTGATGACATCACTTCCTGGCAGGAGAAAAATAGGGGTTGCACGCGTTCGGAGCATCCGTGCTCCTTTGTCAGGCGTCAGCCCATCGCCTGACAAAGGAGCACGGATGCTCCGAACGCGTGCAACCCCTATTTTTCTCCTGCCAGGAAGTGATGTCATCAGGGATCAGAAGTCGGCAGCCGGAGCCCTGTTGTGCATGCTCCGCCACGGCCAGTGACAACTAGCAGCCCCACAGCGGCTCGGCTATACCTCTGGAACCTCACCACCTTCTCCTATGACCACTATCCTGGAAGAGGAAGATGGATGACCCTAACAGTCTTTGTGTACCGGTCTCACCCAACCTCGGACAGTGAGTCACCAATTTTAACAGTGTTAAATAAACCTGTACTATACTAAGCTGGCGCCGCTCTCTCCTTTCTTGCATCTCTCAGGGCTTCTCCACGCTTCAGCCGGCTGCCACGGACTATAGCTTCCCTACAGTACCAAACTTTGTTCCCCCCCCCATGCAGCCCCATAACCCCCCCCCCTCCCATCCACCCACATTCCTTGTACCATCTTGGGATATTAGAAGAGCGCCATGACACCCCCCACTTTCGGGACTGTTAAAGAGACAAATATCAAATGTTAAAATTATACAAGTTTATTGCACATCATAATGTACATTTAAAATCAATAATAACAACATGGTGAATTCATCAGTAGAAAAAACATAGATAAATAATGAAATACAAATTCATAGCATATGCGACTTCATATATGGATTAGTGATCGACTGATATCGTTTTTATCGTTGCCGATACCGATATTTTGATCAATACATATCGGTATCAGCCGATACGGGCCGATATTTTCGTACATTTTTTTTTTCTTTGACAGGTACTTTTGTGGAGGGATCTGGGGAGTCTAAAAGACCCCAAACCCCTCCTCTGCACTTAAAAGCATTCAAAACGCCAAGTTTGGCTTTTTTGAATGATGTCATTTTTTTAAATCTGGCGCCGAGTACCCACAAGTGATGTCATGACATAATTTCTGGGTTTTTACATGGAGACCCGATCAGAGCCGAATGCGGCTTTGATCGGGTCTTCAGCGGCCGTACAGGTAGGATGCCCGGGTCTCCCGCTGGGAAGGAAGACTCGAGCGGCTTCTCAGCCACATCGGTTGTCATTACAAGACAGCCGACCGTCGGCTATGGATGCCGGTACCGGAGTGATGCTTCCAGCTGCAGGCATCACTCCGGTACAGCACTTTCCCAAAATATCGGCAATATCGGCCACCTTGGGGAAAGTGCAGATCGGCCCTCGATATATAGGCTTTGCCGATAATCGGTGGATCCCTAATATGGATAACAGTTTGTATTTTATAGATCTGGTTGTGCACAATATCATAAAAAAGCAACAATATGTGCTGCATGAATCTCAACGCGTTTCGCAAAATGTTTAATTTGATTTATTAGGAGAATCACAGATGTATATAAATGATGTAGCAATTCAGATTATTGCAAACCACCCAACTAGGGTCTATAGCATCCCAACAGTCATGCCGTCAAAAAATGTTGTAGATATGGGGGGCAGGAAAGTCCACCCAAAAAATGGAGGTGCATAAACCCCCCCCCCCCAGGAGTTGGGGAGAGGAGGAAAGTCGGATCACATGTAAATTGCCAAGCGTCCCCAGGAGATAATGATCTGACAAAGTCAGGCAAGAGTGACAGACCGAAGAGATCATTATCTCCCAGGGACTCCCAGGGGACGCACTCCCATTCGCCAGCGGGGAAGCTGATTCACGGGGACGGCGGCTGCGATTGCCGCCGGGCACCCACGATCGCTCCCCGTGGAGAGAGAACCGGGGTCTGCTGTAAATGGCAGTCTGCATGTTGTGCTGCTGTTAGGTGTATACTCTCCTCGGTAAGTGTGACTTCACAATTAGGTTTTGGTCAAACAGCTCTAGTAAGCCTCTCCTGAGCTAAATCGCATTGATTTAGATCTCCTGAATCCTGTACTCTTCCAAAAATTGACTTCCCCGGCAGTGGATAGTGTCAGGGTGCACAAAAGCTCCAATAGTGCTTCAACCGTAACACTAACTTACTAAAGCTTGTACAAAAAATGGGTATTCACATATTCCTGGTGCTTCCAGTGCACCAGGCTATATCAGGCAATTTGTCTCGTGTTCCCCCAAAGCAACACAAACCACTATCTCCCTGTGGACTGCTCTCTCCCCTTAAGGGTCCGGGTGCCTTTACTGTCTTCGCCCCTCCCCTACGTGTGTCAACACAGGGTCACGTGTCTTCCTCAGGGAGATTTCTTTTGTGCCTGAATCACAAATATGTAGCTTGTTTCCTGAACGGAAAAAACAGCTAGAATTCTGTTCGAGAAATTTCCAGCACTGCTTTCAACCCGTTAACCATTAGAAAATCAAACGAATGTTCCAAAAATGAAACATTTTGTGCAAAATTCTATTAACTTAATAAAATGTTCATATGAAAATTTGTACAAAAATTCTCAGTACATTCACTGACTTCACATATTGGTCAAGACAATGTGATGCACATCACAACTTGTAGAGTTCAGTGGTAAGGAATAAATACCCTCTTACAATGATGGTCAGTAATGATCTGTCCTCTTAAATGTTAGTGGTCAGTGGTGAGTTCCCCCTTATTTGTCAGTGATCAGTGGCATACGTGGTCCTATTACATTGGCGTACAGTGGTGATTGTGCCCCCATTACATTAGTGTACATTAGTGATTGTGCCCCCATTACATTGGTGTACAGTTGGGTTACCCTATTCACATCGGTGTTCAATGGGGTGCGTTCCCTCCAATTACATTGGTGTTTAGTGGTGTATGTTCCTCATCACATTGTTGTACAGTTGTAATTGGGCCCCATTCACATTGGTGTTCAATGGAATGCCCCTGCCCCCATTATATTTTTGTTCAGTTGCAATTTTTCCCCATTACATTGATGTTCAATGGAGTGCAACCCCCAATACATTGGTGTTCAGTAGTGTTTGTGCCCCCATCACATTGATGTACAGTGGTGTTTGGGCCCCCATCACATTAGTGTACAGTGGTGTTTGTTCCCCCTACACATTGGTGTACAGTGGTGTTTGTGCCCCATCACATTGGTGTATAGTGGTGTTTGTGCCCCCATCACATTGGTGTACAGTGGTGTTTGTGCCCCATCACATTGGTGTATAGTGGTGTTTGTTCCCCCTACACATTGGTGTACAGTGGTGTTTGTGCCCCCATCACATTGGTGTACAGTGGTGTTTGGGCCCCATTCACATTGCTGTACAGTGGTGTTTGTGCCCCCATCACATTGATGAACAGTGGTGTTTGGACCCCCATCACTTTGAGGTACAGTGGTGTTTGGGCCCCCATCACATTGGTGTACAGTGGTGTTTGTGCCCCATCACATTGGTGTACAGTGGTGTTTGTGCCCTCATCACATTGGTGTACAGTGGTGTTTGTGCCCCCATCACATTGGTGTACAGTGGTGTTTGTGCCCCCATCACATTGGTGTACAGTGGTGTTTGGGCCCCATTCACATTGGTGTACAGTAGTGTTTGGCCCCCATTCACATTGGTGTACAGTGGTGTTTGGGCCCCATTCACATTGGTGTACAGTGGTGTTTGTGCCCCCATCACATTGGTGTACAGTGGTGTTTGGACCCCCATCACTTTGAGGTACAGTGGTGTTTGGGCCCCATTCATATTGGTGTACAGTGGTGTTTGGGCCCCATCACATAGTTTTTCAGTAGAAGGCTCCCCCCATTTGATAGTTGTTTAGTAGTGTGTGTGACCCCGTAGCATTGGTGTGCAGTGACCCCTATCATTGGTAGTAAGTAGTGGCCTTGGTGGTCGCTTACCCAAAACTGTAGAGGTTTCATGGCACTGCCTTCCAACTCTCAAGTTTCTATAAATTTTTTTTGCATTTTAAATATAAAGGCAGTAACTTAATTGAGAGTAAAGCAACATATTTGCATTCACCTTTCCTTTGTTCCCTTGATACTTAGTTTAGTGGCAGGAGCTAAAGGACATAACCAGTTCTTCTGGGTATGAAGGAGCATGTGACTCATTCCATGTGACAGTACTTGGCCACACAGTATTGGGCCACACAGTATTGAGTGTTTACTACTCCCAACTGACAGAACGGACACACTATACATCTCAGTACTTATCAGATTCCATCTATCGTTGAGTTGAGTCAACTATCAGCGTTGAGTCACACTGTCTGAATACTGTATAACAGGTTTGGGCTTCAAATGTCTTGACCCTTGCTGGTTCTTCGGATGACCATTTGAGGTATGCCCTCTGGGCACTTGAGTATATACCCCAACAGAGCTCATGGAGGACACCTGCTGTTGGGTAGTGGAATTGGATGCCGAAAGCACTAGAACACGCTACCACCAGCTGGTGACACATGAGATTGCAGGCACGTTACATCCCATTTCCCTTGTATTTAACTGAGAAGGAGGGTGAGGGGTTTCACAACATACAATGTTTGCACGCTGAAGAAATTAATATTAATATGACTCATACGGCAGTGCAGTATTGCTCAGTGTATGTATTCCCTAACTGTCAAGGTTTAGTCACACATAAATATTTTATCTGTTTGTTCTCCACCTTGGCAGTGAGAATGAAGCTCATTGAAGGTCATTTCACACTGTAAAATAAAAGTTAAGATACACAGAAGAGGCTTTAATTTATGGCAGTAGTTTGAAGAGGCGCAAGGCCCTCACTTCAAGAGTTTACAATGTGGCAGGCAGCCAACATTCGTCAAATGTCACGGTGTCACTATTGCCTGGAATCACCCGGCTTTGAGAACGTGGCCCAATCTAGTGTGACGCGTCTTTGCACTCCTTGTGCCGTTTGGTGATAATTAACTGTTTTTTTTTCCCCTCTTTTGTCTTTGTTTAAGATTCCACGAAGAAGCTGAAAGATGTCTTGGAAGAATTTCATGGCAATGGGGTGCTGGCGAAGTATAATCCGGAAGAGGTACTCTTTTCCCTTTTGATTCTACTAAAGGGGTATTTACATTACAGGTGGAGCTCAGTGGATGGAATCACCCCCGGGCTCCTTTTACTTTTAGCAATGTAGTCATCTTCTTTCCAGGATGCCTTTCAAAGTTAATCCAGTTTTCAAAATGCCCTGCATGCTTCCTGTGGTCATTTTAGGAAGTGTTGGTGGCACGTCTCAGTGTTCTGCACCTTTCTCTGGCTTATCCTAGGGGCCTTGTTCAGTAGTTTTTATCTCCTTAGAAAGGTTAATCATTGTGCATAACGCTTTAAATAAGCCATTTCTGACCTCCTTCTTCAAATGCTACATGGTAATTGCCAGATCCCTCTGGCTTCAATCATTTTTTAATTATGGAACAATACGCAGGTTAGGAAATTCAGAGTAAAATCAAAAAATCTTATCTGTGTACTTGTTCTGGGTTAGTGACTAATAAAGCCAGAGGATCAGCATTGAAAGTCAGACAGCTAGCAATTGCAGAGTAAGAAGTCAGCATTGAAAGCCTCCATGTTTATCTTGGGAAAGATTTCCTTTAACATGGTATTTGGTCTCAATGTGAGTACTTGCCAACATCTTTGCCTCAGTCCCCAGCAGGGGAGGACTGGGCCAGGGGGCAGGGGGGCATTTGCCCCCTGGGCCACGCTGATGCCCTGTAAAACGGCTGCACCACTTCAGCCACAGACATGCCTAAATGATTCCTGGTGAAGAGAAGTAAAAAGTCCCCATTGCTGATCTACTGAGTGCGGGATGAAGGACAGAGCGAAGACAAACCCCCCCCCCCTCAGCATGGATGGTGTAAACGGTGTCCATGCCCCACCTGAGACTCTCCCCCGGCAAGCCCCAACCGAGCTGTCCCAGCTCACCCCAGCCGCCCCCTGCTAGCTAGGTAAGGAACCAGGATTCGGCTGGTGAGTAGAGAGTACCTGGAGCAGGGCTTCATCTGGAATGGGGGTCAGAAGGAGACCAGGAAGAGGGAGAATGGGAGGGGGGCCGAGTCGCTTCACCATGGACCTCTCAATTGTACTTGCCCCCTGGGCCGAAAGTTGCCAGTCAGCCCCTGGTCCCCAGACACTGTCACTTCCACCCAAGGCCTATGCCTGCTCCGTAACTCGAAAAAGGCCTTTGTTGTGATCTCAGAGATACAACCTGTGGCACAGCATCATCAGGAGAAAGCACCTAATTGTAGGACTATCCCAGAAAATCTGGGGTAGGTAGCTTCTATGAACATGTACAAAGCTTAAAGTGAAACCTTCAAGAATGATAATTTGTTATAATTTAAATCACCAGTTTTAAAAAGTTATAATACTGAAGTCTTACCTCTTAAAGATAGCTGAGTGTCCTGATATTAATCTTCAAAACTTTTCTTTATATTGTGTGGCAAGGTAGACTCCATATATGGCTGAAGGCCCCCATTAGTAGCTTTTTTGTTTTAATTCTATCTGAGCCCAATGCAGAAATAAGAAACTCTTTCTAAGCTGCTGAAGGAGGGCAAAGTGGCTATGGTATTTAGGTCAGTGGTGTATTTTGGTTTTGTGCTGCCCTAGGCAAGACTAAAAATGGGCGCCCCCCTTCCCCCTCTCATGTAAATTTGCCCCACCCCTTCCTATTTAACGGATATGACTCCCTCCAAAATTGAAGGACTGCATATCCCAGCATTAACGAGAGAGAGAGAGAAAGAGAGAGAGAGAAATCTCCTCCTTCACTTTGATTTATGGGCAGGGCCAAGGAGTCACAGCCATGATGTCACTGGTTGCTAGATGCCAGGCGGCTCTAGCAACCAGTGTCCAATAGAGTCTCAGGTGGAGTCGGGGGGGGGTGGCTTTTTTGCCGCCCCCCTGCAAAGTGCCACCCTAGGCCTGGGCCTTGTTGGCCTAGGCCAAAATACAGCACTGATTTAGGTAGATGCAACACCTACAGCTGCCAGAATAAAATTGTGCTGGCTGTCAGGGATTGGTTGACCTGCGGATGGCATTGTGGTTCCCAGACCTATCAGTTGCAGTGCTGGTGTCCACCAGCAGGTGTCTCTCAGCAGCCAGAAGCTCATAGTAATCAGTCATCACCTGATGCTCATTGCAGAAAGAGTATTTAGCCTTCCCTGTGCTACTTTCCCTTGCCTTGGTGTTTTGCCCATGTGTCTATGACCTGCGTTCTGTGCACCTGCATCCTGGTCCTGGTCCTGCTCGTGCTCCTGGTCCTGACCCTGTCCTGCTCCTGGTCCTGTTCCTGTTTCTGATCCTGATCCCTCACCTGCCTGCTTGTTTCTACACTTGTGTACCCTCTCCCTGTCCTGGCTTGCTCCCTGCTCCTTCTGCCGGATCTTCTGCGTATGACCCTGGTTCTGATACTGACTACTCTACCTATTCTTACCCTGCAATCTGTACATAGTTAGCCTGGATAGTTGGATTAGTGTATTTTGTGTGATCTCTCACACCTATTAAGCTATGCTAGTTTAGGTTCTTAGTTTATGTTTGTTATAGTGTTGTTTTACTGGCATTGTCCCTTATTAAACAACATTTTTTTTTTATACATCTTATATTTGTGCCTAGTGTTCTCTGTGCATGTCCATACATTCCTGGTCACGCCTATTTCACAGGATACCAGCACTCGGTATCCTTGACACTGACAAATAATGGCTGCATCGGATAGGATCGTTTTCTATGTATTTTGGTTAAATTGTTAACTCAACTTCAGTTGAGATTGAGTATGCTTGAAGGACCACCCATGGCTTGAAATTTGAGCCCTCAATGGAGGAGTTCTTGTTTCCTGAAATCCCAAATTGGTAATAATTTTTGCCAACTTTAGGGGTGCCCAACACAAAAGCTGCCCATAGGCTGCTCAAATTTTGCCTGATTCCTGCTAAATCGGCAGAAATTCAAGCAATGGGTGGCCCTGCAGCACCACTGGCTTGACAAAAGTGTATTTAAAAATTGACTGAGCTGGGTAGAAAATTATTGGTCAAATAGCGACTGGAGCCTATCAAATGCAGTCAGTGATTGGGTATTCAGGCAGCCCCTGGTGCTGTAGCTACCCGAATACCTTAGCCAGCAGGGGAGATTCTGGCATTCATGTTGTTAGATTAAATGGGGGAATCAACTGATTTTCTATTGTTCGGCCCTCAGGCATGCATGGCTACTATAAGGGAAATTTAAGGAATAAGTGCCCTCTCAGAAAAAAAGTACACCTCTCCCAGCCATTTTCTTTTTTTTTTTTTTTCTCCCAGCCATTTTCAACCAGGTTTCCTTGAAACCCCAGGGTTCTTCCAGAGGGGCCTAGCTTTTCCTTTAGCTGTGACTGAATAACCCCATTTATGGTACCTGCATAGTTCCCGGGTCAATACCACTTGGCAAAGCCAGTAACTGTGTCACACCAGATGCATACCTATCTGCAGGGCTTTTTTTTCTCAGAGAATAGGTGCAGGTACTCCCCTCTTCTGCGTCACCCCTTGTCTCCATTCCCTACCCACCTCCGAGCGCTGTCCTTTGGTTACATCCTCTGCCCACCTCCCAGTACCCCAACTTTTAGAGAATACAGAACCAAGTATCATGTTGTGGTTCAAGGTAATTTGCATGGAATTTGTTAATGATAACTAGAAAAGCAATAAAATAGATCCCCTGGAATCAGCAACATTAGACCCCCCCCCCCCAACATCAGATCACCCCAACAGCAATAAATCTTCCCCTGCAACAATAGAAAAAACAGTAAAATAGATTCCCTTCAATCAGCAACAATAGCCCCCCAGCAACAACAAATCCTCCCCTGCAACAATGCCCCTCCTCCAATAAATCCTCCCCTGCAACAATAGACTCCCCCCAACAATAATAGCCCCCCAGCAACAATAGTTCCTCCAAGCAACAATAAATCCTCCACTGCAAAAAAAGCCCCACCCACAACAAAAAACCCGCCAGAAACAATAGATTCATCTCAGTAACAATGGATCCCCCAGCAGCCAGCATCAATAGGCCCTTCAGCTCACCCCACTGGCCCCAGCACCCCTTTGCCATTGCATACATTCAGACTGGAGGTTCCGGAACTGCGTTCCCCCACGTTCCCGCTGAAAAAAAAGCCCTGCCTACCTGAATCTGACAGCTGGGGCCAAACTCTTCCTTGGCCCCTGGTGATTCCTAAACAATGAGTCCACTGAGTCTCTTTAACTGCTTGCCGACCATATACTGTATATATATGGAGGCAAGGCGTCTCTCCTGTGTAAGATTGCGTACCTGTATGTGATTCTGCATTTCCGGGTCTGGGACGCACACGCGTGCTGCCGACAACCCTCTCCCACTCTGATTTAACACAGCAGAAGCCAATCAGCAGGTCTGGCTAAGCAGAAACACGGATCTCTGCCTTCTCACAGAACAAGCACCTCTCCCACAGTTAGTAAACACTGCCTAGGAACACATTTAACCCTTCGATTCCCCCTGATGTTAACCCCTTCCCTGCCAGTGTCATTAGTACAGCGACAGTGCATATTTTTAGCACTGACCACTGTATTAGTGTGACTGGTCCCCAAAAAAGTGTCACGGAGGGCTTGACTTACTAACATGGAGAGTGCAAAACCTGGTGCAACTCTGCATACAAACCAATCATCTTCCAGGTTTTTTTGGTCAAAGCCTAATTGAACAAGCTGAAGTTAGAAGCTGATTGGCTACCATGCAGAGCTGCAACAGATTTTGCACGCTCAAGTTTTAGTAAATAAACCCCTTAGTGTCCAATTTGTCAGCCGCAATCCCGCTATAAGCAATTGATCACCACCATTACTAGTAAAATAAATAAATAAATAAAAACTCTCCCATTCAGACTATCGCGACTTGTCAGGCGACTGACTTGTCAGCCTGACAAGTCGCGGTAGGTCGCGGTCCATTGAGTAGAACAGGAGCCGTTCTAATAGGAGCGACACAAGTCGCTCCGAATTAGAAAAAGGGTCCTGTACTACTTTGGGGCGACCTGGGAGTGACTTGCATAGACTTCCATTATGCGAAGTCCCTGCAAGTCGCGCCGAAGTCGCAGTGCACAACGGTGCACGCGACTTCACAGGTCGCCCCCCCCCCCCCGAAGTCGGATCGCCTCAGTGTGAACCGGCTCTAAATCTATCCAATAGTTTGTAGACGCTATAACTTTTGTGGAAACCAATCAACATACACTTATTGGGATTTTTTTTTACCAAAAATATGTAGCAGAATAGTTGTTGGCCTAAACTGATGAAGAAATTCGATTTTTTTCTATTTTTTTATTGGATATGTTTTATAGCAGAAAATAAAAAATATTGTTATTTTTTCAGAATTGTCGCTCTTTTTTTCGTTTATAGCGCAAAAAATAAAAACTGCAGAGGGGACCAAATACCACCAAAAGAAAGCTCTATTTGTGGGAAAAAAGGACATCAATCTTATTTGGGTACAGCGTCACACGACTGCGCAATTGTCAGTTTAAATGACGTAGTGCCGTATCGCCACAAACGGCCTGGTCAGGAAGGGGATAAAACCTTCCAGAGCTGATGTGGTTAAGAACCAGTCAAAAACCTTTTTTATTTTTCTTCAGATAAACTTTCGAAATAATTGCATTTTGTGTTATGAAACTAAAATGCAGAGACAATAGAACAAAGTTGTGTCATCTTATATTCATAGACTGCGCCGATCGGCGAGATAAGAAGATTGCTCCAACCATGAAGAATATAAATCACACTTTATGTCCGGGCCAGTGACTTAATTTTTCAGTAAAACAATAGGAGATTCAGCACATTACAGCCCAGCTGATGAAATACAATAGGCAAGAAACTTCTAAAACCCACAATTGTATTAGCTGGTCCCTTTTCAGTGCAAAAAAACCTTGATAAGGTCACTGTACTGAAAGATGAACCCTCAGAAAATGTAAATCTACTCTTGCAGTGGGGCCCCCCCTGCACTCCAAGGGTACAATTCTTGTTTTTATCTAGAGTGCCACTAAAAAGCCGCTTTTTTCTGTTTCCAAATGCTGTTTTATCCATTGACATACTTCCATAGACTCAGAATGCTCAGGGCTTTTTTTTCAGCTGGGACGTGGGGGAACGCAGGTCCGGCACCTCCACCACCTCCAGCACTGAATGTATGTAATATCAAGGGGTGCTGAGGGGTTTTGAAGGGTCCATGGCTGCTGGGGGATCTATTGTTCCTGAAGATCTAAAGGCACTTTTCCACTGCAAGTACCGGCTCGGCTCTACTCGGCCCTGCTTGGCCCGGTTTGCTTTTCCACTGCTGGTACCGCATGGTACGGTGTTGGAACGGTTCGGTACGGTACGGTATGGTTTGCTTTTCCACTAAAGTAGTACTAAAGTTAAGTGGGTGGGATAACAACGATTCTCTGACCAATCAGTGGCTAGTAGTGACTGCATGCAAAGGATTGTGGGATATGGTACCTCTAGGAACCACAATCGAGGTGGTACTGTTTTTGAGAGCCGTACCGTTCGGTTCCATGCAGTGGAAAAGCACCACCATACCGTACGGAACCGTTCCTACACCGTACCATGCGGTACCAGCAGTGGAAAAGCACAAAAGCGAGCCGAACAGTTCAGTTCCATGCAGTGGAAAAGCGCCATAATTTCATATGGCAGTCTATTGTTGCTGGGGAGGAGTATTATTTGTTGCAAGTGGGGATATATTGTTGCTGGGGATAGGGCACTTATGTTGTTAGGGGAGTCAATTGTTGCTGGAAGAGATTTACTGTTGTAGCACCCTCCTAGGTAGGCGCTAGGTAAAGCATATATGTGGCCCTGTTCTGCATAGGGGTATGTCTCTATGTCAAGAACAATATAAAGGTGATAGAAAGGAGTGACATTACGGATGGGATGAGCATGGAGTTAGAATCTGTGTGGGTTGAACTCCATAGGGAAGGAGAAAAGGGGAAAGTAATTGTGGGGGTTTGCTATAGGCCACCTAACCAAGGGGAGGAGGTAGAGCTGGAATTTTTAGCACTAATGAGTAAAGTGGCAAAATTGGGATCAGTCATCATATTGGGGGACTTCAATTATCCTGACATTGACTGGGAAGAGGGGACTGCACACTCTCAGAAGGCCCGTCTATTCACAGAAACCTTACTGGATAAATACATGTCACAGTTGGTGGATTCTCCGACTAGAGAAAATGCAGTCCTGGATCTATTGATCACTAATGACCCAGACATAATCTCGGAGGTAGTAGTTCAGGACAACCTGGGCTCTAGCGATCACAGGATGATCACATTTAGTATAAATAACAATATAACAAGGCAAGTGGGGAACATAAGAACCCTAAACTTCAGACGGGCAAACTTTCCAAAATTGTACTCATTGATGGAAAGGGTAAACTGGGACCAAACCCTGGGATCCCTGACCACAGAGGAAAAATGGGAATGCTTTAGGAACATATTAGGCAAAGGCATCTTGCAGTGCATTCCTATGGGAAATAAATTTAGAAGAGACAAAGCCAAACCTGGCTGGCTAAACCGTAACGTTAAAAAACGTATTAGGGAAAAAAAAATGGCCTTCAAGAAATATAAATCAGAGGGCACTGTATTGGCTTTCGAGCTATACAAGGAGGCAAATAAGAAAAGTAAACACGAAATCAAAATGGCTAAAATCAACTTTGAGAGACAAATAGCGGAGGATAGTAAAAAAAACCCAAAGAAATTCTTTAAATATATCAACAGCAAAAAAACTAGGGCAGAGCATATTGCACACATAATTAGCGATGATGGGAGGATGGTTACAGAGGACACTGAAAAAGCAACCGTGCTGAATGCTTTTTTCTCGTCAGTCTTTACACAGGAAACGGAGGGGTACACTGACCATGACTGTATGGTTAGTAGTAATACACAGGATTTGCCACTATGGCTAACAGAGGGTGAAATCAGGGAAAGGCTGGATAAACTTAACACAAACAAAGCACCAGGCCCGGATGGCGTACATCCGAGAGTACTCAAGGAACTCAGTAAGGTTATATCCAGACCACTGTTCCTGATCTTTGCTGACAGTATTAGGACAGGAGATGTACCAGGGGATTGGAAGAAAGCTAACGTGATTCCGATATTCAAAAAGGGCCAGAGGCATATCCCGGGAAATTATAGGCCTGTCAGTTTGACATCAATAGTATGTAAACTTCTGGAGGGGATGATAAGGGACTATATCGTAGAGTTTGCTAAAGACAACAACATCATCAGCAGTAATCAGCACGGGTTTACAAATGGGCGTTCTTGTCAAACCAATCTCTTAGCATTCTACGAGGAGGTGAGCTGTGAGCTAGATAGGGGGAGACCAGTGGATGTGGTGTACTTGGATTTCGCTAAGGCGTTTGATACAGTTCCCCACAAGCGCTTAATTTATAAAATAAGGTCTGCAGGTATCGAAAGCAGGGTTTGCTCTTGGATACGGAATTGGCTTAAAGGGCGTGTCCAAAGGGTGGTAATAAACAGCGCATACTCAGACTGGTCTGAGGTTGTAAGCTCAGTCCTGGGACCAACCTTGTTCAATATATTCATAAACAGCATTGAGGACGGGATCAGGAGTTCATTATCAGTTTTTGCAGATGACACAACATTGGCCAGGGCAATAACTGCACAGCATGAAGCAGATATCCTACAGAATGACCTGGATAAAATTACAGAGTGGGCAACGACATGGCAAATGAGGTTTAACGTGGAGAAGTGTAAGGTTTTGCACTTGGGGACTAAAAACATAAAAACACAATACACGTTAGGAGGGGAACCCTTGGGGGAATCAAGAATGGAGAAGGATCTGGGAG
Organism: Pelophylax lessonae; assembly: GCF_965119305.1. NCBI lineage: Eukaryota > Metazoa > Chordata > Amphibia > Anura > Ranidae > Pelophylax > Pelophylax lessonae. Next base: position 37,817,576 of record NC_138772.1, read on the forward strand.
TCTTGGTTGATGATAGATTAGGCAACAGCATGCAATGTCAAGCGGCAGCTGCCAAAGCCAGCAGAATATTAGCATGCATAAAGAAAGGGATGTATTCCAGAGATAAGACTATAATCCTTCCACTTTATAAAACTCTGGTCCGACCGCATCTGGAGTATTCTGTCCAGTTCTGGTCGCCAGTCCTCAGGAGGGATGTGTTGGAGCTGGAGAGAGTCCAGAGAAGGGCAACTAAACTAATTAGGGGATTGGAGGACCTTGACTATGAGGAGCGTCTACAATCGCTTGATTTATTCTCCCTGGAGAAGAGACGTCTGAGGGGGGACATGATAGCAATTTATAAATATCTTAATGGGGATCCCAGCTTAGAAAAAAAGCTGTTCATTCGAAGGGATTGCATGAGGACTCGAGGGCATACAATGCGATTAGAGGAGAAGCGTTTTAACCACAGGCAACGTGGGGGGTTCTTTACTGTTAGGGCTATAAGATTGTGGAATTCCCTACCACAAGAGGTGGTTTCTGCGGGTAGTATGGTGGCTTTCAAAAGACTCTTAGACTTACATCTCAAGGATCAGAACATTCAGGGGTATGTGAGATGAGTACAGCCACACACACCTACACAGGTTGAACTGGATGGACTATTGTCTTTATTCAACCTCACCTACTATGTAACTATGTAACTATGCTTATCAGGAGGGCCTGATTTGTTAGTTAGCCTGTCACATGCTTCCAGGTGTGACCTGTTGAGTCTGGGGAATATCCAATGAGGGATATTGTTGGACAGTGGAGGAAACCTAGCCAATAGCACACCAGGGTTTATGACTGTCCCAGTGGGTGGGCATTGCTGCAATGCATCCTGGGATTGGAAATAAATCCTGAGGGGGCATGTGGGTTTCTTTTGGCGGGGAGCAAAGTCCCAAGAGGAGGTGGACGGCTGTCTCTCTTCCTGCTGAAGTGTGAAGGTGGTCCAGGCAGTCGGTCTAGGGACCAAAGGTTGAGCTGGGCTGCATCCAGTGTGCTGACCAGTGGAGCTGCTGGGCAGAGTTCTTCTGAAAAAACAGTATCGTGAGTACTTAAGATCGGCCAAGGGGTCTGCCTAAGAGAGGGGACCACTCCAGAGAGGTCAAGGGGATCAAGGAGACAGCTAACCCAGAGTGTACAGTAAAGGGGTGCCAAGTAGTAAAGCCCTGAAGATTAGGGGGTAAAGGGGGCACCAGGAAGGGCCCTGAAGTGTCTCAGCAGTACAGTCTGCATTTGCAATTCAGCTACCTCAGGAAGGAGTAACTTAGGGAGCTTAAAGGACTTTTCACAGTCAAAGGTGAAATTAAAGTAAGCGGTCTAGCCGTAACCAGCGTCAAACAGCGTTAACCAGCGTCAGTCAGCGGTTACCAGCGTCAAGCAATATTTCTATACCCTGCCTTTTCTTGTGCATAGTTCTCAATAAATCCTAAAAACCAAAAGAAGCTGGACTGGTTCTTGTCTGATGTAAAAACACTTGTAAATATGTCTGAATGCTCTGTTGTTGCTAATGGTAACCCAGGGGAACCCACACTCAGCAGCTCCCATGGGAGTAGTGCTACACTGTTGAGGGAGGGGTCTATTGTTGCTGGGGGATCTATTGTTGTTGGGGGGCATCTATTCTTTGCACAGCAGTCTGTAGCTGCTGAGGAGCTCTATTGTTGCTGGTGGGGATCTATTGTTGCTGGTAGGGATCTATTGTTGCTTATTGAGCTTGTGTTGCTGTAGGGTCAATTGTTGCTGGAAGGGATCTACTGTTGAGGGAGGGTTCTATTGTTTCTGGCTGCTGGAGAATCTATTGATGCTGGGCTGGCTGCTAGGAAATCTGCTGTTGCTGTCCGTATTTATTGTTGTTGGGGTCCATTGTTGCTGGGAAGGGTCTATTGTTGCTGGCTGCAGGGCATCTACTTTACTACTTTTCTTGTTGTTGTTAACAAATTCCATGCAAATTACTTAGCACCACAAAATTATATCTTGTTCTATATTCTCTAAAAGGGACATTGCTGGGAGGTGGATAGGGGTGGAACCAAGGGAGGGTGCGCAGAGGTTGGTAGGGGGCGGAGACAAGAAGTGACTCAGAAGAGGGGAGTTCCTGCACCTATTCTATGAAAAAAAAAGCCCTGAGTATGCTCACCTGCTTACTTGGCACCATCCACATGCTGCTTAACTCTTCAATAAGACACAGCACTTGAATCCAACACAATTTTACTTCAGACAATTGCAATACAGTGGATGTTTTTCAGTTTTTTGAAGTGTAAGAAGAGTTTGGGGTGGATTTACTAAAACTGGGAAGTGCAAAATCTGGTGAAGATGTGTATGGTACCCATTATGCTTCTTCAACTTGTTCAAATAAGCTCTGAAAAAAAAAAAAAGAAGAAACAGGTTGATTGGTTTCTATGCAGAATTGCACAATTTTTTGCACTCCCCAGTTTTTGGAAAGTCAGCCCGATTGACTTTCCTGAGCCCTGTCTCTGTGAATAATTAACACTGAAAAAAAAGGGGTGCATAGACTGCGCTAACCAATCAATTGTATAAGCTGCTGACACAAACAACTGACAAAAAGGTTGATGCAACTGAAAATAAAATAAAAGTGTAGCGCTAATGGGTGAGAAACTGCAACAGTTCTCAATACAAACAAATAGAATGACATATGTGATCAGTAAATGAGAAAATCTGTAAGGGCTCTTTCACACGGGCGGTCCGATCAGATCCGCCTGTCAGTTTTTTAGGCGGATCTGATCGGATCCTCCATGCAGCTCTATGGGGCAGCGGGTGTCAGCGGAGACACCTCCGCTGACACCCGCTGCCATCCGTATCCGATCCTGTCCGTGAAATCTGGACGGATGGAAACCCTATTTTTCCATCCGTTCAGTAATCGGATCGAAACGGGTGAGAGCGGACAGGCGGTCCGCTCTCATCCGATCCCCGATAGAGGGCAGCGGGGACTGAGACACCTCCCTCTCCGCTCTGCAAGCGGAGACGGAGCTGTCATCCGCCGGCTCAGCGGGGATCGCGGATCGATCCCCGCTGAGCAACACGGATCCGCCTACGGAGGCAGACCGTGTGAAAGAGCCCTAACTGCATACAAACAAAAAAGTCCATATAGAGTTCACAATGGTAACTGCAAGTGGAGTAATGCAAAACAGAGAGGTGAATCTTAAAACTGATATCCCATCACCAACACCAAATAAAATTGCGCTCACCAGATGCTGTTGACCATGAATACCATATAGCATGAGGGTCAAAAAGGCTGTTAGGATGGTATAGGATTCCTGAAACGATCTGCAACCACGGATGTCTCCCAGGTGTATATCCAGCAGGGTAGGTAGAAGGGATCACTCACAGAAATCCCGACCCATGTGGAAATAAACCAAAGGAAACAGACACAGTGTAAAAGCCAAATAAAAAGTTTATCAAAAAAGGGGAATAACACTCACAAAATTTCCAATGGTAAAGGCAGAAACAAATGCAAGTCTGGCTAAACAGGCACGATCTTGATGCATTTCGTCCCACAGGACATTCTCAAAGGATTCTTCAACTTGTTCAAATAAGCTCTGACAAAAAAAAAGAAGAAACAGGTTGATTGGTTTCTATGCAGATCTGCACCATTTTTGAACTCCCCAGTTTTTGGAAAGTCAGCCCCATTGACTTCCCTGAGCCCTGTCTCTGTGAATAATTAACACTGACTAAGGGTCTAGCTAGGACTAAACAAACTAGCCCTAAAACAGTAAGGGGGGGACAGAGGAAGATCCCAGTGGCCCGAAACTGGCACTTGATGTCAGCATATTAAAAAATGATAACCTCGAGCAGTTCAATACAAGACAAAAAATACATGAAAGTGGGACAAAACAGCTTTACCCACTTAATCCCTCACTCCTGGTGCTTCCTTTGTTGCATTTAGCTGTGGGTAGACCACAGGTGTCCTCATTTACAATGCAGGACTGACCATTGTGCACTGTACGTAAGGGCAACGGGGTTCCTGCAACCGAAGGAGTTTCTTTATGGTACCGGCAGTGGCGTAGCGTGGGTTGTCAGTGCCCGGGGCAAGGCAAGTAATTTGCGCCCCCTAACCTGCGGACTTTTAGTACTCCCCGAGTCCCTTCCTACAATAGTACTGACCAGCCTGATTCCTATACTGACCTACCAGTCCACTACGCTAACATACCTGATTCCTGTACTGGCCACTACATTGACCTACCTGTCCCCGACACTGACCCTTACAATGACCTACCTGATTCCTACCTGACCACTACACTGCCCACTACACTACACTGCCCACTACACAGAGGACACCACTGCGTCATCGAGCCCTTACAGGGGGCGGGTCGGGGAGGATTGTGAGAGCTTAGAGGAGGCGGGACGGAGGCACATGCAGGGCTGACTTAGAAGACGGCGAGGCGGGCTCCAGAAGCGAGGCGGGGCTCTGCCACTGGCCAGCCCCGCTGCCGCACATGACAATGTTGGCCCAATCACAGGGCGCTGACCGGCCATCGTTTAGCCTGAAGATGGCGGCGGCTGAAGTGACACGCTAGGAAGAATTTTTAAAGTTTGCTAGAGTGACACTGGCGTGGGATGCGCCCCCCCCCCAAATGTTGCGCCCGGTGCGGGCGGCCCCCCCTGAACCCCCCACGCTACGCCACTGGGTACCGGTCACACAGAAAGAAGGAAACTTGTGGGGAAAAAGGGGATAAGAGTAAGTAAAGCTGCACTGAAAAGTACCCTAGACAAAAACAAGCATTTAACCCTTGATGAGTGTGGGGTGCCTCACTACAAGGGTAGTTTTATATTTTCCCTGGACTAAGCCTATTTCTGACATTTGTTGCTTACACATTTTTTGCTAGAAAATTACTTAGAACCCCCAAACACCTTTTTTTTTTGGAATTAAATGACTTGAAAAAAAACTAAACAGTAAAGTTTGCCCATTTTTTTTTATAATGTGAGAGATGATGTTACATCAAGTAAATAGATAGCTAACATGTCAAGCTTTAAAATTGCACACACTCGGGGAATGGCGACAAACGACAGTACTCCGTAGGGGACACTTTAAAAAAACATTTAACCTGTTTAGAGTTACAGAGGAGTTTGTTCTCTAGAATTATTGCTCTTGCTCTAATGATCGCGGTGATACCCCACATGTGTGGTTTGAACACCGTTTACATTTGCGGGTACGACTTACGTATCCGTTTGCTTTTGTGCGTGCGCACAGAAGGATGGGGCGCTTTAATTTTTTTATTTTCTCTTACTAATTTTTTTTTTTTTTTTTACACTATCCATTTAAAAAAGAAAATGCTGATCACTTTTATTGCTGTCACAACATGTAAACATCCCTTGTGACAGTAATAGGCAGTGACAGGTACTCTTTATGGAGGGATCCGGGGTCTATAAGACCCCAAACCCCTCCTCTGCACTTGAAAGTATTCAAAATGCTAAAAAAGACATTTTTGAATACATTGAATGTTTTAAAACTAGCGCCGTTGGCTTCCAAGTAAACCAGAAGTGACATTGAGATGCTTTCGGCTTTGTTCGGGCCTCCGGCCAGCCGGCGGATATTCTGGCTGGTGGCTCGGGTCTGCCGGTGGGACAGGAGAGCCCAGGCAAACCGTGAAATGCTGCGGGAGGGGGGGGGGGGGAAACGTCTCCTCACGCTACTTGTAATAACAGCCGAGCGGCTTGGTTGTTATTATAAAAAAGCCGACCGCCCGCTCTAAAAAACTGTACCGGGATGATGCCTGCAGCTGCATGCATCGACCCGGTACAACGACTTGAAGCCAATGATGTTACAGGTACATCATTTGGCAGCAAGTGGTTAAGTAAAACACACATGCATGTTGATCTTTCAGTATATTTGTAGGGGCAAGGTTCCTCCCTAGATGCTACAATTTATTTTAGAATAAGGGGACTTTTTCTGCACTTTTACTTAAAGGAATGTTTGGTTTATTTTGGGGAAGTGTCCACTTCCTGTTATGGAGGCAACACAAGCAGTAAGAGGAGATCTCTCCAATATGAGGGACATTTCCATCTTAGACAGTTGTCACCAAAATAGGTGTCCCCATTGAAAAGTTGTAAGCATTTCTGTTCACCTCTTGCTTTCATGTCCACTCTAAAATGTAGGATTTCCCCTAACTTTCTGTCTTCATCAAGACCAATAGAGGAGTGAAACTCTCCAGTAGAGGGCACAAAGCACAATGAACATTTATGGCTCGTTTCCACTGAGCTTTCTGGTACGGTTTGGTTCGGTACGGTACGCTATTTATGCCGTTTCCATTGTGAATGGTACCCTAATTCCGAACCGTACCACTTTTTGGTACCCTTTCGTTGGGGTACCAAGCACATTAGTACCGTAACAACAGGGTGGAGCTACACTCTGCAGAACTTTGATTGGTTGACAGAGAATCGTCTATCACAGCTTTCCTGCTACACCACGCCTATCATGAAAGGGTACTATTGGCAGTGGAAACGCAATGTGTACCGTTCCGAACCGTACCGTACTGAACCGAACCGTACCGTACCACTCAGTGGAAACGAGGCATTAGAGAAGGATATAAACCTTTGCCATTTTATCCATAACTAAAAAAAACAATGTTTTTGGGTGGATTTACTAAAACTTGAGAGTGCAAAATCTGGTGCAGCTCTGAATAGTAACCAATCAGCTTTCGGGTTTTATTGGCAAAGCCTAATTGAACAAGCTGAAGTTAGAAGCTGATTGGCTACCATGCAGAGCTGCACCAGATTTTGCTCTCTACAGCTTTAGTAATGTAGCACTGTCTACATAGGACCTGCTGTGTGATGACTTCTTGGGTCTCCCTCTGATCACCTGCGGACAGTCACAATGGGATTGTTCACACATCCATCCTTACTCCCGTTTGCTCATTAATCAATAAACAGTCCAGAGTATTTGTTTTTGTATTTATTGTGGAACTTAGATGGGAGAAGGGAATAGTGGGATACTCCAACCTGAACTAATCACAGTAGATGAGGACACCTCTCACTTGGCCTCACCAGGTTATTTGTGGAAGCAGACACACTGCTTTGAACCATACTACCACTTGTATGGAAGAATTAGGTCACCTTGCTCTCTCTAGCAGCAGACTTGATGAAACTACTTTATCTTCAGGACACTCTCTAGCATCCCCTTAACTGACACTCATCCTCTGATCCTTCCACTTAAGGGTTGGCTCTCATATGACAGGCCCATTGACACAAATCTGTGCTCACTGTAGGCAGAATCAGATATTTAACAAAGTCTCCCTTCCAGTCAGCTCTGCAGGACATCTGGGTTCAGCTCCTATCTGACTTTCAGGCCCTCAGGTTGACTACCCAAGGCAACATGGTGCCTTCTACAGAGGAGAGGCAGCCGCCCCCTCCCTTCGGGATCCCGCTCTCCAGCTGAAGACCTCGAGCACATGTGCACTTGGCATGTATACAGTCACCCAGCATGCACCAAGACACTTTCCTCTGCCAATCACTAGGGCTGCAACAATGCCTGTGCTCTAACTTGTCAGGTTTCCTCCCAATGTCCAATATCCCTCCCTATTGGACCAGTGTAAAACATTTCAGACAAGCTGAGCTGCACCTGAGCACCATGAGCAGACCCTACCAATGGATCCTGCTCTCTGTTAGGCAGAAAGCAATTTAAATTTACCTGGCAATCTCTCTGGTAAGCAGAAAGACCCAAAAACTATACTCTCTTCTAGCATGTGCCTAGGAGGGTACAACAGTAAATCAACCCATTAGCCTTTATATACATGCAGGCAGGTGGCCTACTGTATATTAGTTAGCACCCGGCTACCCAGTTTAAGGGGAAAGGGTCAATGTTTTTGCCGCCTTTCCTGATTTGTTTGTGGGTTATCTCTGAGGTCCAGTCTCCCTATCGTGCTATATAAAATAGAGGAGATCCAAATTCTGATAGGATTGACCCAATGGGAGACACACCTCTAGATATACACGCTAAGACTTTCTGGGACTGGAGGTGCGCTTTCGAATGCAGATTCGGAGGAATACTCCAATGGACTTCTCCGGTCAAGCATAGCCAAGTATGGACTTTTCCCAAAGAGTCTTAACCTATACAGGCAACCAGCCACAATTAGGTTTAGATAGGAGAAAGACATTATTGCATGTTATACATGTTGTGCCAAGTTTACAGTAAAAGTTGATTAATCTGCTAAAAGCCTTGTCTGAAATTATTCAAGGGGTGCATGTGAGAACCATAAGTCTATAACAGCCATATGGGGTATGTGTAACATCACTACGACAGAGGTTCATTCAGCAAGAAGAGATAGTTGCCATGAGTAATCACAAGGAAGAATAGGAAGTCGTTTGCAAGGTACCTGGTTGGGTCCTCCAGTAGAGAGAGGGTCATTGCTTTGACTCCCTCCCTAGCTGTCCATCTCTGCTGGTCACCAGGAGTGGACTAGCGTTACTGAGATCTATGGCCTATAGGCCATAGTTACAGGAAGAGAAGAGTTAAGTGAAAGCACTCATGAGGCTCATGCTATGTGCTCGCCAGGACACCATTCTGCTACGGGAAGTGATGTAACAGAGGTACGCTGACCGGTGGAATGGGCAGAGACTCAGCCTGTCCCTCCGAATGCAATGCAAACAACAGTCCAAGTCCATAGCTCCCAACTGTCCCCAATTTCAAGGTCCCCCTGTCCCTCTTTCCCCCTCATTTGTTCCTCATTTTGATGTGATCTATATAGTTGTATAAAAAATTCACTTTTTATATTTCAAAAAAGTGTTTCCCAGTGATAAACTTTTCATCCAATTTCTAAATTGCTGCATTTGTAAATTTTAAAAGCCAATCTAAAGTGATAGTGGTGGGAAAATGTAACTAATCTTTTTATTGTGTATAATGGATCCTCTGCAGTGTTCTCAGGTAGGTGCTGAACTAGCTGAGTTAAAGCGGTAGTATACTGCTTTTTTTTCACTCTTAACTACAGGTAAGCCTATAATAAGTGGTTACTTACCTGTAGGTACAATTAATATCTCCTAAACCGGCACGGTTTAGGAGATATTTGCAGTGAATGCAGCCACTCACGCGAGCGGCGCATGCGCTCTGAAGGTCGGGCGGATCTTCAGCTTCCCTTGCCGGTAGCTTGCCGGAAAATGCGCGGGAGTGACGTCATCGCGGCTCCTGCTAATCACAGCGCCGGAGCCACCAAACCCGGAAGAGACACCGTGGGATCATGTCAGCGCCCGCAGCGGTGTCCGGGGGTCCGTGTCGGGGCTTCGTTCTAAGGTAAGTAATTCATAATGAGCTAGTATGCAATGCATACTAGCTCATTATGCCTTTGTCTTGCAGGTTTTTTTTTTGTTTTTTTTTAGGTTTACAACCGCTTTAAAAGGGGTATTTTTTTGTGAAATAATGCAATTTAATGTCAGTTGAGTCAGTCAAATAAGTCCAACCCATCCTTAGACATACGAAATCAGGCACCGATTGGACCCCAGACTGGCTTTTTTTAGACCTCTTCTAAGTCACCTAAATGTGCACTTTGAAAATCTCACACATACAGTATGTACCCATCAGTTATTGACAACCTGTAATTACAGTATACCCATACCTTATGCTTGATCTTCTCATGTAAATTAAACTTAAGGAAGAAGAAGATATTAACTGACCTGTGTACAAATATATGCCCTATACATGTAATAAAATATAAGTTTGTATCCTCTTCTATCCAAAAATAAAAGGTTTTAGATGGAGTTACACTTTAACAAGCTCATAAGTGATTAAATATTGGACCAAGAGACAACAAATATACAATAAAAATACATGAACACGTGAACGTTGTCGCATGGCACGTTACGGTCAGTTCTGTCCAACTATTATTTTTTGTCTCACATTCCCAATCAAAGGTTGGCACCACTAAAAAAAAAATCCACCAGTTGTGTAGATAGATCTTTGTGTTACCTCCCTGCTTGTTCATTGGATTAGGAATGAGAATCATCACATAGCTGAGATCTATCCTTCTAGGAACTGTCTACACACCTCCCAGGCAATAGAAACATGTGGGGTGGCACCGTAGTGAAATGCAATAGAGGCTGGTTGGTTTGCAGTTCTGCCACTCAACCACTCTGCCCTTGTTTCTAGCATGAATATGTTCTCATCTACTTGTACTAAACATATATTTAATATAGTTTCAATAGATTCACAACTGAAGTCATTTTTCGACATACAGTATGTCTCTTCACTCCATGGTCAAAATAGGACATCTGACCATCACATCCTTATGAGCATGTTGGACATCTTATTCCAAAACCATGGGCATAACATAGAGTTGGACTGCCCTTGGTGGTTTTTTAAGCCTCCAGTCTTCTCAGAAGGCTTTATACAAGATTTTGAAGGGTGTGTGTGGGAATTTGTGCCCATTTAGGCAGAGATGTATAGTAACTAAGTAGAACTACTTCACTACTGTATTTAAGTACCGAAAGGCGGTATCTGTACTTTCCTGGAGTAGAATTTTTTTCTCATACTTCCACTTTTACTTCACTACATTTTCTCGACGATTTCAATACTTCTACTCCGATATTTTTTTTTTGTGCTGCATAGTTACTCGTTACTATTGTAAAAATTACCACTGCCAGAACAGTAGATGGCAGGTTTTATGACTTTTGACTTCTTTTGGCTTCTTTCTTTAACCACTTAAGCCCCGGAAGATTTTACCCCCTTCCTGACCAGGGGGTATTTTGCGATTCGGCACTGCGTGACTTTAACGGACAATTGCGCGGTCGTGCGATGCTGTATCTAAACGAATTTGGCGTCCTTTTTATCCCACAAATAGAGCTTTCTTTTGGTGGTATTTGATCACCTGTGCGATTTTTTGATCACGCGCTATAAACAAAAAAAGAGCGTAAATTTTGCAAAAATAGCAATATTTTTCACATTTTTTTATATAAAATTCCCCCCCAAAAAAATGTAAAAATCTAAATTTTTTAACATTTTCGGCCAATTTGTTTTATGCTACCTATGTTTGGTAAAAAAAATCGCAAAAAGCGTATTTTGATTGGTTTGCGCAAAAGTTATCGTGTTTACTAACAAAGAGAAAGATTTTTGTCATTTTTGTTGTTTTTTTTTTAAATGCGTAATGGCGGCGATCTGCGATTTTTTTTGCGGTACTGCGACATTGCGGCGGACAGATCGGACCCTTGACTGACATTTTTGACACTTTTGGGGTTACCAGTGACATTTCTACAGTAATCAGTGCTATACATATGCACTGTTACTGTAAAAATACACTGGCAGTGAAGGGGTTAACTTTTTTTGAAAGGGAGGGGCTATGTGTGTCCCTAGGGGCGTGCTTTCTACTGTGATTGGCTGTGGCTTCAGATGTATGAAGAGTGATCAACGGTTCTACATAGTAGAACCGTATGATCATCCTTCATACACAGGGAGAACTGACAGGTGGCTTTGTTTACACAAGCTGCCTGACTTTCTCCCTCTCCCCCGCCGATCGCAGAGTGACTGGCGGACATCGGGTCCGCCGGTCACACGCGCGGTGGGGTCCGTGACCACGCGGGAGCGCGCCTCCGGGGGCGCGCGCTCGCTCCCTAGACCCTCACAAGCTAGTGACGTAGCCCTACGTCACTTTGCCTGTGAGGGGCTGACTGCCGACGTAGATCGGCGTTAGGCAGTCGGCAAGTGGTTAATAACGTTAACTTTAATAACTTTAACTTTAATAAACTTTTGACTTCTTTCTTTAAAACCTACATAACACAGTACTTGTACTTTTACTCTCAGTACTCGAGTAGCAAATTTTATTTAAAAACTACTGGTACTTTTACTTTCAGTACTTGAGTAGCAAAATTTTTAAAAAAACTACTTGCAATACTTAAGTACAAAAAATGTTGAATACTTTAGTACTTCTACTCAAGTCACTTTTTGATTGAGGATTTCCACTTCTACTCAAGTCACTTTTTGATCGAGCACTTATACTTTTACTCAAGTATGGGTTTCGAGTACTTTATACAACTCTGCATTTAGGCAAAAAAGCATTTGTGAGGTTAGGTACCGATGTTGATTGACCTGGCTCAAATTCAGCATTCCAGTTGACACTAAAAGTGTTCAGTAGGGTTGAGGTCAGAGCTCTGTGCAGGACACTCCCGTTCCTTCACACCAAACTCATCAAACCATGTCTTTATGGAGCTGGTTTGTACACAGGGGCTCAATCATGCTGGAACTGAAAAGGAACTCTGGAACTCTCCAAACTATACCACAACGTTGGAAGTGCACAATTGTCCAAAATGTCTTTGTATGCTGTAGCATTACCAGAATCCTTCACCACATTAGTTTCACCATACAGTGCATTCTACTTTCATAAAGTCATGTCCTGATATTATACCGTATACCGATAATTATTCTTTAAGAAACAGTGCCACCTAGTGCTTGGTCATTGTACACCTGTATGGGATGGTCCATTTGTAGAACTTTGCAACACTTCTGAAAACAGATAAGCCAATCAATTCACAAACCAGTCAAATCATCAGACTGCAATTTTCTTTTTATTATTTGCCTGAATACATGCAGGCCATTTGGTCCACAGGTTAACCTTCATTAAAATTGAAGGTAGGCCACCTAGTGACACCTGTTGGTACTGACCACTATGCGGTCTGTATTGCTATTTCTACTTGTTCCCTGCAGAGAGGCTGCAGTGCTTTTCAGAACATTCCCATTATAGCCCAGAAACCCTCTACTTTAAAAAAAAAAATTCTGTTAAAATAGTTCTGTAGCTGCTTTTGATGTAAACAGAAAGAAGTAAAATATATGTCTAGAAATTTATAAATGAACTAATGGGATTCTTTGTTGTTTTTTTCTCATGTGGTACAGAAGCAAGACATCCTGAAACAAGTGAGTACTGATTACGTTAATATACAGTATATAATACAGGATGCCAGGGATGGGTCCTGCATGGTAGATATGTGTCACCGTTGTTTTGGGTTGTGTTCCCTTTAAGGGGGACAACAAAAGAAGCACTTTTAAGTATTCAGGAATTCTCACTCCTGCAACCTAAGGGGTTCCAGGGTGAGTCATTAAAGAGGGAAAAATGATTTGCAGTTTTCTCAGGATTATCAGGTTATTAATAAATTGCTCTGCATTAGACATGTATCCCAGAGTCCAGAAAATTGGAGAGGTCTGAAAGGGGCAGGAAGCAGCCAGCAGGTGTTCATAAGGGGTTCTGTGGTACAGGTGAGGTGAGGTAAGGGAGCAATGGGCCGTTTGGATGCTGAGACACTGTTGGGCTATTGTAACTAATTCAGGACCCCTAGAGCAGGCAGGGACTTTAAACCCTGCAGTGGGACAAGTGTATGCAGGCGGTGAGCAGAAGTTTTGTTTTCTTTTAGAGTTTATGGACTGTTTTGTTTGTTAAATGCTGAAGACAAGCTTTTTTATTTGCCTTTTTTTTAAAAAGTAAAAACTATTTGTATTTACAAAAGACAATGCTGGTTAGTGATCAAGACCCCCAATATTTATATATATATATATACACACACATACAGTGTTATAAAAAATATACTGTATATTATTATTATTATATAGGATATATATAGCGCCAACAGTATATATAAATAATAGAAGATGCAATCTTATATATATATATATATATATATATATATATATATATATATATATATATATATATATATATATAACCCACTATCCTCCATCTGCTGGTTGCAAGTGGTACATAAAAAAGTGTACCTTGCTGAAAATAAATGAAAGCTGAAATGTATAATAAATATTAAATTTGCACATTAATGTATCTGTTTTAGTGAACAAATCCCAAAAATCAAACACACCTTAAAATGTGTAACACACTGCAATGCACTATGCTACATTGTGGCACACATCAATATGGGTGCATTGTTCTAGTGTGTTAGGGTGCCACTTAAGATGAATGGTACTGCAACCCATGTAATGCACATTGTCGCACATTCACACAAAGTATAGATGCAAATGGGCTTGCATTTGACATGGTATCATCCTCCTACATTTCCCTCAATACAGCAGAGCTCAGACTGGGAGTAGCAGCACTGGTAATCAATCAGATGTCTTGAATGCAGATGTATTGACAATGTGCTGATAGGAGATGAGAGCAGAGTAAGCAGGGGATTGACCTCATCAGTCTGCTGCTGCTCTTTCACTGTCCAATCAGCAGGCTGGGGGTGGAGAGAGGACACCACTGTATTCTTTCTACAGTATGTAACTGTAATTGGGAATGTGGTGTCATCCGCCTGCTGAACTGTGTAAATCCCAGGACTGGATGAACAAAACAACAAATCCTTGGGTTCTCTTATATGTATTTTTCCCTATATTTTGCTGTGTGCATGGAGTTCTGAAAAAATGTATTTTTGCGCTGAACACAATTAGTAATAAAATATGTCTAAAAATATATTTTTTAGCTGGTATTAATATTTTTTTTTTCAGACGATTGACTTTGAAGGTTTCCAGTTGTTCATGAAAACTTTTCTGGAAGTTGAGCTACCGGATGAATTCTGCAAACATCTCTTCATGTCATTTGGAAACAGATTCCAGACTCCCAGCCCTTCAATGCAGAGCAAGTCTCAGCTTCTCTCCGGGGGTAAGACTTCCAATCCACCAAGGGCTGCCATGCTGATTGATTTTATTAACTAAATTGGAAAGATTATGCGTTCATTTAAGTCCAATTAGAACGTTGATATTCCTACCTGTTTTGGAGAATTTAAATTTGAAGCCAGGGGATGACCATAAGAAGCGGTGAACTGACATTTTCAGTCAACAATGGAAACCTATGGCCTTAATACAATACAATACTATGGCTGCAATACATTTTAAAGTCCAACATCAGTTAAAACAATACAATAAATTGCTCAGCATTAGAAAATTTGTCTAAGTGTAGCTTACACTGCAAACCTCACCTCTCTAAAATGGTCCCTTCTTTCTTTCATGTTGCTGCTACTCAGGGCTTTTTTTCAGCAGGAACACGGGGGAACGCAGTTCCGGCACCTCCAGTCTGAATGTATGCAATGGCAAAGGGGTGTTGGGGTCAGCGGGGTGAGCTGAATGGCCTATTGATGCCACCTGCTGGGGGATCTATTGTTGCTGGGAAGAATCTATTGTTGCTGGAGGGCATTTTGTTGGGGGGGGGGGGCTATTGTTGCAGTGGGGGATTGTTGTTTGGGGGAACTATTGTTGCTGGGGGACTATTTTTGTTGGGGGGTCTATTGTTGCAGGGGAGCATTTATTGAGGGGGGGCTGATGTTGCAGTGGAGGATTTATTGTTGTTTGGGGGAACTATTGTTGCTGGGGGGATATTTTTGTTGGGGGGTCTATTGTTGCAGGGGAGGATTTATTGAGGGGGGCGATTGTTGCTGGGGGGCTATTGTTGGGCGTCTGTTGTTGCTGATTGCGGGGGATACATTTGACTGTTTTTTCTATTGTTGCAGGGGTAGATTTATTGTTGCTGGGGGGATCTATTGCTGGGGGGGGGGTCTATTGTTGCTGATTCCAGGGGACCTATTTTACTGCTTTTCTAGTTATTAACAAACTCTATACAAATTACCTAGAACCACAACATGAGACTTGGTTCTGTATTCTCTAAAGGGGGGGTACTGGGAGGTGGGTAGAGGGTGGAACTAAAGGACTCGGATGTGGGTAGGGGGTGGAGACAAGGGGTGACTCAGAAGGAGGGAGTACCTGCACCTATTCTCGGAGAGAAAAAAGCTCTGCTGCTACTGATCATTTGGGTTGAATGATGTAGGGCAGTGTTTTTTAATCTTTTTTCAGTCAAGGCACCCTTTAAAATTCTGCACAAACTTGAGGCACCCATTCTAAAATATAAAACACTAAACTAATAGTTTTAGGTATTGCAGAATCTTCCACACCCAACGTTAGAGGTGATTTATTCCTCCACCTCTGCACATTGGTACTGACTACTACTCCAAACTTTCTCATCTCCCTATGTTTCTCTCCCTCACTCTGCTAATATGACACCAGTGCTGACAGAGAGCAGCAGCAAAGGGGCAAACAAGGACCCCATTAGGCACCCACTATCCTCATTATCCACCTATGGCGTCATACGTTTTTAGGATGCCGGCAGCTGGCCCGCATGGTGCTAAAGGCTAAAGGTTGTAATTCTGCACAAGAAAAACCTGTGGCTTTGTGCAAAAGGCAGATTTGATACACCCACTAGTTTGTTGACAATTTTGGGGCAGTTTTAGACATCTCTAAGGAATCCAGATGGCACCTTAGGGTGCCGTGGAACCCTAGTTGAAAAAGGGCTGACATACTGCAACACAAGAACTACTTGTTGCCTCTTGATAGGCATTGCCTTGCCCTGAATGTGGCACTTCTCCTGGAGAAAGGAGTTTCTTTATCTGTGACCTTGTACATTTTCCCCAACATTTTTTGGACAATAGGGAACAATTTATAAGCGTTTTGCCATGACACCCCTGAAGAACCCAGAAGGTGCCCCAGGGTGCCACGGCACCCTGGTTGAAAAAGGCTGATGTAGGGCATCATTAAATGTATGTCTTCTGTGCCCAAGGTGTCATGGATACATCCCATGAGGTTGCATCATCATTGTCACTCTGGGCTTAAAGTAGAGTACTGCAGAGGACCAAGGTGGTGGGGGGTGAACTTCAAACACAACCTTGAAGTGCCAAATCAGCTGCTGACAAGGCCCGTTCTTGTAATCACACTGGATGAAATACCAAATAAAGGTCCAGTTCACTTCTAGTTCATTCACATTGTGTTCGATCAAGCCCTGATGAAGGGGATATTTTGGACCCCTGAAACACGTTGGTTACGCTTTGGATCGTCCTCCTGACTTTTATTGGAATAACGTTTTATCTGGACCTCTTAGCAGTGGTGTGGCACATTGATTCCCATTTTTGATACATAAAAGTGTGTTTAAGGCATAATAAAGTGGTCATTCCTACAATGTTATGTGTTATTTTATGACACCTTGAGCACCATTTGCAACTCCTTAACCACTTGCCGACCGCCGCAAGTACATATACTGCGGCGGTCAGCCCCTCACAGGCAAAGTGAAGTATGGGTACGTCACTAGCCTGTGAGGCTCTGGGGAGCGAGCGCGCGCCGCCGGAGGCGCGCTCCTGCTCCCGCGCAGTCACGGACTCCCCCGCGCGTGTGACCGGCGGACCCGATGTCCGCCGGTCACTCGCGATCGTCGGGTGGAGAGGGAGAAAGGCAGGCGGCTGATGTAAACAAGCCGCCTGTCATTCGGTTCTACTATGTAGGACCGTTGATCACTGTTCCTACAGCTCAAGCCACAGACAATCACAGTTAGAAGCACGCCCCTAGGGACACACACCACCCCTCCCTCTCAAAAAAAGTTAACCCCTTCACTACCAGTGTCATTTTACAGTAACAGTGCATATGTATAGCACTGATTACTGTAGAAATGTCACTGGTAACCCCAAAAGTGTCAAAAATGTCAGTCAAGGGTCCTATCTGTCCGTCCCAATGTCGCAGTACCGCAAAAAAAAAGCAGATCGCCGCCATTACGCATTAAAAAAAAAAGCAACAAAAATGACAAAAATCTTTCCCTTTGTTAGTAAACGCGATAACTTTTGCGCAAATCCAATCAAAATACGCTTATTGCGATTTTTTTTACCAAAAATATGTAGCAGAAAACAAATTGGCCTAAAATGTTAAAAAATTTTGATTTTTACATTTTTTGAGGGGGGGGGGGGGGGAATTTCATATAAAAAAATGTGAAAAATATTGTTATTTTTTCAAAATTGTCGCTCTTTTTTTGTTTATAGCGCAAAAATTAAAAATCGCACAGGTGATCAAATACCACAAAACGCTCTATTTGTGCGGGGAAAAAAGGACGTAAATTTAATTTGGGTACAGCATCACACGACCGCACAATTGTCCGTTAAAGTAACGCAGTGCTGAATCGCAAAATATGGCCTGGTCAGGAATGGGGTAAAATCTTCCGGTCTTAAAGCGGTTAAAAATACGCTCATTGAGAATTTTTTTGTCAAAGACATGTAGCTAAATACATTTTGGCCTAAATATATGACAAAAATTGAATATATTGGATATTTTTTAACTATCAAAGTAGAAAAATATTGTTATTTTTTCAAAATTGTCAAAATTGTCGTAAATTTGCGTTTGGGTACGGCGTTGCATGACCGCGCAATTGTCAATTAAAGTCGCACAGTGTCGAATCGCAAAAAGTGGCCCAGACGTAAGACAGCAAAATCCTCCGGTGGTAAAGTGGTTAAATAGATACTCTCCTTGCCCATTTAGTCTCTGTGTAAAGGGGTCTCCCTATCCCACTGATACTTCCCTCCCTACCCTGGTCAAACAGAATCCCTAGAATTGCCTGGTGTCAGATCCTAAGGGTATATAACTCATTCTGTCACGTGACAGTGCTCAGGCGCAGTGATTGGTTGCTAGACCTGAGCACTGTCAGATGGCAGGAAGTCGCGTGCTACTCATACCTGAGAAACATCAGGTACAGTATTTTCTCCAGCTGAGGCAGTGGAAGGAACTGCAGGCAAGGTGAGTATCCAGTGATTGGAGGCCCCTATTCACCAACGCTGTCACTTTATCCCTGGATAGACAACATGACTCTTTCCCTTTAAGTGGTTTTGCAGCTTCATGAATGTAGGGCCTATGTGTTTTTTTTTCTTTTTTCTCATGACAGGTTCCCTTTAACCACTTAAGCCCCGGAAGATTTTACCCCCATTCTGACCAGGGTTTTTTTTGCGATTTTTTTACTGTGTGAATTTAACGGACAATTGCGCGGTCGTGCGACGCTGTACCTAAATGAATTTGACGTCTTTTTTCCCCACATACAGAGCTTTCTTTTGGTGGTATTTGATCACCCGTACGATTTTTTGATCATGCGCTATAAACAAAAAAAGAGCGTCAATTTTGCAAAGATAACAATATTTTTCACATTTTTTTATATGAAATTCCCCCCAAAAAAATGTAAAAATCAAAGTTTTTTTAACATTTTCGGCCAATTTGTTTTATGCTACGTATGTTTGGTAAAAAAAAATCGCAAAAAGCGTATTTAGATTGGTTTGCGCAAAAGTTATCGCGTTTACTAATAAAGGGAAAGATTTTTGTCATTTTTGGTGTTTTTTTTTTAACGAGTAATGGCGGCGATCTGCGATTTTTTTTTTTGCGGTACTGCGACATTGCGGCGGACAGATCGGACCCTTGACTGACATTTTTGACACTTTTGGGGTTACCAGTGACATTACTGCAGTAATCATTGCTATAAATATGCGCTGTTACTGTAAAAATGTCACTGGCAGGGAAGGGGTTAACTGTATTGGAGAGGGAGGGGTTAAGTGTGTCCTAGGGGCGTGCTTCTAACTGTGATTGGACATGTCTACTATTGTAAAAACAGAGATCAACAGTTCTACATAGTAGAACCGTCTGATCTCCATTTTTACACAGGGGAGAATGACAGGTGGCTTGTTTACATTAGCCGCCCGCCTTTCTCCCGCTCTACCGACGATCGTAGTGTGACCGGCGGACATCGGGTCCGCCGGTCACACGCGCGGACTCCTCCGTGAACGAGCCGCGGCGGGCGCGCGCCTCAGCGGGCGCGCGCTAGCCCGCTATTGGCTCACAAACCGGTCACAGGCGAGCGACGTATATATACGTCACTTTGCCTGACCGGGGCTGACCGCCGCAGTATATCTACTTGCGGCGGTCGGCAAGCGGTTAAAAAATAATTTTTACTTTGCCCTGGAAGACACTCATGTCATAGAGAGCCGGTGAGGATGCAGTCGGTTTACGTTTGCAAAACATGCAGTCAGGGTGATGAATCAGCGGTCGCTTTCTTTCATTTGTCATTGTGGCAACAATTATCTCATCCCGACCCTACAGTTATGACTCTCCCCGATAGACAGATTGTCATCGACAGCTTTAACCATGTGCTGTGAAATTGCAATTACACATTCGTGGTATTTCAATCCTGCAAAGAGACAAAAGATGTCTTGGCGCTGTCAGGTGATAAACGCCAAGATAATTTGCTATATACGTCTTGTTCTCGGCGCATTATGCGACAGCGGAATCTTAAGAGTTTATTATCATTGCTTCTACAAACTGTCGTCATTTGGCATGTTTGATTTGTTGGTTTTAGGAAGGAAGGACAAAATAAAGTGTTGATTTTTGTTTTTTTTTTAGGTGCTTTGTGGCCCCTTTTCTCCTTCCCTGTGGCCCCTACAGATTAAATCATTCAAACCTTAAAAAATAGGGATCTTTGTGATTTGCAGAAACGAATCAACTTTTATTTTTTCATATAAATGTAGCACTGCCCCCTAGAGGGCTGCTGAAGATTACACTTTAAGGATTGCCCTGGGTTACCCGTAGCAACTGGTTGCAGAAACGTATCACTTTAAGTTCTTGGCTCAGTTAATGATCAGTCTAGGGGTTGTTGTTTTTGTGATTTTATTTAACCAGTTAAGCCCCGGAAGATTTTACCCCCCTCCTGACCAGGGTTTTTTTTGCGATTCGACACTGCGTGACTTTAACGGACAATTGCGCGGTTGTGCGACGCTGTACCTAAACAAATTTGACGTTTTTTTTCCCCCACAAATAGAGCTTTCTTTTTGTGGTATTTGATCACCTGTGCGATTTTTTGATCATGCGCTATAATCAAAAAAAGAGCAACAATTTTGCAAAAATAACAATATTTTTCAAATTTTTTTGAAACATATGAAATCCCCCCCCCCCCCCCAAAAAAATGTAAAAATCAAAATTTTTTAACATTTTTGGCCAATTTGTTTTCTGCTACATATGCTTGGTAAAAAAATCACAATAAGCGTATTTTGATTGGTTTGCGCAAAAGTTATTGCGTTTACTAACTAAGGGAAAGATTTTTGTCATTTTTGTTGTTTTTTTTTAACGAGTAATGGCGGCGATCTGCGATTTTTTTTTTTTGCGGGACTGCGACATTGCGGCGGACAGATCGGACCCTTGACTGACATTTGTGACACTTTTGGGGGACCAGTGACATTACTGCAGTAATCAGTGCTATAAATATGCACTGTTACTGTAAAAATGACACTGGCAGGGAAGGGGTTAACTTTATTGGGGAAGGAGGGGTTAAGTATGTCCCTAGGGGCGTGTTTCTAACTGTGATTGGACATGGCTACTGGTGTAAGAACAGAGATCAACGGTCCTACATAGTAGAACCGTGTGATCTCCATTTTTACACAGGGGAGAATGACAGGCGGCTTTGTTTACATTAGCCGCCTGCCTTTCCCCCTTTACGACGAACGACCGCGAGTGACCGGCGGACATCGGGTCTGCCGGTCACACGCACTGACTTGTTAGGGAATGAGCCGGGGCGGGCACGCGCCTCTGCGGGCGTGCGGTCGCCCGCTATTGGCTCACAAGCAAGTGACAAGCTAGTGACGTACCCATACGTCACTTTACCTGGCCGGGGCTGACCGCCGCAGTATATGTATTTGCCGTGGTCGGCAACCGGTTAAATTGGGATGGGAGAAGGGATGAGTGGGATACTCCAACTGCTAACTATTCACAATGCTTAGGACTCTAAACTTAAGAATGCGGCAAGGCCGCTACTTCATCCTGCCACTTGAATGAGGATGAGGTAAGTGTTTCTAAAGTATTTTCTCTTCAGGGTACTCCCCAAGTACCACCTTTCTCTCTGGGCTAGCTGGCACCCGTCCACTGACTCTACACTCCAGAGTGGTCCCCTTCCTGGGCAGACCCCTGGGCAAGTTCCTCTGTACTCACGGACACCGTTTTTCCAGATTCTGCTGTGCCCCAACTCCTGTAGTCAGCTCCTCCTGGACCTCCGGGTTCAGTCTCACGCCCCTGGTACACCAGGCCGACTGCCTGTTTCCACCACCAACTGTTGCAGAAGAGGAGGCAGCCGCCACCCTCCTTCTGGGACCTGGTTTCCCGCCCAAAGACCTCTACCCCCTGTACAGAGAGGATAAATAAAGATACAAGACCTTTACCCACACGAGGAAGGAAAAACTCAAGATAGGCTTGGGTCCACCATAGGGGTCAACCACAGAGGTCCATCATGGAGGACCAGCCAACTCAGTAAAATGTTCCTCTATATACATATAACCATAAGAAAAAGATCTGTTTACAATCTCAAAATTACATGCCAAGCATCATAAACTATCTGGCTTATGAAGTTTTCCATCCAACATGTTTCTTGGAATGAAATCCACTTTTCAAGCATTCATATGCAGTTTAACCACTTACTGATCTCCGCACAACTATATACGGTAAGCCCCTCCTGGGCGAAGTTACGTACCGGTACGTCACTCGCCCACGAGCCTCTAGGGGGCGAGCGCAGGCCACCGGGGTCGAACGCCGGAGGCGTGCTCCCGCCCCCGCTCATTCCCTGACATCCCCGTGCGAGTGACCGGCGGCTCCGATGTCCACCGGTCACTCGCGATCTCCCGCTGGAGAGGGAGAAAGGCAGACGGCTGATGTAAACACAGCCGTCTGTCATTGTCCTTGATGTAACTACAGAGACTATACAATCCTGCTACGTACAATCGTATGTCTCTGTGGTTACATCACAAGCCACGCCCCCC
This sequence comes from Pelophylax lessonae, assembly GCF_965119305.1. Classification (NCBI taxonomy): domain Eukaryota; kingdom Metazoa; phylum Chordata; class Amphibia; order Anura; family Ranidae; genus Pelophylax; species Pelophylax lessonae. Next base: position 37,840,145 of record NC_138772.1, read on the forward strand.
ACAGTTAGAATCACGCCCCTAGGGATACATTTAACCCACTGATCACCAATAAAGTTAACCCCTTCCCTGCCAGTGTCATTTTTACAGTAACAGTGCATATGTATAGCACTGATTACTGTAGTAATGTCACTGGTACTCCCAAAAGTGTCAAAAATGTCAGTCAAGGGCTCGATATGTCGCAGTCCCGCAATAAAAAAATCGCATATTGCCGCCATTACTAGTTAAAAAAAAAAACAATAAAAATGACATAAATCTTTCCCGTAGTTAGTAAACCCTAACTTTTGTGCAAGCCAATCAAAATACGCTTATTGCTATTTTTTTTTACCAAAAATATGTAACAGAAAACAAATTGGCCTAAAATGTTAAAAAATTTGGATTTTTTACATTTTTTGGTCGGGGAATTTCATATAAAAAAATTTGAAAAATATTGTTATTCTTTTCAGCATTGTTGCTCTTTTTTTGTTTATAGCGCAAAAAGTAAAAATCGCACAGATGATCAAATACCACCAAAAGAAAGCTCTGTTTGTGGGAAAAAAAATACATCAATTTCATTTGGGTACAGCATCGCATGACCGCGCAATTGTCTGTTAAAGTCACGCAGTGCCGAATCGCAAAATAGGCCCTGGTCTTTGAGCAGCCAAATCCTCCGGGGCTTAAGTGGTTAAATAACATAGAAGATTCTAGGTAATAGAGTAGAAATATTGTATGGTATTTAATAGCACATCTTTAAACATTAGCAAAATATCCCAAAACCATTTTCAAAATGTCTGAAGATCACTCGTACTGAGAGGACACATTAGGATGTAGAGCCTATGCCCAACATGAGTATAGAGCGGGTTCCATGGCAGAGGTCCATAATAGAAGTCCAACCCATTCAATCATACATTCCCCTTTTTAAAACCATATGAAAAAGACCCTTTTGCAATCTCTTGGTCACATGCCAAGCATCATAGATTATCTTGCACTGGAGGGTTTTCATCCAACACCTTTCTTGGAACAAAGTCCACAATTTCAAGGATGCATATGCAGTTTAAAAACAGAGATAATCATATGTAATATGTCATTTATCGCACATCCCTAAACACTGACAAAATATCCAACAATAATTGTCAACATTTCTAAAGATCATCCTGTACAAAAAGGACACGTCTTATGGAACGCTACACAGCTACAATCTCTCCAGTGGAGAAGTGGAGCTCCAGGCCAATTTTTGTAAAACATTTCAGATAATTTGAGGAAGAATAATTTGTTTTATTTTGATACAATGAAGCAATTTCTGAGCATTAAAGTTGTATAGGGATGCCCACGGGAGGCAATGTCAGAAAGAGGGCCTCTAGGGTCAGTGATGTCTTTCAGGGAATGACCATTAGCAATAATATCACACAGGGGACATCGAAGGGCAGTGATGTCACAAAGGTGATACTTATGGGAGTAGATGCCACACAGATGATTTACCTAATCAGTAAGGCAACACCAGAGACATCCATTTACAGTGATGTCACAAAGGGTATGCCTGTTTGGTGGAAATGTCACACATGTGATTCCTATGAGCAATGATGTCACACATAGGACATCCATGGACAGTGATGTCACAAAGCTTACATCCATGGGTGGAAATGTCACACAGGTGATTCCCATAAGCAGTGATGTCACAAAGGAAGCACTTATGGGTAGAGATGTCACACAGGTAATTCCCATGAGCAGTGATGTCCCACAGGGGACATCCATGCACAATGATGTCATAAAGGGTACACGCTGTACAAAGTGCACTCCTGAATTCTGCACTCTGTATGTAGCACACTCCTGAATTCTGCACTCTGTATGTAGCACACTCCTGAATTCTGCACTCTGTACGTAGCGCACTCCTGAAATCTGTACAAAGCGCACTCCTGAACTCTGCACTCTGTATGTAGCACACTCCTGAACTCTGTACAAAGAGGACTTCTGAACTCTGCACTCTGTATGTAGCACACTCCTGAACTCTGTACAAAGAGGACTTCTGAACTCTGCACTCTGTATGTAGCACACTCCTGAATTCTGAACTCTGCACATAGCGCACTCGTGAAATCTGCACGTAGCACACTTCTGAACTCTGCACTCTGTACGTAGCGCACTCCTGAACTCTGTACAAAGCTCACTCCTGAATCCTGTACTCTGTATGTAGCACACTCTTGAATTCTGCACTCTGCACATAGCGCACTCCTGAACTCTGCACGTAGCGCACTCCTGAACTCTGCACGTAGCGCACTCCTGAACTCTTCAATCTGTACAGAGCGTACTCCTGAACCCTGCACTCTGTATGTAGCACACTCCTGAACTCTGCATACATAGTCTCACTGATACAACTGGCCCTTTGAGAGCAACCATAATGGCGATGCGGCCCTCAATGAAATTGAGTTTGACACCCCTGTCCTAGTACATTGTCCTAACTAGTCTGCAATCACCAAGTTCACTCAGCCTTATGTTAGAGGGGATATGTTGTGACTTCTGCATATTGGTTTTCTCTCATCTTAGTTCACATTTAAGGTGACATCGTTTTCAAAGAATAAGGATTTCAAAGGTTATAAAAGCATTCTATCAATCTACTACCTTGTCCTGTCTGCCATAACAGCTAGTACAGCGTGATAAGTAGTAGAAAAAAGTTCCAAAATGTCAAATATCACATCTTTTATATGAATGCTTTTATCTTTTATTTTTTGGAGTCTACAGGTCAATCTTTGATCTACTCCTCCAAACCTTCTAGGAGAATTCATGAGTGCTGTCAATGCTTTCTACATTTCTGAGCTGTTAAGTTGGATTGTTTTTTTTCTTTCTAGGTCTTCGAATGAATTACAGAAGTAACAGTTCATCCCGATCTTCATCCCCGGTGTCTCTGCGTCCACCAGACATGATTCAGCTGAAAGACATCGTCTGTTACTTATCGCTGCTGGAGAGAGGAAGGCCGGAGGACAAGCTTGAGTGTCAGTATATGAAGCTCAGTGAACATAAAACACATTTTTTTATTAATGAGATTAGGGGCGGCATTGTCACTTCTTTACTACTTTACCGCACCAAGTACTGCACTTATTATGGTAGTATTGCATGTTATTTCTGCTGTATCTTCTCCGTGACCAGGCTGTTACTACCAGAAATTTGACTTCTTTTTTATATTACGCTTCTAAATGTAGCTTTACAATAGCCAATGCACCCATGCACTTGGCAGCATTTTGGTACATATTCTAGAGCAGGGGGTCTCCAAACTGCGGCCCTTTGTTGCCCTAGTCTGGCCCATTTGGCACTATTCTTCCCAATGATATGAGGCACTATTCTTCCCAACAGGGCTGCTGTTAGGAATCACGGGGCCTCATACAGCCTACCTGACAGGGGCCCCTTCCCCCTGGCCAAAAGTGACTGAGGACATAGATGTATTCATGTCTTTCTCTGGAGCCTCAGCTGCACAGATGAATGAATAGGAAGCACTCCGAGCATTCCCGCTCATTCACAAACTGAAGCATAGTAAACACAGTTTACTATGCTTCAGTGATAAATGAACAGAGTCAGTGATATGTATGGTACAGTGTACCTGCAGCAGCTGCCGGCAGGAGAGGGGAGGAAAGGGGCACACATAGGGGTGATGGAGAACAGATTGAAGGGGTGCATGTGCTAATATAGTTAAAGATGCAACACTGAAAGTGGAGTGGCTGCTCACCCAATAATAAATACTGGAAACAAATGATACCAAAGTATCTACCCCCAGAGGGTTTTTTGGCAGCAATAGTGGTAGTCAAAAAATGAAAAGGTTCTATATAAATATATATTTTATTAACATATCAAAATGTGACAAGAAAAAGTGGTGTACATGATAAAAAGCCCCATGATGGGGAAATGTAAATTATGAGCTCCGGTTACAAATGGTAACAACATATATCTCATACAGTATCATTGCATGATAATACACAGCATCGACCCCAAATAGTAGAGAGTGGGGGAGCAAGAGCCCCGACGCGTTTCAACCATGTGCTAAAACCAATCCCGTGCAGTGCAGCCGGGGGGAGAAAGAGGAGGAGAAGCTGGTAGTGCTGCAAGGGGAGATAGAAGAGGATCGGTGTCTGCAATAAAACAGTACAACTGGACCTCCTGCTCAGCAGATGCCTGGGCCCCCCTTTTGAACTGATGGGGTCTGGGCCCAGTACAGGAGGGCTGGCTGTACTGCCTTGTCAGCGGCCCTGCCTCCCAATGATATGAGGCACTTTTCCTCCCATTTTCACCTACTATGGGGCACTATTCCTGCCACTGACACCTACTATGGGGCACTATTCCTCCCACTCATACCTACTATGGGGCACTATTCCTCCTACTGATACCTACTATGGGGCACTATTCCTCCCACTGACACCTACTATGGGGCACTATTCCTCCCACTCATACCTACTATGGGGCACTATTCCTCCCACTCATACCTACTATGGGGCACTATTCCTCCCACTGATACCTACTTTGGGACACTATTCCTCCCACTGATACCTACTATGGGGCACTATTCCTCCCACTGATACCTACTATGGGGCACTATTCCTCCCACTGATACCTACTATGGGGCACTATTCCTCCCACTTATACCTACTATGGGGCACTATTCCTGCCACTGACACCTACTATGGGGCACTATTCCTCCCACTTATACCTACTATGTGGCACTATTCCTCCCACTGACACCTACTATGGGGCACTATTCCTCCCACTGATACCTACTGTGGGGCACTATTCCTCCCACTGATACCTACTGTGGGGCACTATTCCTCCCACTGATACCTACTATGGGGCACTATTCCGCCAACTGATACCTCCTATGGGGAACTACTTCTCCCACTTATACCAATGATGGTGTACTAGTCCTCCTACTAATGCCAATGATGGGGCACTACTCCTCCTCCTCCTTCTGACCACCAACCCTGTGGCCATGTTTATTCTCACTGATGCTGGGCGAGGGGCAGTTTCTACCCCTCCCCCCCCGGCCACAATCAGGCCCCCTAAAGTCTGAAGGACAGTAAACATGTCCTTTGTTTGAAAAGTTTGGAGACCCCTGTTCTAGAGCAGGGGTCTCCAAACTTTCTAAACAAAGGGCCAGTTTATAGTCCTTCAAACTTAAGGGAGTCCACACTCCGGCCAGCAGGAGAGGAAATTTTCCTGGCAACAGTGGGAGTAAACATTGCCACATTTGGTATTAGGGGGAGAACAAATGCCCCATTGTTGGTATCATTGGAAGGAATAATACCTAATTGTTGGTGTCAGCGGGAGAGCTGGTGCCCTATTGTTGATGTCAATTGGCAGACTAGTGTCTTGTATCAGTGGGAGGAATAGTGCCCCAAGGCCCAGATAAAGGCAAGCAAAGGGCCACATCCGTCCCCCGGGCCACAGTTTGAAGACCATTGTTCTAGAGCAGCATTCAGAGCTGTAAAAAAAAACAAATCCCACATTCAGAAAATAGTTTTTTTTTCAAATGCTTTACATTATGCATGTTAATGTTTGTGCAACATTTTAAATGCTGTACAAGACAACAGGTATGATTCCTGGGCGGGAAATACACTATGTCAAAAGTATTGGGACGCCTGCCTTTACACACACGTGAACTTTAATGGCATCCCAGTCTTAGTCCGTAGGGATCAATATTGAGTTGGCCCACCCTTTGCAGCTATAACACCTTCAACTTTTCTGGGAAGGCTCCATAAAGACATGGATAAGTGAGTTTGGGGTGGAGGAACGTAACTGGCTTGCACAGAGTTCTGACCTCAACCCGATAGAACACCTTTGGGATGAATTAGAGCAGAGACTGCGAGCCAGGCCTTCACTCCAACATTAGTGCCTGACCTCACAAATGAGTCTCTGCTCTAATTCATCCCAAAAGTGTTCAATCGGGTTGAGGCCAGGACGCTGTGCATAGGGTTGCCACCTCATCCCTTTAAAACAGAACACATATTAATTACACAGGTTCTGTGGCTGATTAGGCTTGTAATTGAACTCATTTGGTGCCTTATCTACATGAAATTGGCCCCAGAACCTGTGTAATTAATATGTGTTCTGTTTTAAAGGGATGAGGTGGCAACCCTAGCTGTGCAGGTCAGTCAAGTTCCTCCACCCCAAACTCACTCATCCATGTCTTTATGGACCTTGTGGACAGCCTTCCCAGAAGAGTTGAAGCTGTTATAGCTGCAAAGGGTGGGCCAACTCAATATTGAACCCTACGGACTAAGACTGGGATGCCATTAAAGTTTATGCGTGTGTAAAAGCAGGCGTCCCAATACTTTTATATATTTATATAGTGTATATTATATACATATATACCAATGGTTTCATTTTTAGTATGAGATGCCGAGGATACTTTCGTGGGAGAACAGTGCTCTCTAGTGGATGAATTGGATAGTTACATCAGCCATCAGATTTGTGATTAGTATTCAGTATCTGCATTCAGATTACGGGAAATGTCTGACATTTTTTTGTCCAACACACTGTCAATCACCTTCTTTTTATTTCATCGGCTTCGTGATAGCCTCCTGACATCCTGGAAGGTTAATAAGCTGTGCAATACTGTAATTCCCAGCAACATTTGATATAAGGGAGTTTAATTACATTAGTGTTGAAGCTGCTTTTCTAAACAGTTTAGGATGACAATGCTAAGTCCACTCGAACTTTCAGCTAAGTATATTCTGGGTGAATCACAGCAAAAAGTGCGCTAAAAATTAATTTTATCTAGCCACTTGCTGATCCAGCCTATCTCATGACCTTTGTTGCTTGCAAATAGAAATCATTATTTTTTTTGAGAGAAAATAACTTAGAACCCCCAACAAATATATATATATATATATATATATATATATATATATATATATATATATATATATATATATATATATATATATATATATATAATGTGTTTATATGTATAAATGTATGTATATGTGTGTGTGTATATATATATATATATATATATATATATATATATTTAGCAGAGACCCTAGACTAGAAAATGATGGTTGTTGCAATATTTTATGTCAATACTGTATTTGCGCAACGGTCTTTCAAATGCATATGTAGAAAAATTGTTAAAAAATACTCTTTAAATAATTTTAAAAAAATAAATAAATAGTTACCCCAACTTTTTTTGTATAATGTGAAAGATGATATTACGCCGAGTAAATAGATACCTAACATGTCATGCTTTAACCACTTTAGGTCTGCTCACATTACTGCTACTGCGGCAATGTGGCGCGTTATCGTTATAGTACTACGTCGCTGGACTCCTCCCCCTGTAGGTGGCGCGCTCCCGCTGTTTTCAGTCACAGCGGGAGTCGGGCCAGGGGAGGAGCAGCGGCGATCGCCGCTGCTCTTCCCCGACCGTCGGGGAATCGAGTGTGGAAATCCGCCCACTTGTGTAAACAGAGCGGGCGGATCTCCTAAGTGACAGGGAGTGACAGATTACAGGGTTCAGCATAGCTAAACATGCGATCTGTCCCTCTGTCACTCAGTCACCTCCCCCCACACACGTTAGTAAGCACCAGGCATACATTAACCCCTCCCTCTCCAATAAAATTAACCCCTTCCCTGCCAGTGTTATTTTTACAGTAACAGTGCATATATATAGCACTGATTACTGCAGTAATGTCACTGGTAACCCCAAAAGTGTCAAAAATGTCAGTCAAGGGTCCGATCTGTCTGCCGCAATGTCGCAGTCCCGCAAAAAAAAACGCAGATCGCCGCCATTTCTCGTTAAAAAAAAAAACACCAAAAATGACAGAAATCTTTCCCTTAGTTAGTAAACGCAATAACTTTTGCGCAAACCAATCAAAATACGCTTATTGTGATTTTTTTTTTTACCAAACATAGGTAGCAGAAAACAAATTGGCCAAAATTTTTTAAAAAATTTGATTTTTACATTTTTTTGGGGGGGAATTTCATATAAAAAAATGTTAAAAATATTGTTATTTTTTCAAAATAAACGCATTTTTTAGTTTATAGCGCAAAAAGTAAAAATCGCACAGGTGATCAAATACCACCAAAAGAAAGCTCTGTTTGCGGGAAAAAAAGGATGTAAATTTCGTTTGGGTACGGCGTCGCACGACCGCGCAATTGTCAGTTAAATTCGCACAGCGCCGAATCGCAAAAAGTGCCCCAGACGTAAGACAGCAAAATCCTCCAGTGGTAAAGTGGTTAAAATCATACACGCTCGTGGAATGGTGACTAACTATGGTACCTAAAAATCTCCATAGGCAAGGCTTTAACATTTTTTTGTCAATAGTTAGGCTCCATGTACATGGGACGTTGTTAAAAGTCCCTTTGAATGCTGGAATTTTTAGGACGTTTGAAACGTCCGTTCAGTCGCGTTTGTACCCGCGTTTAGCGGGCGTTTAGCAGCTTTTGCGGGCGTTTGCGTTTAGAAGCGTTCCTAGAGGTCAAAAAAATTATTCCCCTTTAAAAGTGGAAAAACGCGAACGCTAAACGCGGGTCATCGCGTTCAGACGCGTTCGGACGCGTTTAGACGCGTTTGGACTCGTTTGTACGTTTGAAACGCCGGGAAACACACGTTCGAACGCAAATAATTGCGTTCTAAAAACAGTCCCTGAACGCAACTGCCTGCAAATGACTGTAAACGACCTGGTGTACATGGACAGATAAGATAAAATGTAGATGGGTTCAGGGGCTTCTGAAAAAAACGCCCAACTGCTCCTAAACGGCCATTTCCAGCGTCCCGTGTACATGGAGCCTAAGATAAAATGTAGGTGGGTTGAGGGGCTTCTGAAAAAAACGCCCAACTGCTCCTAAACGGCCATTTCCAGCGTCCCGTGTACATGGAGCCTTATACCTAAAAAAAAGTTATATCCCTTGCGCCACTGGATATTTAATTAGGCCTAGATGTAATATCTTTTTTTTTTTTTTTTTCCAAAACATTTTATTGAAATCTCATTAAAGCAAATGTACAAAACATCAGATAATCGGACAGTCGGAAAGCACACATTAAATGAAGGAACAATAACATGAGTCAGAAGAATATGGTGCTAGACGAGACGGGGTGAAACAGACCCGAACTCGGTCGCTTACAAAACTACAGAAACATACATGACGGTTATGAGTTTGCAATGGTAAGACCACAATCGTACTTAAGTCATGTGGGTGACTGTAGTACTGATTAGGGCTAAGGGTTTGTCCCCTGGGCCACAGCAGCGACAACCTCCGCAGGAACATGGAGGCAGTGGGTATTAGAGCAAATGCGGGCGGCGGCGGTGCCACCTCTGTACCGACAACCCCAACGGGGAACTTGCTATGTCTGAGCACAGGGGGCAGTCACCATTCAATTATAGTACCCAAGCTAGGGCTGATCGGCAAGAACTGCATACCTGCCAACTGTCCTGTTTTTCCCGGGACAATCCCGGCAAATAGGAGCCTGTCCCGGGTAATTTACATTGTCCCTGTTAATCAGGTTGTCTCTCTCTCGGTGCCCGCTCACTCTTCCCGCCTGTCGCAAATTTAACGTGTCACCGGAGGCAGGGTGTCAGCATGGTGCACTTTCCAAAATCCGCCAGCAGGGGGAGGCAGAGCACCTTCCGACAAGCTGACTCTTTAGAATTGCAGGGAATTGTGATGAGAATTTTAAACTTTATGCAGAAGTAGTGCAGCTGAATGGGAGAATATTTCCAACTCTGCTACTTTGGCCTCAAGTTTTCAATTCCCTTTTCAATTTCCTGTAATTCTCTCTTTATGAAGTAGACCCTATAATCTGATAAGTAGGCGGAGATTAATTATGCAGAGTGGGCGGAGCTTCTGGGACGTGGGTGTGGTAAGTAATTGATAGCTGTGCTGCAAAGCGTCCCTGGAAATTTTTTTCAAATGTTGGCAACTATGGAACTGGCCGGCAGGGACCATCAGTGAGGGAAAAGCTTGGCGGCCCATAAGCGATACGGGTCTGTCAGTGAGGGGCGGGGAGAGGGAGGAGGGGGAGGAAAGGAGAGAGGGGAGATGGGAGGGGGGAAGGGAGAACTGGGTGGGGGGAGGTTGAAAAGGGGTGTGAAGGAATAAAGGGTTACAGAGGAGCTGACAGTGAAATATAGAAAAATTGTAGCAGCTAACCCTGAGGGGAGAATACCAGTAATATCTTTTTAAATATGTAAGAAGAAATGCAGCAGCTGAAGAGTAAAGCAGTGGTAAATATGTAGTAGCCTCTTAAAGAAGGGACTATCTTTCCTCAATGCTTATACCATGATAAATGTTCCAAACTAGCAAAAAGTGCTAATAGTGCATAAATGAACCTTATTTCATATCAAAACATAAATGGATGACAGTAAATTACATAATATAGACATGTGCAAAATTGCATATAAATAGTGCTAAAATGCTCAGTACTTATAAAGTAAACAAATTATTGTGCAAAAAGATGATGCAAATTCCAGTACACTTAAAAAGTGATCTTTGCTGGTGAAAAATCTTAATAAATGAAAGTGCAAAATGATGACATAAAAAATCCAATACACTTAATGAGAGATCTTGTGTTGGTGAAAAAACAGTCTTTTTTAAGTTAAAGTGCAGGTGCTTTCATTTTTTTTGTAGGTTACCTGTTTAGAGTTACAGAGGAGGTCTAGCATGAAAATTATTGATCTCGCTCTAACGTCTGTGGCAATACCTCACATGTGTGGTTTGAATGCCGTTTACAAATGCGGGCACGACCTACGTATATGTCCGCTTCTGTGCAGGAGCATGAAGGGATGGGGTGCTCTAATTTTTTTTTTTTACACTGTCCCTTTATTTATTTATTTTTTTACCACTTATATTCCTATTAGACCTGGTTCACACTAGCGACAAGTCGCACTCCCTCGCGGTCCATTGACTGCTACAGGACCCGTTCTAATAGGAGTGACACAAGTCGCTCCGACTTAGAAAAAGGGTCCTGTACTACTTCGGGGCGACCTCGGAGGGACTTCCATAGACTTCCATTATATGAAGTCTGTGCAAGTCGCGCCGAAGTCGCGGTGCACGGGACTGACAAGTCGCCTCCCGAAGTAGTACAGAGTCGTGTCGCCTCAGTGTGAACCAACTCTTACAAGGAATGTAAACATCCCTTGTAATAAAAATAATGGCAGATCCTCTTTTTTGAGAGATCTGGGGTCAAAAAGACCCCAAATCTCTCATTTACCTATAAAAGCAAAAGAAAAAATGTTTTGACATTTTGACTTATAAAAAATAATAATTTGTTTATGCCTGAGAACAGAAAGTGACGTCAGAGGTTCGCTCTGGTCCTCCAAGGGCATAGAGCCAAGTGAGGGGCCATCTTGCCCTCACTCGACTTGCTGGCCAGAAATTGGCCTCATCGGATTGTTTCTGGGCTTAAAGAATAGCTTCCCATAAGCTCAAAAACTACCAGGAAGCAGTGGGAGTGGGGGGCACCTCTCCCGTCACTTCCAAAAATAATTTTGAGGCAAATCCACTGCTGGGATCACTTTTATCGGAAAGCTGGCCGCCGAAGGGGGAAAGAAAAAAAAGTGTGGGGTGGGGGTTATGGCATCTAGCTGCAGCCATAGCCCCGGTATTTAACGTCAAAATCATGGCGTACATTCCCAGTTAGGCTGTCGGCAAGTGGTTTAAAAGCAGCCTGAGTAGAAAAGCCTGTCCCCTGCCAGCATGTTGCAGAATGGGACCCTTGTTCTGTATGGGGAAGCAGTGGTCTCTCTGCAGAGCAGAGGCGTAACTACAGGGGTTGCAATTGCAACCGGGCCCCTTGCTCCAGGGGGGCCTGTGAGACTCCCCTGTACACCTGGATAGGAGGGGTGGTGGGGGGCAGCATGTAGAGAAATCACTGTCCTCCTTTTTCCTCCTGTAGCTGCAGGAGGAAAATGGAGGAGATTGGTTCCTCTGTATGCTGCCCCCGCCACTCCTCCTATCCAGTTCACTTTTGTTCTGCTGTTTCTGGGCCCCACAATGAGAGTAAAGGGCCCCAGGATCAGTGGGAAGAGCCCCAGGCTTGAAGGGAAGGGCCCCAGCCAAGGGTTTGGGGGGCCCTTCATGGTTTCTTGCACCGGGGCCCTTAAGGTTCTAGTTACTCCTCTGCTGCAGAGGTCTGATATTCCCCCTTCTGAGTCAGACCTATAGTTCTGCACTCGGAAAAGTTCATGCTCCCTGCTGATTGGATAGATCTAGCCCTTCCTTACTAGCATTGTAAGGAAAAAGCACCACATGTTTAAATGGTAATTTTTTTATTAAATATTTTAAATATTAGTTATGGCACCTGTAAAGTCCCAATACAAATACTAATGGGTATGTGGTGTGTTATCTTATGAGGCCAGCTGAAATCTGTATTGATATTAAAATGCAAATTTCCTTTAACAACTTCTGGACCGGAAGATTTCCCCCCTTAGGCTGCATTCACATGTCAGCGTATGATCGCGGGCAGAACCGCCGCGGTTCCGCCCGCGATTCGGAGATTAATTGCAAATCGCGGGACGCCTAGCGTTGCCCGTTGATTTGCAATAGCCCCCCAAACGCCGAGCGATGTTGCCGCGATTTACGCCCGCCGAATCGCGGCAACATCGCGCAAACAAAATCGCGGGACGCAATACGCTCCAAAAAAGTATAAGAGCTTCTTTGGAGCGTATTGCGTCCCGCGATTTTGTTTGCGCGATGTTGCCGCGATTCGGCGGGCGTAAATCGCGGCAACATCACTCGGCGTTTGGGGGGCTATTGCAAATCAACGGGCAATGCTAGGCGTCCCGCGATTTGCAATTAATCTCCGAATCGCGGGCGGAACCGCGGCGGTTCTGCCCGCGATCATACGCTGACATGTGAATGCAGCCTTAATGACCAGGCCATTTTTTGCGATTCGGCACTGCGTTACTGACAATTGCGCGGTCGTGCGACGTTGTACCCAAATAAATTTGATGTATTTTTTTCCCCCACAAATAGAGCTTTTGGTGGTATTTTATCACCTCTACAATTTAAAATTTTTGCGCTAAAAACAAAAAAATAGCGACAATTCTGAAAAATAAAACAAACAATATTTTTCAGTTTCTGCTATATAACATTCCCAATAACAAAAAAAAAAATCAATTTTTTTCATCATTTTAGGCCAATTTGTATTCTGCTACATATTTTTGGTAAAAAAAATCCCAATAAGCGTATTTTGATTGGTTTGCGCAAAGGTTATCACGTCTACAAACAAGGGAAAGATTTATGTCATTTTAAATATTTATTTATTTTTTACTAGTAATGGCGGCGATCAGCGATTTTTAGGGGGACTGCGACATTGCGGTGGACAGATCGGACCCCCAACTGACATTTTTGACGCTAAAAATATGCACTGTCACTGCACTAGAGGCAATCAAATGGTTAAATGTGTCCCTAAGGGGTGCTTTCTAACTGTGTGGGGGATCGACTTTTGGAATGAACACAGGGACCTGTGTTACTAAATAGGAGGAACACAGGATCCCTGTGTTCATTGCTGACAGAACAACAGTCTCCTGTGTTTACAGCAGCAGACCGCCGTTCTGTCTCCACGGGGAGCGATCGCGGGTGCCCGGCAGCAATCGCGGCCGCTGGCCCTGCAGATCAGCTTCCTCTCTGGTGAATGGGCGCGGGCGCACCCCCACGATCGCTCCTGCGAAGCGACGTATGGGTACCTTGTTTCGTGGGAACCTGCTGACCTGCCGCCGTATATCTGCAGTAGCTGGTTGGCAAGTGGTTAAATAACATGTCTGGGGGATGCCCTTAACCTGGGTGTGATGTGGTGCATCTGTAGAATGTGTACAACCTACTCCCCCCCCCCCACCTCAAATTCCATAAGAGACTTTTTGGGTATGGACTTGAAGGGGGAACACCATGCAAACATAAAAAAAAAAAAAAAAAAAAGAATTGGTTCACCCCCAAAGCCATACTAGGCCCTTATTTGAGCATGCCTGCCAGTAAAGGGAGAGAGGGATGAGTGTGTAGCCACCCCTCTTCTAAACCATAGCAGTCCCGCTAGAAGTCGCTGATTGCCACCATCGCTAGTATAAAAAACAAAACAAAATTCCAGTGAATATCCCCCAGTTTGAAGATACGATGACTTTTGTGCAAACCACTCAATATTCACTTATTGGGATATTTTTTTATACCAAAAATTAGTAGCAGAATACATATTGGCCTAAATTTATGAAGAAATTTGATTATTTTAAATTTTTTTATTGGATATGTTTTATAGCAGAAAGTAAAAATATATATATATATATTTTTTTTTTTTCAAAATTGATGGTCTTTCTTGTTTATAGCGCAAAAAAATACAAAATGCAGTGGTGATCAAATACCACCAAAAGAAAGCTCTATTTGTGGGGAAAAAGAATGACATAAATTGTATTTGGATACAGCGTCGCATAACCACGCAATTGCCAGTTAAATTAATGCAGTGCCATATCACAAAGAATGGGCTTGGCATGAAGGGGGGTAAATCTTCTGGAGGTCAAGTAGATAATAAAGTAAGTTTATTATTAGTGAAATGAAACACCAGGAAGCAGAATACAGTATAAGTGAACCATAAACAAAGTGACCGAAAACCTAACTAGCAAACTAAGGCCTCATACACAGGATCGGATTATCGGATGAATTTTCATTCGTTTTTCTTTGTCGGATACTAGTCTCATACCGCAAGTGAAGAGGTTACTCAACATATGAAAATTTTCGTACGACAAAATACAACTTCAGAAGTGATGTCATGTATTGAATTGTTTGGTATGTATTGTTTTGTTTCTGAGCATGCGTAGTCTTGCTCTTATGATTTTTTTTGGATGAAAACTGTACTAATTAAATAAAAATTGGACATTATGTTCCCGTACAATAAAAATTTTATAGCCTTCACCTTCACCTTGTGTCGTCTGAAAAGTCTGAATCGGCTGTTGAAAGCACTATACTAACGATCAGAAAATTGGCAGATTGTTCTTCGTACAAATTTTTACTTCTGATCTTCTTATCGTGTGTACGGGCCTTACCTATAATCCAATATACAAACAAAGGGGAGCATGGGTAAATAGGGAAAACTGGAGGTGCAAGAAACAGTCAGGAAGGGGAACCAGAATTGGGATCAGGAACAACTGGAACAGATATAGATGCAGCAGGGTACAGGATGCAGGGCAGGAGCAGGATTCGGTAAGAATTAGACTCAGGATAACTTAGCAAGCATGAATCTGGCTAGTGCCACCAGCAGGTGATCCAGGTCTTGAGATTGACATACTTTTGTGATTTTCAAATAAAATCAAATTAGGATCAGGAACAAGGGGAGCAGATATGATGCAGTAGGGTACAAGATGCAGTGCATGAGCAAAATCAGGTAGGAATTAGACTCAGGATAACTCAGCAAGTATGAATCTGGCTATCAGACAAAACACTGAAGCAAGAGGTAATAGTAGAGGAGGGAATAAATACTCTCCCAACAGCCAGCATAAGGTGGAGACTGAATGAGATTTGCTGGCTGCTGGAAAACACCCTCTAGTGGACACCAGAACTACAACCTTCCGCTCTGAAAACCACAGCGCCCCCCAGCAGGTGATCCAGGTCTTGAGATTGACATACTTTTGTGATTTTCAAATAAAATCAAATTAGGATCAGGAACAAGGGGAGCAGATATGATGCAGCAGGGTACAAGATGCAATGCATGAGCAAGGTCAGGTAGGAATTAGAATCAGGATAACTCAGCAAGCATGAATCTGGCTATCAGACAAAACACTGAAGCAAGAGGTAATAGTAGAGGAGGGACTAAATGCTCTCCCAACAGCCAGCATCAGGTAGAGAGTTATTGGGATCTGCTAGCTGCTGGATGACAGCCTCTGGTGGACACCAGAAGTAAAACCTTCGAGAACCACAGTGCCACCAGCAGGTGATCCAGTCTTGAGATTGACATAATTTTGTGATTCTCATCCACCCCTGCTTTGTTATTTTTGCATAGAAAATAGGTTGATGCAAAAAGGTTGACTGCTAGAGAATATAACTACTCCAGAGGGGGTCCCCCTGAGCTCTCTCTTTTCTGTTGGCCCACCTCATGCTCCAGGGTCAAATTTCTAATTAGTATTATAAAAGTCAGCTCCTACCTTTAATAAATATGTTTTTATTTTTACAAACAAAGCAGCAGACAATCTGTTATTGAATGCAGCATTTCCATGTCCCAGTGTCCCTAATATCCTGTACTGTGTGTAAGACTCAAGGCTGCTATGCCCACTCTTCCCCCAGGCAGCTGGTTGTAATGAATACACCTGTCCACATTCACACCCAATGAATGCACTAATACCAATTGTATAAAAGGAATTGTCATATGATATAACAGCACCAAATAATAATAGGAAGTGATGTCAGCACTCCGTAGATCCTTCCCCATTGTGCCCAGGCATAACTGCATTCTACCAGCCAAAGCAATGACAAACCTGCCAAAGAACTCTGCCAACTAAAAAAACGCCCACATTTAGAAGCAGGTGGCCTATTGTGGCACAATGTAGTTAGAGCCAGCAGCTTACTTCCAGAATGTTTCAACCACACAAATGATATTATTCAATCAATTAATCAATCACTAAATCAGTCAAGCATTTAATTTAATCAGTTAATTAAATAAATGTATATATTTGTAAGGTAACATTTTATAACTTTTGTCGTTGCTTTTTTAGTTATGTTTCGACTTTATGACACAGATGGGAATGGCTCCCTTGACAGCACGGTAAGTGTCCAAAGCTTCAGTTTGATTTCATGTTTTAAAATATCGCCACAGCGCCCTGTTAAAAAAAGCTGTTTTAGAACATGCGTTGACATTTGAAACTCTGCGATCTGCTTAAGTTAGGACAATAAATTTCTATTTTACTTTTATTTTTGTTGTTTGTTTTGCAGGAGTTGGAATGTATAATCTCCCAGATGATGCATGTAGCTGAATATTTAGAATGGGACATCACCGAGCTTAGCCCTGTAAGTGATGAAAGCCTTTTTCCATATTGTACTCCCTTTGTACATATTCTACTCCCATATTTGTCCTTTTGCTGGTTTCCATACTGGTTGCCTAGCTTGTGAGTGTGAGTACTGCCATCTACTAAGGAGAACTTTACATTTTTAGTGAGAATATATTAACCACTTAAAGCGGAGTTCCGGCCTCGGAAATAATTTTTTACTAAAAATACCCGCGGGACAGTCAGGGCTAGTAAATTCCACAATGGATAGCCTCTGTACTGTCCCAAGTCTCACTTAACTTTTAGAAGAAATACTTACCTTGAAAATTTCTTCTCCAGCGCTGCCATCTCAGGTGTGGGCAGCTGAAGCCAGCATGTCCTCTTCTGCGTCCTCTTCCGTGTCCTCTTCGGTCCCGCAATGCACTGCATTGGCCCCGCCGTCACTTCCGGGGCAGGAGCGTCATCCCTGCACAGCTTCTGGGCATGTCCAGAATCTGTTTAGCAGGGAATGGCTCGCCTACACTGGAACTGGCGAGCGGGGCCGGTGCAGGCCCATTGATTCCTGGGAACGATGACGTTTATCTCCCAGGAATCAATGCAAGGAGGAAGTGACGGCACAGGCCGCGGCCGCAGAGGGAGGAAGTGGAAGAAAGGTGAGTATATTTTCTTCAATATCAAGGTAAGTAAACAAAAAAAAAAAAATTGTGACTATCCATTTATTTTACAGGTGACACTGAGCAAGCGGATGGCCCAAAGTGGATTTTGAGGCCGGAACTCCGCTTTAAGGACCAGGCCTATTTCTGACACTTGTTTACAAGCTAAAATCAGTTTTTACATTATCGTGCATGTTCCATTATCCAGCTGGCGGTCGCTACAGCACCCAATACTTTTAGAGCTTATTCCCAGGAAAGTTTATGATGGGAATATGGACTGTGAAGTGACGAGAAGGCTACCCTTGCGGCTGAGTGCAGAGTACCCCTGAAGGTGGTGACAGAGGGTGCTATGCCCAAAGATGCACGGGTTGCCTGTAGATGAAGCTGCCCGATGGTTCCAGGTGGGAAGACACCTAAGAGCAGAGAAATAGTCACAGCAGATGATTCTCTGGAGGTGCTGGTGGATCTTGACAGAAGGATAAGGCAGGAAGCAAGGTCAGGAGCCAGGGCCGAGGGTCAAACAGAAGGTAAATCAGCAGCAGAGGCAGAAGCATGGTCAGGATCTAGCCAGGGTCCAACACAGGATGTCAATCAGGAACAAAAGCAGAGGCAGGTCCGTGGAGCAAGCCAGGGTTAGAGCAAGGAGAGAAGCCAGAAAAGGTCAGGGGCAGGGATAATCCGAACACTCCCATGTTCGGTTCGCAGCAGAACTCCCGAACAGGGGAAATGTTCTAACCCAAACAGCAAACCCCATTGAAGTCTATGGGAGCCGAACAGGAAAAATCAAAAGTGCCCATTTTGAAGGCTTATATGCAAGTAATTGGCCATAAAAGGTGTATTGGGGTCTGGGTACTGCCCTGAGGGATATGTACAAATAAAAAAAAAATAAAAAAATAAAAGCAATTGTTTTTTCAGGAGCATTGATTTTAATGATGCCTAAAGTGCAACAAGGAAAATTAAAAACTCCTTTAAATATAGTGCTTGAAGGGTCCCCTAATGTGCCTGTAAAGTGGCGCATTTGTAGCATATACAGTACATGCTACAGAGAAAATTACATTTCTAAAGAAAAAAATCCCATTTAAAATGTCTCAGGTTACATTTGCTGGTACCTGGCTACTAAAAAAAATAAAGAAATAAATGGCATGGGGTCCCCCCCAGTCCATACCGGGCCCATCGTCAAAATGTAAAAAAAAAAAAGCGTGGGTTCCCCCCCCAAAATCCATACCAGACCCTTATCCGAGCATGCTACCCCTCCTGAACCATACCAGGCCACATGCCCTCAACATGGGGGGGGGGGGGTGGGGCAGAGCCCCCCTGCCCCAAAGAAGCACCTTGTCCCCAGGTAAATGGGGACAAGGGCCTCTTCCGTACAACCCTGGGCTGTGGTTGTCGGGGTCTGTGGACGTCAGAAGGGGGCAGTGCCACCAGATGACATAACCAGGTGGCCCCTCCCCTTGCCTGTATAAGAGCTATCATGGGGACAAGGGCCTCTTCCCAACAACCCTGGGCTGTGGTTGTCAGGGTCGGCTGGTGGGGGGCTTTTTGGAATCTGGAAGCCCCCTTCAACAAGGGGGCCCCCAGAGCTCGGCCCCCTCCATGTGAATGGGTCTCGGGTACATCGTATTAGTACCCATTCACCAAAAAGGTTTCAAAAAGAAACACAGGACAAATCCTTTATTAAAAAAATAAAAAAGTGTCCCTTAATGTAAACCCAAAAGTTTACCAAAGGCTGTCATGACAGCCTCTGAAGCAGCCGGGATACCCCGGCGAAAGTGGTCAGGCTACATGCTCTGTCCTTCATCTGCTCCCCTGGACCTCGATTAACTTTTGGCATATGAAGCTTATTGATTTACTGATGGAATTCGCTTGGATGAAGTTATTTTAGCAAGTGACTCTGAAGATAAGTATGTTTTTCCTTTTTTGTTTTATGGAGACATATCAACAATGATGGCCAGCATAAGGACTATTATTTAAACATACTTTTGTTCAAATCTGGCCAGCATAAGGATTACACTTCAAACATATGTCTATTCAAATCTGCATCCCTCCAAAAGAGGATTAACACAGGATTGGGGTCATTGGCAATACATCATCCCAGTTACTTTTTACAGTCTGTGTGTGCTATATATTATACACTTATTCTTGGATGGTGTTATAAAGATGTCATGTTGGACAATGTTTGCTTATATATTACCATGACCATTCAAGGTGAAATACACTTGTGTGAGGGAGGCAAGGATTCTACTACCGGCCTTTATAAGAGACACTTTTCCATACTTCAACATACCTCCTCTAGACCACGACTGTGAAGCCTTTATACTTCTTGGACTGCGCTTTTTCATCAAACATTGTTAAGGAGGGAAGCTGATAATCAAGAGCCCCCCCAACATATTTTATGAGTGGCCTATATATACCCCATAAGTAATCAATTATATATGTAACTCGGTGATAGAATCACAATGATATGTCATATAAATCAGATGTGATAATATGCACACATTGCAAATAATTGGATAAATAAAACGTTTATAACTAATCCAATAAAGTGATAAGAGTGAAATAAAGCATAATGTGTATAATGGGAGTGGAGAGAAACACAAAGTGCACAATCAATACTCTAGATTAGTGAACTGGAAATTGCAAAATATGGAAGACCAAACAATAAGTGCACAAATATAATTAAGTATTAAGTAGTCCACAAATTTCCTTAATACGTGCAAACGATTTAAAATGATTATAAATATGATAACACACCCCTGACGACGTCATTCTATGACGAAACGTGTGGGGATTGGCTGGCGCCTTGACGCATGCGCAGACGAGGGACACGGTGGCCATCTTGATGGTGGGATATCCACACTACTTCACCGCTGTTTGCTGATTTTGAGCTACCGAAATGTAAGCTGCTTTTAGTTTATGGCTGAATAAATTGTTTGATATGCTACACCATGAGGGGATTTTCTTCTTATATTTCCCGAGTATCTGAAGGTGACTTTGGGGATACCCAAATTGGTCGCTAGTGAGAGGAGGTGCTTGGATGTGATCGGTCCTTTCCTGCCACTGTCTCCAATATACTTTGGGCGTGTTTTGACCCTGTGGGGTCTATCAAGTTGGTAAGCGTACCCTACTATACTGCTTGGTGGTGGACTCTCCTGTTTTGCACCCCTCCATATCTATAGCCTATGTTGATTTTTGCCAGTACACGTGGGACTTGCCTTTTCCTTGTATACCAACATCTTTTACTTTGGACTAGCGCGACACCATTCTATGCCGATTTAAAATGATTATAGCGTATATATTTCCCCTGTGCAAATGTGAAAAAAGTCCAAAAACAGTCTTTTAAAGGTGCACAATAATTCTTCTTTTTGTGTAAGGTGAATCCCAAATATAAACACCAGGTGAGGCATCAAACACACCGCTGTGAGTGCAATGGCCGCTCACCTCACTGCGGTTAAAATACCGCTTTAAGATCACTTCCAGGGGGGTGCATACACTCCTCCTCGGTGTTGGTAATGGTAAGTAAATCATGGATGGTGGATGGTAATGGCTCCTGTATTGTCACTTCTCCAATGCAGATAAATCCATAGCAGCTCTTGGATAAATAATAAAGGGCTCCATGGTGAACTACGTAAAATAGGGGGACTTTTAATAATAGTAAACTTATTTTTACAGTACAAGACAGTAAGCAACTCAGTAGGCAGTAGGTAGGGGGAGAGACCAGCGGTGTCTCCAAACCGCGTTCGTCTCTTATTCCTGTGATTCCGGTTTCACCCGAAAACCGGAAGTGACGTCACCCGGCTCCTTCCGACGTGTTGCGTCACCAATAGCGTGATTTTATCAAGGGTAATCATACCTATACCTACCCAAAGAGAGCAGGTACCTAGGCTACTGGAGTCACTGCATTTCTACTGAAATGTTATCAATAGCCATCAGTTTTTCACCTATCTGCTCTTCATACAGGTTCAATTTTGAATAGATGGCTAGCATGTTAATCTTCATGTGTACACATGCAAACATAGGGAGTTCAGTGGGGAGCAATGAATATGGAACATGTCTTTATGTATATACATATTTTAAAATTTGGTTTCAATTAAAGATGATGACCATTTCCAAATGCTGATGGGAATATACCGCATTTATTTAGCCATTATTTTTCATTCACTTCCCTGCGATTTCCAATATAGATCACCTGGAACCCAAAGGGCTGTTTGAAATATATATATATATATGAGTGGTTAGAGCTCATATCCACCTGGTTCTGAGTGTTTGTTTTGCATTAACGTATAGTGGAGGAGCTCCCCTCCAATTAATTGATAGGTAACTCTTCTGTATCTAGTAGGACCCTACAGTGTGGTTGTGTTTTTTCTTTTTATCTTAATACATAGAATGCATTAAGACAAAAAGCCTTCTGACTTTACAACCCCTTTAAGGGAACATGGAACTTCACTTTGTCCAGGGAAGGCAAAAATTTCAGCCTTTCTGATAGTTTTAAGGGCCTTTTGTAGACAGGTGTTTGTTAGCATCAGAACTGCTTCTCTCCCCAATACAAATCAATGGGAATGCAAAAGCAACTGAAAACAGGTTGCTATAGCCTAAATAAAGTCAAATGCAGAAGGAAGTCAAACTGATATCAAATGCAAACTGAATGGAAATTGAAGCAGACTACATTAACACAAGCCAAAATCCAGTCAACACTGGCCCCTATGCAGCCATCTGATAAGCCTCATTTCATAGCCTTATGTTAACATGAGTCCACTTTACTTTCTTGTTTAGAGTAAACCTGTATTATGTGCAGATAAAGTAAGACCAAAGTTGTATAGTGGGTGCTCTAAATGAGCCAAATCCCACCTATAGTGCAAGCTACTCTCCTAGGCACTGGTAATGGTGCCCCATGGAGATCCTATACAAGTACCAACTTTCTGAAAATAATTTACAGAAGATCAGGCAAGCCTCCCTCCTCATGACCACCTGTCATGTACCTGTATGAGGTGCTTAACCTGCCCTCTGATGTGGCCAATAACCTCAAACCAAGGAAGCGAATGCCCATGCTCTGGGATGGCAAGTTTGCAAGCCCAAATCGCTATCAGTGGGTTTGCCGACCCACCATCCCAGAGCATCAGAGTGCATGGAGCCGGCGTCACCAGCAGAGGAAGTAGGAGGCCGCGGAGGAAGCAGGAGCTGCGTAAGCCGATGCGCTACAGAAGAAGCATCAGCTTACGCAGGTCCTGCTCCCTCTGTAGTGCTGGCTCCTGCCCCAGGTGAAGTGATACCAAATGCACTTTGCCTCGGACCTTTCTAGCAGACTGGAGAGCGATGCCAGCAGAAGCTGGAAGAGGAAAAGGTCAGTGTATTAAGCATCACAGACTGTACACTGCACTTTTTCAATGGGCATAATAGCACTTATAAAAAAGGGTTATTGGCCTGCTTTTAGCCAGCATTCACACTGATCCATGGGTGCAGCGCATTGCACCTATGGCTTTCCTGCAGGTTGGTTGCACTGAGCCATAGACGTCTATTATATCCTGCAGGTATGGTGCACTTTCAGAAAGTGCTCCACACCTTCAAGATGTCTGAAAGCAGCCTTACAAGGGGCTCAGGACAGTAAGGGCTCATTTACATTTGCGGTTTGAGGGGCTGTAAAACCCCATAGTTCATTGTGGCCCGCTACCAGTTACCAAGTCACTTAAAGTGGAAGTAAACCCAAGGGTAAAATAGTTAAAAAAAAACAGTTACATTGCCGGCATGCCGGAAATGCTAACTGTCACATTGGATGTGCTCTCAACCAAACTATCAAACCATCCAATGGTCGGTGTCATAACTGGTCACATGTGGAGCATTATGGCAGTTGAAAATTAAACGGAGGCCAAGATGGCAACTTCCTTGGCTGAAAATGATAGGAGGGTTTACTTCCACTTTAAGTAGCCCTCTCTCTTAAAAAAGTTGAGCACCCCTCCTGTATGACAGTTTGAGATGATGAGGATGGCCTCTACAGTTCCTGTCCGAGCACCCCTGAAATTTTGGGCTGCAAGGGCAATGGAAAGACGAGGTGCCAGGAAGATGGAACCAAAGACTTGAACTTGGGGTGCGGGTGTCAAGTAAGTAGAAGCACAGTGGTGACAACACCTAGAATACACCAAGTCCAGGAGAGACCGGAGCCAGGTCACAAGCCGAGTTTGGTAAAAGTTGAACAAAAAGGCACCAAATCATGAGCAAAATCAAGGTCAGGGATGAGCAGAGGGTGGCAATGTGCAGGCACCGAGGTACAGAATCTATAGACCAGGGGTCTCCAAACTATGGCCCTCCAGTTGTTCAGGAACTACAATTCCCATCATGCCTAGTCATGTCTGTGAATGTCAGAGTTTTACAATGCATCATGGGATGTGCATTTCTGCAACAACTGGAGGGCCAAAGTTTGGAGATCCCTGCAATAGACAAACGCTTGGCCAAGCATACAGGCTTAGGTCAGTAACAAAGGCAGAAAACTTAGGCAGGCAAAGATCTAGAAGCTGGTCAGACAAAAGCTGGGTCAATCAGGTGTAGGTAGCAGGAACTCAGGCTGAAAGACAATTCAGAAATAATCCTATGTAGTGTCTATGTTTAAATAGCCCACTAAGTGCCAGTATCTGTGGTGAATGTGTCCCTGTGCATGCCATTGTGCTCACGTTCCCATGCACGTTTGTGTTCAATGCCCCGAAAACATGTTCACTTTATGCACATCAGTCTTATGACTGGCACTACCTTTTACATTATGTTCCTGACACCACCCATGTGACATCTCTTGGTCCTGGCAATAGGTCCATTAGGCACTGAGCACTGCACTATAGGAAACAAGAGGTAATATGCATGTTTGCCCCATATACAGAATTGTTGTTTTTTTCTGGGGTTCCAGCAGCACTTTAGGAAGGCGGGTTGGCCATGTGATAGTATATGGTGCCTTCTATACATTCCAATAGTTTCCTCTAAAATCATTACAGACTAACTCACACTTTATTTAATTAAATTTCCTTTATATTGTAGATTCTCCATGAAATGATGGAAGAGATTGATTATGACCATGACGGTACGGTATCCCTGGAAGAGTGGATTCAAGGAGGAATGACCACTATTCCTCTGCTTGTTCTGCTTGGCTTAGAAAATGTAAGTTGTTGCCACTTTTTGTTCCAGTAAAGGCACATATACTCTGCACTCTGCAAGTGAAGTTGCTCCAGAGTTTAGTAAATGAGCTGGCACTTCACTTTGTAAAGAATACCCAATCACATGCAAGTAAAATGAAAAAAAAAAAAAAAACAGCATTGTTGCTTGCACATGATTGGATGATGGAAGTCAGCTGAGCTTCCCCTCCTTTACTAAGCTCTGGAGGAACTGCACTTGCAAAGTGCCATGTCTGTTTGCCTTTAGTAAATCATCAAGTCCTATGTCTCCAGGCACACAGTGCAATAAAAACAGTTAAATTCTGAAGCTGAATGTGCCTCTTCTCATCAAATCCCATCTACTGGTCCCAGATTCTTTATTATTGAAACCACAAAAGACTGTTTGTGGTTGCTGACTTTTGGTGTCACAGCCCCATTAGTGGACATCAGATAACGAAGTTCACTGGAGGGCAGTGCCATGTTAATGGCATAATGGGCCAATGGGCAAAGTCATGCCCTGGGGCCCCTTCCAGCTTGCATCAGGTGCCTCCTTACATCATGTTCCCCGATACACCAGGTTCTCCCATCACAGTTTCCCCATACACCAGGTTCCCTCATCACTATGCCCCTATACATCAGGTTCCCCCATGGAAATGAAGGCAGCTCCTCCTTCCTCTCCTGTGCTGAGACTGAGGTGAATTCTCAGTCTCAGTGCCAGCTCTATTCTGCCCCCCCCCCCTGCAGGAGGGAGGAGAAAATTGAATCCTCTTTCCAGCAGAAGCCAGCTTTCGCTTCTTCTGACAGGAGTGACAGTGCACCCCCCCCCTTTACATGTCTCTGATCATTGGCCCCCATGCACCTGGGGCCCCTGGGCACTGCCCAGGTGTGCCCATTCATTAAGATGGCCCTGCTGGAGGGGTCCTTGTCCAGAGACATCAGCCCTCAAGTAGTAAGTGACTGGGATAAATATTGGTATTACATCCCATCCAACAGAATTTTTTTCCACTATTTAAGTACAACAAACTTTTAAGGTACCCACAAGGATATACTTCTTCTTTAGGAGTCTAGGATGGGTAAAACATGGTCACTGTCGCTGGGAGATTCCTCCAAATAAAAAGCTATCATAAGGGCACACCCACGAAGATAGGTCATCCATGCCTGGAGGAATGATCACCAGACCAGATAGGATATATCCTAAGATGGTTCATAGCACTATGATCTGTGACTTATTTCCTTGCTCTCATGAGTCAATAGTACCCACCGGTCAACACCTACTAGAATCCTGAAGAAGCAGATTATATCTGAGAGAGGCATTTAGAACTCCCTAATCCTTCACCACAGGCATTACTAAAACCTTCAGGGCCCCGGTGCATGAAATTATGAAGGGCTCTCCTGACTGCCGGTGCACTTTCCATCAGTCCCCGATCCCTTTCCTATGGTCCTGAGACCCTTCCCTCCAACCCTGGGACCCTTCTCTCTGAGCCTTTCCCATTGAACGTGGGGCCCTTTACTCCCTTTGTGGGGCCCTTTATAAGCCCCAGTTCACACTGCTGTAACTTGTTGCCATGTGACTTGCGACACATAAAGTCACACGACAAGTCAAAACAAAATAAAACATTAATTTCAACGGGTGCCATCTTAATCAATGTGGCTCAAGTTGCAGTAACAAAAAAGTTCCTATGATACTTTTCTGACACTTTGGTGTGATTTGAGTGCAATGGTAAATAACAAAAGTTGCAAGGAATTCACAAGGAAATCGCAAACCCAGTCACAAGGAAGTCACACAGTTTTGGGATCAAAGAATATTTGAAAAAATAAAGAAAAATAAAAACATTGTGGCCTCTCCCCCCCCCCCCCCCCAGTCCATACCAGCATACCAGGCCCTTCTGGTCTTGTATGCATTTGGAGGGGAACCCCATGGCCAAAATGTAAGAAGAAAAACAACTTGAGCTCCCCCCCCCCAAAATCTATACCAGACCCTTATCCGGGCATGCAGCCTGGCAGGTCAGTAAAGGTGGAGGCGGAGGGACCAGCAAGCACCCCCCCTTCCTGAACCATTCCAGGCCACATGCCCTCAACTTGGGGGGGGATGTTTTGAGGCAGGGGGGGGGGATTGGTTACTATGTACCGATAGGTATTGGGTATATAGTAACCCTACCCATTCACCAAAAAAGTATACAAAAGTAATAATCACAAGAGACAGTTTTTGACAAATTTATGAAAAGATAAAAAATAAAAAAATAGTGTCCCTCGATTTAAATCCATTATCAATCACGACGCCTGCTGACCCGAAAAATAAAAAAAATGAAAAACTCTCTTGCCTCCTGCCATACGCCCACTCCGAGCTTTAACATGTCATATATAGGCAAGGGGCAAAGCCACCTGGCTATGTCCCCTGGTGGCACCGCCCCTACTTTTTATTTTTTGGGTCAGCAGACAGCGTGGTTGACGATCGATTTACTATTTTTTTATTTTTTAATAAAAGATTTGTCAAAAACTTGCTTGTGTTTTTTTTACTTTTGCACACTTTTTTGGTGAATGGGTAGGGGTACTATCTACCTGGTATTCATTCACATGGGGGGGGGGTGGCACCTGGGGGCCCCCTTGTTAAAGGGGGCTTCCAGATTCCGATAAGCCCCCCACCCGCAGACCCCAACAACCACAGCCCAAGGTTGTCTGGAAGAGGCCTTTGTCCCCATCAACATGGGTACAAGGTGCTTTGAGGTGGGGGGAAGCACCTCCAAAAGTATTTTGTACGAAGAATTAAATACATTTCAGTTAGCGTGTTCAATATTTATTCCCTGTGTCATCCCATTTTATTACACATCACTTAATTTCTGAACTTTATATGTATAGATTGCATTGATTGTTACCAACATGTGGTGAATATTTCATGTCAAAAGCACCTTTAGAAATATATTTACCTAGAAAAATGGTGACGTGTTCAATACTTATTTTACCTGCTGGATATGAGGTTTGCCGTAACTGTTCTATACTTTATATCCACTAGATGGCATATGCAGACCAAGAAATTCTTCAACTGCACAAATGGCCATTTTTCCGTTCATGAGCCCTATAAACTGTACAATTCAATACATTTACATTTTATTTGACATCCTTTTAAAGGGTCTCCTCTTCAAGCTCCTATTTCAGTTTTTAGTACATATCAGTGAGTTTAACCACTTCTGGACCGGAAGGATTTGCCCCCTTAATGACCAGGCCATTTTTTTAGCAATTCGGCACTGTGTTACTTTAACAGACAATTGCACGGTCGTGCAACGCTGTACCCAAATAAAAGTGATGTCCTTTTTTCCGCACAAACAAAGCTTTCTTTTGCGATTTTTATTTTTTGCGCTATAAACAAAAAATGAGCGACAATTCTGACAAAAAAAAAAACAATATTTTTCACTTTCTGCTATATAACATCTCTCCCCCCTCCCCCCCCCCCCCAAAAAAAAAATACATTTTTTTTAACATTTTAGGCCAATTTGTTTTCTGCTACATATTTTTGGTAAAAAAAAAAAAATTGCAATAAGCGTATTTTGATTGATTTGCGCAAAAGTTATTGCACCTACAAACTACAGGAAATATTTATGTCATTTTTTTTTTTTTTTTACTAGTAATGGCGGCAATCTGCAATTTTTAGCAGGACTGCAACATTGCAGTGGACAGATCGGACCCTTGACTGACATTTTTGACACTTTCGGGGGGTCCAGTGACATAACTACAGTAATCAGTGCTAAAAATATGCACTGTTACTGTAATAATGAAACTGGCAGGGAAGGGGTTAACACTGTTGGTGATCAAGGGGTTAAATGTGAGGCTAGGATAGTGATTCTAACTGTAAGGGGGCGGGGCTTGTGCAATGATCACAGAGACCTGTGATCCTATATAGAAGGATCAGATGAGCTCTGTGATCATTCCAGAGTGAAGAACGGTCGGCTGTGTTTACAATGGCTGCCCGTTCTTCTCTCTCAGCGGGGAGCGATCGCGGGTGCCTGGCGGCAATCGGAGCCACCTGACCCGTGCATCGGAGTCCCCGCTGCCGACATCAGTTCACGCAGGAGGGGCTGACTGCCGCAGTATAACTGCTGCGGGCGGTCGTTACCTGGTTAATAAAACACAGGCTTTTTTACTGTATCTCTCAGGGGCCTTAGTGGTAAGATCCTTGGGCTGCACTTTATGGCTTTGACACCCTTGGAGACGTGTGCTGCCTGCTGTGACATAGAGAGTCTTATTCCTCCTTTTGCCTTCTTCTTAATGTAAAAAATGGAACGGACTGCCTGGGCTGTCCCATATATAAGTGTTATGACTATGTTATGTTATAACTTATATAAAGTTATAAAGTTATAGCTTATAAAGTTATAAACACTTACCATATAGAGTTTTATGTTATAACTTTATGGTTCCCAAGAGATTTCATAAGGAAGCAAACTCTCTAGCTTTTCCCAAACCCTGACATAGCACTTATGTTTGGTCGAATCCTTGAAGCCATTTCTGAATTTGTAGCTTTGTAGATACCCTTTTATCGTTTTTTTTTATTTTTTTTATTTTTTGATGATGGTGAACTGTAACATATAACACAGTAAAATGTTCTAATGGCAGAGGCTCACTCCTGTCTGGTTTATGCAACTTAGGGTGTCTTTATAAAAAAGAAAATTGCATAGCAGTCCACCCAATAAAAGCATACACATTCATTCTGAGCCAATGGGGCAAAACAAATGTTATAAGGCCATTTCCGGTGGCAGTTGAATTTTCTTTTTTTAATTTAAAATGGAAAATGCTGGCCCTAGACAGGATTGGTATAGTAAAAGAAAAACTGTAACATAACACCATAAAATACACTGATGGCAGACGCTCGCTTCTGACTGGCTGAATTGTCACAAGCAACTTGCAGATGATACTAAGCTAAGCATGCCAATATCTTCTATGCAGGATGTGGAAACCTTACAAGCGGATCTGAACAAAATAATGGGGTGGGCAACTACATGGCAGATGAGGTTTAATGTTGAAAAATGTAAGGTAATGCATTTGGGCCTCAGAAATACCCAAGTTACTCGCTAGGGGGGGGGGGACCTCTGGGTGAGTCTAGGATGGAAAAGGACCTGGGGGTACTGGTGGACAACAGGCTTGGCAGTGGCATGCAATGCCAAGCCGCTGCAAGCAAAGCCAACAGAATATTGGGATGTATAAAAAAGGGGATTCACTCCAGAAATAAAGAGATTATTCTCCCACTCTACAAGACACTGGTCCGGCCACATCTGGAGTATGCTGTCCAGTTCTGGGCACCGGTCCTCAGGAAAGATGTGCTGGAACTGGAGAAAGTCCAGAGAAGGGCAACAAAAATAATTAGGGGAATGGAAGGCATCGGCTATGAGGAAAGACTACAAGCATTGAACCTATTCTCTCTGGAGAAGAGACGATTGAGGGGGGATATGATATCAATGTACAAATACTGTACTGGTGACCCTAGCATAAGGAACAAACTTTTTAGAGAAAGGAGATACAATAAGACACGTGGCCACTCACTAAAACTAGATGAAAAGTGTTTTAATCTTAAAATACGTAAGGGGTTCTTTACTGTCAGAGCGGTAAGGATGTGGAATTCTCTTCCACAAGCAGTGGTATCAGCAGGGAGCATCGATTGTTTCAAAAAACTATTAGATGGGCACCATAAAGACCACAACATACAGGGGTATACAATGTACGGTTAACAGCAAACACACACACATCATAGGTTGAACTGGATTGACTGATGTCTTTTTTTCAACCTCACTAACTATCTAACTATATAACTATGTAACTTATAATACAAGTGCAATGCAATTCACCCAGAAAAACAAATGTGAGTAGGCTATTTCCTGTACTGGGTAAATATTATTTATTGATTTAAAATGGAAAATATCACATTTGGCCATTAGATGGTGACAGGTATCGTAGTAAATTCCTGTGACACTTGGTGCCATCTAGTGGTCAAATTCAGTATTCCTGTTTTAAATCAATTTGTAGGGATTACTATGCAGATTTTTTTTAAATACATCCCTAAATGTCATAGCTCTTGATATAAAATTTTATCCACAGGGGAAGGAGAAAAGATTTTACAGCTGAAATTTTTCATCGAGGATCTCTAAGATGGAAACTTGACCTCCCAGTTTTTTTACTTTTTCAGACTGTTTTTAGGCCCTAACCACATGATCTTTGCTTGTGAATGCTAGAAATGAATCATATTTACAGATCTTTGTATGAAACATGATCACGAAAATATGAAACAGCAAGAAAGTAATACCAGATAAAATTACACAATAGATTCCCTTTGGATCAGATATATACCCATTCACTAAAATCCTATAGAAACGTGTAAAATTTTTTGAAAAAAAAAAAGAAACTTGTAACATGTTTGCGTAATTTCAAAAGCCATTTTTAGGAGTTTTAATACATAAATCCTGATAATCCTTCAATGGCCATCTCTATCTATATACTTCCGGTTGTGGCGTGACAATGCTTGGTCTACTAATTCTGCATTATCCATTGCCACATGGAGGTAACAAGTGGCTGTGCTGTTGCATATTACGTAGACATGATCCACTGTTGTCACCAACAGGAAACCCGTCCTGAGAAATAACAGTTGTCAGTAGTTGTCGGAGCCACTGCATGTAGACAGGAAGTGTCTGCAGGAGATCAGCAGTGCCGAAATGCAAAAAAAAAAAAAAAGTATAAAATTACTTATATAACCACTTCTGGACCACCCCCCCGCAATGTATTGGTACTGTGCTGCCTGTTTCTGGGTTTAGGGCGCACGCATGCAAACCAAATAATATATACTTATTGGGATTTTTTTTTTTACCAAAAACATGTAGCAGAATACATTTTGGCCAAATTTAATGAAGAAATTTGATTTACCGGATATGTTTTATAGCAAAATAGCAATATATATATATATATATATATATATATATATATATACACAGTATATATATATTTTCTTCTTCTTAACCACTTTACCACCGGAGGATTTTGCTGTCTTACGTCTGGGCCACTTTTTGCAATTCGGCACTGTGCGACTTTAACTGACAATTGCGCGGTCGTGCAACGCCGTACCCAAACGAAATTGACGTCCTTTTTTCCCACAAACAGAGCTTTCTTTTGGTGGTATTTGATCACCTGTGCGATTTTTACTTTTTGCGCTATAAACAAAAAAATAGCGACAATTTTGAAAAAAATAACAATATTTTTAATTTTTTTATATGAAACCCCCCCCCCCCCCAAAAATGTAAAAATCTAAATTTCTTATCATTTTAGGCCAATTTGTTTTCTGCTACATATTTTTGGTAAAAAAAAATCACAATAAGCGTATTTTGATTGGTTTGCGCAAAAGTTATTGCGTTTACTAACTTAGGGAAAGATTTCTGTCGTTTTTGGTGTTTTTTTTTTTAACTAGTAATGGCGGCGATCTGCGATTTTTTTGCGGGGGTGCGACATTGCGGCGGACAGATCGGACCCTTGACTGACATTTTTGACACTTTTGGGGGACCAGTGACATTACTACAGTAATCAGTGCTATAAATATGCACTGTTACTGTAAAAATGACACTGGCAGGGAAAGGGTTAATTTTATTGGAGAGGGAGGGGTTAATGTATGCCTGGTGCTTACTGACGTGTGTGGGGGGAGGTGACTGAGTGACACAGGGACAGATCGCAGGTTCAGCTATGCTGAACCCTGCAATCTGACCCTGCCTGTCACTTAGGAGATCCGCCCGCTGTGTTTACACAAGCGGGAGGATCTCCAGACTTGATTCCCCGACGATCGGGGAAGAGCAGCGGCGATCGCCACCGCTCCTCCCCTGGCCCGACTCCCGCTGTGACTGAATACAGCGGGAGCGAGCGAGAGAGGGGAATGTCTGGCGACATAGGTCTACGTCGCCAGACGTTATCGAACCTCTTTGCCGCAGTAGAGCTCTAGTGAGCAGCGGTAAAGTGGTTAAACTTTCAGGCCCTGTTCACACCTGAGCGTATTTCAGCTCATAAAACGCTCATCTCTGAAGTCTCAAAATGCCCAACAAGCAAAATCCTATTCATTTCCCCCTTGAGAGTTTGTTGCCTGAAGAAAAAAAAAAAAGTACATGAGCTTCTTTTTTGTCAGATTACAAGCATTTTTGTTAGATGTCAATGCCTGCCTCCAAACACCTGCAAAAAACGCCAGAAAAAATGCCTGAAACAACGCCTGAAAATGATACGCTCAGGTGTGAATGGAGCCTAAAGGCTCGTACACACTATAAGAAAATCAGTGGAACATTTTCGTCCAAAAAATTTTCGTACGATTTTCGTATAGTGTGTACACAACTTTCCACAGCCGATTCAGAATTTTCGTAAGAAAATTCTCAAAGGGACGAACTCCAAAATTTTTCTCAGACGGAAAAAAAAAAACGATTTTTTGTACAAGAAAAATCAGAAAAGAAAGACTGCCCATGATCAGAAACAATAAACAACAAACAAAAAAAAGCCTTTGTCGTACGAGAATTTTCGTACGAATTTCCGTTCATCGGTTCCGATTTGCTGTGAAACAAGGATGAAAATTGGACGATCGTTAGCCCGATTTTCTTATAGTGTGTACCCCACTTTAGTCTTTATTTGTTTATATATATATATATATATATATATATATATATATATATATATATATAAATATATATATATATATAAATATATATATATATCTATATATATATATATATATATAAACAGTTGTGATCGAATACCACCAAAAGAAAGCCCTATTTATGTGAAAAAATGATATACATCTCTAGTGTAAGGGAAAGGAGGGAGTGTGCTATACAACTACACTGGAGGCACAATCCCCATATATAAATTTGTATAGAGGGAACATCTGTCCGTTCTCTACCATTAGAGATTGGATAGGGCGGAGCGGGGATTTTAAAGTGCCTAACAAAAAATATATATAGATCCCGTATCATATGTTAAAATGTCAACAATGTATTAATACAACAGTGATTAAAAACATAATTCAATGATTAATATAGCAAGTCAACCGATTTTCACAAAATCCAAAGGATAACATATAAGTGCATGTGGATCTTGGATCGACGCATTTCGCCCTATTGGGGGGCTTCTTCAGGATCCATTAACAAGAGATTCAGTGCACTACATAAACATAAACTCATTTGATAAAAGCTTTATGAGAGTATGTCATATTGTCTTTCATTTTTTTCATTGTATGGGAATGTTATATTGTCTTACATTTGTTCTTGTTTATGTAGTGCATCTCTTGTAAATTGACCCTGAAGAAGCCCCTCAATAGGGCGAAACGTGTCGATCCAAGATCACCATGCACTTATGATATCCTTTGGATTTCGTGCAAATCAGTTGAATTGCTGTATTGATCATGTGAATTATGTTTTTAATCACTGTTGTATTAACCGGTTGCCGACCGCCGCACGACTATATACTGTATACACTATGACTATAGACTATATACTGTATGGATATGTATGCATACGTCACTCGCCTGTCACTGACTTGCGAGCCTATTGTGGGCGGGCGCGCCCCCGCCGAGGCATGCGCCCGCCGCGGCTCGTTCACAGACAAGTCAGTGCGTGTGTCCGGCGTACTCGATGTCCGCCGGTCACACTACGATCGCTCCTGTGAAGGGAGAAAGGCGGAGCGGCTTATGTAAACAAGCCGCCCGTCATTCTCCCTGGTGTAAAAATGAAGATCAGACGGTTCTACTATGTAGAACCGTTGATCTTTGTTTTTACACCAATAGCAATGTCCCTGCACAGTTAGAAACACGCCCCTAGGACACACTTAACCCCTCCCTGTCCAATAAAGTTAACCCCTTCCCTGCCAGTGTCATTTTTGCAGTAACAGTGCATATTTTTAGCCCTGATTACTGTAGTACATAGGTGTGCGCAGCCTATTGCATTAGGGTGTGCACCCCAAAGTTTAAATACACATGCATGTGTTTGCCTACATGTATATGGCCCCGGTACATTACTCTCCCTGCTGGCAAAGTGAAATAGAAGTGTGTGGCACTTCTCTTATGGCAGAGCAGGTCCGAGGGAGATCTTTCCCATCTCCTCACTGGCAAACAGAGCGATAATGCTAATGTGCCCTAGGTGATTAGGGTGTGCCCAGGCACACCCGGCACACCCTGTGTGCACGCCTATGCTGTAGTAATGTCACTGGTACCCCCAAAAGTGTCAAAAATGTCAGTCAAGGGTCCGATCTGTCCGCCGCAATGTCGCAGTACCGCAAAAAAAATCGCAGATCGCCGCCATTACTCGTTAAAAAAAAAACCACCAAAATGACAAAAATCTTTCCCTTTGTTAGTAAATGCGATAACTTTTGCGCAAACCAATCAAAATACGCTTTTTGCGATTTTTTTTACCAAACATATGTAGCGTAAAACAATTTGGCCGAAAATGTTAAAAAATTTTGATTTTTACATTTTTTTGGGGGGGGAATTTCATATAAAAAAAAGTGAAAAATATTGTTATTTTTGCAAAAATTACGCTCTTTTTTTGTTTATAGCGCATGATCAAAAAATCGCACAGGTGATCAAATACCACCAAAAGAAAGCTCTGTTTGTGGGAAAAAAAGGACGTCAAATTCGTTTAGGTACAGCGTCGCACGACCGCGCAATTGTCCGTCAAAAATCACGCAGTAAAAAATCGCAAAAAAACCCCTGGTCTTTTAGCAGCCAAATCCTCCGGGGCTTAAGTGGTTAATAAATTGTTGACATTTTAACATAGAAAAACATTATATAAATTTAATTTGAGTGCATGACCACGCAATCATCAGTTAAAGTAGCGCAGTGCTAAATAGCAAAAAATGGCCTGGTCATGAAGGGGGAAAAAATCTTCCAGAGCTCAAGTGGTTAAAAGGAAGTGGCAGTTGTTTTTGATACACAACACTTTAGAAAACGAAATCATAGAAATACCAAAAGGTTCTAAGGTGATTTTACTTGTTTGTAAATAAGCCATTTAAAAATATCCAAAGCATTTCGGGGGCAACACCACTAGTCTGCAGGAGATCGGTAGTGATGAGAAAATGACAGCTGTCAGTAGTTGTCGGAGCCACTGCATGCAGGCAGGAAGTGTCTGCAGGAGATCAAAAGTGCTGAGATGCAAAAAAAAAAAAAAAAAAAGGTGAAAGATGTTAAAACAGTATTTTATTAAAAAAAAAAAATGTAAATAATTATTTATTTAAAATAAAGTGTCAGTTGCTTATTATATACAATGATTTAAAAAATACAATCACAGAAATAAAGAAAGCCCCTTTCTAGATTTCGATCTATTGGAGAATAAAACGCTTCTATACTAAGAGAGAGTGGTGGAAGCAAGAAATGAACAATGAATGAAGCTTAAAGAAGCTTAGTGGTCAGAGTTGGTTTAGTGATTGGTTATAGAGAAGGAATCTGAAAAAGACCAGGACAATTGATATTATTAAATATTGGACTTCCTTTTCTTTTAAGGTCCCGTTCACATAGGTGCGACGCTACTTCGCACCGCGACCTCCGAGGTCGCGGTGCGAGCAGCGCTGCGACCTCGGAGCGGCCACCACGGACTTCATAACATTGAAGTCTATGGCGGTCGCCTCCTGGTCGCCCCAAAGAAGCTCCGGACCCTTTTTCTAAGTCGGAGCGACTTGTGTCGCTCCTATTAGAACGGGTCCACAGCTTCCCTATGGGAGGCGACCTACGGCGACCTGTGAGGCGACCAGGTCGCCTCACAGGTCGCCTAAGTGTGAACGGGGACTTAATGTGTAATTTATTTGTTTGTTTTTGTGAAGAAAATATTCAGAAAAATAAATAAAATGTTTTTTTTTTGAGAAAAAAATAAATAATAAGCAGATGGACTACAAGATAATTTTAACCACTTGGCGACCAGCCACCGCAGATATACGGCGGCAGGTTGGCAGGTTTCCGCGAATCACCATACCTGTGCGGCACTTCACGGAGTGATCGTGGGGGCGCGTGCCCATTTGCCAGCAGGGAGACTGATCCGCGGGGCCGGCGACCGCAATTGCTCCCCATGGAGACAGAACAGCGGTCTGCTGTTGTAAACACAGCTGACCATTGTTTTCTCAGCAATCATCTCAGGGCTCCTGTGTTCCTCCTATTTATTCCATAAGCCCACCACCCCCCCCCCCACAGTTAGAAAACACACCATAGGCTGACATTTAACCCTTTGTTTGCCCCTGATGTTGACCCCTTCCCTGCCAGTGTCATTAGTACAGTAACAGTGCATATTTTTAGCACTGATTACTGTAGTAATGTCACTGGTACTCCCAAAAGTGTCAAAAATGTCAGTTCGGGGTCCGATCTGTCCGCTGTAATGTCGCAGTCCCACTAAAAACCCTGATCGCCGCCATTACTAGTAAAAAATAAATAAATATTTCCCCCTAGTTTGTAGACACGATAATTTTTGCGCAAACCAATCAAAATACGCTTATTGGGATTTTTTTTTAAAAAAAAAGGAAGCAGAATACAAATTGGCTTAAAATTATGGAAATATTTGATTTTGTTTATTGGGAATGTTATATAGCAGAAAGTAAAAAAATATTACTTTT
Source organism: Pelophylax lessonae (assembly GCF_965119305.1). Lineage (NCBI taxonomy): Eukaryota > Metazoa > Chordata > Amphibia > Anura > Ranidae > Pelophylax > Pelophylax lessonae. The sequence goes on from NC_138772.1 coordinate 37,877,423, forward strand.
TTTTTTTTTTTTTCAGAATTGTCCCAATTTTTTTGTTTATAGCGCAAAAAAATAAAAATCGCACAGGTGATTAAATACCACCAAAAGAAAGCTCTATTTGTGGGGGGGAAAAAAGGACATAAGTTTTATTTGGATACAGCGGTGCGATTGTCAGTTAAATTAACGCAGTGCCGAATAGCAAAAAATGGCCTAGTCATTAAGGGGGGAAATCTTCCGGCCCAGAAGTCGTTAGTTGTTATTAAAAAAAACTCATATCACAGATGTTTTTTGTCCCACGGAGGCCTTTTTTTTTTTTTTTTCCTTTTCATGACAATTTTGGGAAATTTTCCCCTTCATGATTAATAATAATTCTATAACGAAGGACCACCTTTCCCCTCTCTTCAGTTTTTCTTTTTATCACAGTAATGAACACAGATCTTTTTGTTTCACGGAGGTTTTTTTTTTTTTTTTCTCTTTTACTTCTCCTCTCTTCTGGTCAAGGAATTATTAATGTGTAGCAATTTGGTAATGTTATAAATATATAGAGGTACAATCTTAATTTTATTTGTTATCTGTTGTTTTTCTTTTCGATTTTTTCTTTTACAAATGTATGTATTGTTGAAAAATTAATAAAAATATGTATTTAAATAAATAAAAAATAAAAAAACTCATATAAAAAGAGCCAACACATTTCAGGTGCAACACCACCTCCTCTTCATTAGGGCCCAACTCAGGATAAAATTTGGATGGACTTGGATAGAGAAAACAGAGATCTCACACATCTATTTTTAGAACCAGTATTAAACTGTCTTCATGGGGTAACAATGTAACAATTGCTGAGCAACAATAGAGGTTCTATTAGAAAAATAAAAAGGGGGTTTACATATACTTTGTTTGTTTTGTAGAATGTAAAGGATGACGGACAACATGTGTGGAGGCTGAAGCACTTTAACAAACCTGCTTACTGCAATCTCTGCCTGAATATGTTGATCGGTTTGGGAAAGCAAGGACTATGCTGTTCATGTAAGTACAAGGACCGCTGTTATCTCTACGTGTACTCAGTGGCCTGTTTTTTACATTCATAGTACCGTGTTGGAACTCCTTTTGCTTTAAGAACAGGGTGAGTTCAATGTGGCGTGCATTTAGCAATGTTCCTATGTAGTGTGAGGGCCACATTATATTTTTACAAAAACTTGCAAGAGGAAAACAATCAGCTTTATAATTGAATAAAGAAAATGTAAATTCATTCCTAGGTTTTACTTGGATTTCTTTGTAATAAGCATTATACGATTGAGAACATCAGTACAACAAAGCAAAGATATTCAAAATAAACTTGAGCCCATCAGAACCTTACATGATTGCCCCCCCCCCACATTAGGTCAGAGTCCTCATCAGAGGCCTCCCTGACATCAAAGTCCACTCTTACACCTGGGTCTCCATCAAAGCCCCCCGTTACATCAAAGTCCACTCTTACACCTGGGTCTCCATCAAAGCCCCCCCTTACATCAAAGTCCACTCTTACATCAGGGTCCCCATCAAGGTCCCCCAAACATAAAAGTTCACTCTTACACTTGGGTCTCCATCAAAGTCCCTCTTACATCAAAGTCCATTTTTACAACAGGGTCCCCATCAAGGTCCCCCATACATTAGAGTTCACTCTTACAACAAGGTGCCCATCAAGATACCCCATACATCAGAGTCTACTCCTATTTCAGGGTCCCCATAAAGGTCCCCCATACATCAGGGTCAACTCCTACATCAGGGTCACCATCAAGGCCCCCCATACATCAGGGTCCACCCTTACAATTGGGTGCCCGTCAAGATCCCCCATTAGTCCACTCCTACTCCTGGGTCTCCATCAAAGTCCACTCTTCCAACAGGGTCACCATCAAGGTCCCCCATACATCAGAGTCCACTTGTACAACAGGGTGTCCATTAACCTCCCTGGCGGTATGATTCTTTTGGATTTTAGGTGCTGAAAGCGGTACCATTATTTTGCATATAATTCTTGTGAATGAGCAGCCCAAACCAACTGTATACATTATATATATATATATATATACATATATTATGTATACACATATTAAATATAATGTATACAGTTGGTTTGGGCTACTCATTCACAAGAATTATGTATATATATATATATATATATATATATATATATATATATATATATATATATATATACATATATATACGTATATATACACGTGTATATATATGTATATATGTATATGTGCATATATATATATATATATATATATATATATATATATATATATATTTACATAAAAAGTACAGTAAAACTGCAGGAAAGGGCACTGGGGGGCAATGTAATGTGATTTTTTTTAATTTTGAATGGTATCAGTGTGTTTGGTGTGTTTTTACATTTGAATTTACAGCCGGTTCCACCCCCCTGCGAACGTCATGTCGCAGGAGATGGAAGCCGGGGCACGGAGACGATCGGGAGGAAGATCCGCCGCGAGACACCGCCGAGACACATCGCTGGATCCCGGTGACAAGGTAAGTAACCTATTTTACAGGATCCAGCGATGCTTCTGGCGGTACCCCGAGTGTGGCTCGGGGTTACCGCTTTTGGCTCTGAAATTTAACCCAGAGCCATGCTCGGGAATACCGCTAAGAAGGTTAAGATCCCCCATACATCAGGGTCCACTCTTACAACAGGGTGCCCATCAGGATCCCCCATCAGTCTACTCTTACATCTGGGCCTCCATCAAAGTCCACTCTTACAACAGGGTCCCCATCAAGATTCCCCATACATCAGGGTCCACTCTTACTTCAGGGTCCCCATAAAGGTCCCCCATACATCAGGGTCTACTCTTATATCAGATCCCCATCAGAGTTCCCCCCCCCCTTATATAAGAGTCCACCTTTACACACTTACAGCATGGCTTGGAGACATTCTCCCATGAATGCTGACTCAAGCACATTATTAGTTGTTGCCCACAGTCCTAGCAACCAGTACAGTACAATGACAATGCAGTCGATGTAACTTGTGCTGGAGACCGGAAGGGGTTAGGTAGGGGGATGCTGTGGAAGCTGAGTGGACATGAAGACCATAGGCTGAACAGAAGACCTCTGTGAGACCTATGTGTATGAGAGGCCACTTACCCTAGATGACTGCCATCTAAAAATTTACATTGGGGTTTATTTGGGCCACAGGCCATAGTTTAGAAACCTCTGCATCATGCAGTTCCAATGAATTTGTTAGCTTATATTTACAAGTACCTGTAATGTTTCCATATAAAATAGGGGTAATCCCAAGAGAGACAAGGGGCACTAGTCTCTACCAGCTGGTCAGAAGACAGATTGTCAGCATAGTGCCAGGGTTCCCAGTGCACCACCAGGCCACTGATGGTGTGGATGGGTTTGTGCTAGTTGCATCCCTACACAGCGAACGACATGAGGTCCTCACTGGCAGGTAGGGAGTAGTAAACACTGGGTTAATCTGGGGAATAGTCCAGAGGTCAGAAAAACCAGAGTAAGGTCTCAGGAAGCAAGAGTGAGAGTAGTCAGTAAACAAATCGGCGGTCAGGTCAGGCAGCACAAAGGCAGAGGTTGAAGGTCAGAATGAGTTAGAAATCTAAAGAGAAACAAACAGCAGACACAACGAGAGAACAAAGGTAGCTGTAACTAGGACAGGCAACAAATCCGAAGTCAGAAGCAAAGGTCATTGTGACCCACCTGGAAGGATTCTCCAAGGATTCATGCTTTGTACACCAAAAGTTCTGAGCCTGCAGTCAGCATCTTGGAGCAAACCTAGCAATACTGTACCCACCGTAGCCTCATTCTCCTTTTTCTGGTCTTATACAGTATTATTCCAGTTATGATTTTATACAAATGTAGGTGGTTCTCTTCAAGAACCACATGTTGTTTCACATGTTGTGTGTTTGGAAATGGCCTCCTGCACAGCACTGCTGCATTGAAGTAGATATTGATGACTGAGAGTTGAACAAGTCAGGCCAATCTCCCATGACCTCTGTCATTACAAGATGTTTTTATATAACTGCCACTCGCTGGATCATATTTGTTTTTGAGCCATCTTTTGTAAATTCTAGAGCAGTCTTCCTCAAATCTTTTACTTTAAAGCAGGGGTAGGGAACCTATGGCCCGCGGGCCGTATGGGGCCCCCGAAGCCATCTGATCCGGCCCTGCCATTGGGTTGCCTCTGGAGGGGAAGGGGATTGGGAGCGCCTCCTGATTACACACAGAGTGGGTTCCTCTGCTTACCTGGCGCGGCCGCTGTCATACAAAGTCACGCCTCCTACCTATGATAGACAGCACAGTGGTAACGTCTATCATAGGAGTCGGTCCAGGAGGCGTGACTTTGTATGAGAGCGCCCGCGCCGGGTAAGCAGAGGAACACGCTCTGTGTGTAATCAGGAGGCGCTCTAATCCCCATGTGCTCTGCATTGATGGGGGGGGCACTAATCATTCTACATTGATTGGGACACTAATCACTCTGCATTGATGGGGGCACTCATCACTCTGCATTAAGGGGGGCAAACCTGGAAAACCAGTTGCCAGTAGCAACATCATCAATACCAGCTAACATCACACACCTCACCAAAGAGAAGCAGTTGCAGCCATCACATTAGGGGTGAGTTAATTAAATGTTTGACCAAATATAACAGGCACATTTTTAAGTTAATAATTTTGTACAGCCCCCGAATGATTTTAAAAATACCCAAATGGCCCTCGGCAGAAAAAAGGTTCCCCACCCCTGCTTTAAAGGAACCCTTTCAATAAAAAAATTGGGAAGTTGAGAAAAAATACTCCCAACATTGGTGGCCAGTGGAAAGTATGCCCTCTTTACAGTGGTGGTCAGTAAGCCACTCTTAGAGACAGTTAAAACATGCATTAGTCATGAAGCTGGCTATGCCAAGAAACACTTGCCCCAGGACTATGTAGGCACCATCAAATAGGAGGTCAATCAGCCACAGCTTAAGGAACCCTTAGTAACCTCAGGAAGAACCTTAGGGTTCAATGGAACCGTAGTGCTTAAAGATCTGAGGGGTCAGCTGCTCCTGGGATGTGGCAACTAGCATATTTACAACCAACAATCATTGCACAGTGAAAAAGTTCCACCACACTGGAAAGGCCCTCTCCTGTGTGTAGACTCATTTTCACCTTGCCCCATTGGATGAAACATGCCATGATCTGCTATGGCTGGCTATTGAGCTCACGTGTCAAAATCTGGCATGTAGGTGATTATCAGATGGTAATGTATCGGCAGGTTTTAGGTAAAGAGCAGCAATTAAGATATTTTAAAGTATATTTAAAGCCATTTTTAGGCTTTTAGATAGACCAGAGAATTGTTGAAATCTTCATAAGGCTTGGCTGTATTTAGGCTTTAAGAGCAAAAAGGCAGAAACAGGAAGGGATAAAAACCATTGTGACCCCTATTCTTTCCCAGAAGTCAACACTTACCCAGGAAAGGGAAACCTGTTCCAAGACCCATATGGAAGCTACTGTTGCTTCCATATGTCTCACTTTATTGGCTGCATTCTAATTCTAGGTCAGTGACTTATATGGAGCCCAGAGGATAAGTATAAACAGCAAGCAAGTAGCATTTTCAGATGTTCAAAATAGCATGGGAATGGTGGTCAATGCAAATAAAGATTCTCCCTATACCTATGGCATACAATCATGTGAAAAATTTAGTGCATGCCATGGAAATTGTTGTGATACAAGTGAATACAAACACACAAGGAAATTTTGGCTTTCCCAGATAGCAAGCAATTGAGCTGCAAGTTTGAAAATGACTTGCTAAAATTAGACTTGCCAGGCTTCACAAATTTGTTGCACAATTCCTGCAAATCCGCATTGCATGACTCCAGATCAAATTTAATTCCAAACAGTCTGCAAGTCTGCTGCAAGTTCTGGTTCAGTTATGTTGTGCAATAATCATCCCACCACAGGGGGCACTGTGACTTGCATAGCTCTTGCTGTAGACTCACCATTGCAACTTTGCTCTTGCTGGAGACTTGCCACGCATTTTGCTACAAACTGGGAAAGTGTCAACTAGAAGTTGTGCTTCAAGGGCTCTGCAAGTGTACAACATTCCAGTGAAAGGGTGCAGTGAGTTAACAGGCTTACAGTTCAACACTGCCTCAAAATTTGTGGCAAGTTATCCTTGCCATCTGGGTTATATTAATTCCATCTGGAGAATGAGCGTATTATAAGAGGTGGTGAATCTCTTTTTTCTTGATTATTATTATTATTATTATACAGGATTTATATAGCGCCAACAGTTTGCGCAGCGCTTTACAATGTGAGGGAAGACAATAAAGTTACAATGCAGTTCAAAACAAGTTGATGTGGTATTATTATAAGAAGACAAGAGGAACACACCAATTTTCAATTTTTCATTTTTTTTCACATTCATTTGGCAAAATTATTGGGCACTTAAAAAATATAAAATTAAATAAATAGTAAATATAAAATAAATAAAAAATTATTGGACACTTTATTCATATTATTTAAATGAATTGTTTCAATGGACTATGAACACTAATGATTGATGAATGCACTTGTGGGTTTTTCATGGAAACATTGTAGCATTTTTTTGTAGCATTTTTTTGTTACATTTGTTATATGTTTGTTGAATCAGTTTGACATATTTATATATGGGTATTTATGGAAGCACCAGAACACTTTTATTTACATATTCGGATAATCATTTTTGATACAATATCAATTTAATAATAATTGTTCTTTCATTTCACACAGTAGGATTTATGAATTTAGCATTTTAAGGATTTTAAAAGTATTTATTTGGGTACACTTACACACTGCGCTGTCATATTTTTGCCCATATTTGTGATTGAGACATTCCTAACCACTTCTGGACCGGGCCTTTTTCTGACACAATCAGTTTTTTTGCTAGAAAATTACTTAGAACCCCCAAACATTATATATTATTTTTAGCAGAGACCATAGAGAATAAAATGGAGATTGTTGCAATATTTTTTATCACACCGTATTTGCGCAGCGGTCTTAGAAACACAATTTTTTGGGAAAAAAATTCACTTTTTTGAATAAAAAAAATAAAAAATAAAACAGCTCAATTAGCTAGTTAGCTCAATTTTTTTCTATAATGTGAAATGTTACACCAAGTAAATAGATACCCAACATGTCATGCTTCAAAATTGCGCATGCTCGTGGAATGGCGACAAACATTGATACTTAATAATCCCCATAGGCAACATTTTAAAAATGTCTACAGGTTACCAACTTAGAGTTACAGAGGAGGTCTAGGGTTCAAAGTATTGCTCTCACTGTAACGATCACAGGGATACCTCACATGTGTGGTTTGAACACCGTTTACATATGTGGGCACGACTTGAATATGTGTTCGCTTCTGCGCGCGAGCTAACGGGGACAGGGCGCTTTAATTTTTTTTCCTATTTATTCTATCTTTTATTTTTTATTTTTACAGTTTTTTTTTAAAAAACAAATTTGTGATCACTTTTATTCCTATTACAAGGAATGTAAACATCCCTTGTAATAGAAATAAGCAAGACAGGTCCTCTTTAATGTGAGATCTGGGGTCAAAAAGACCTCACACCTCACAACTACACTAAAAAAGTATTTTTTTTTTTCACGATGAAAAAAAAATGGGCTCTTTAAATCCATTGCTAGGAAGCAATGTATGATGTCGCTCTGGTCCTCCAAGGCCATAAAGTGGAGTGGGGGCCATCTTGCCCTCACTCGATTTCCTGCCTGAGGGGACAGCAGACCGGATCGTTTTCCCCGCTACCGACGAGTCCGGTAAGACGTTCGGGAAGCGGCGGGCACCCTTATGTTAAAGCGGACCGTCTGCAGTTTAAAAAAATACCGGGGTTATGGCAGCTATCTGCTGCCATAACCCCGGTATTTAACGTCGAAGTACCGACGTAAAACTGAGACGGGCGGTCCGTAAGTGGTCAAAAATATAGCAGCAGTATCAGGTAAAGAGCAATTATCACCTAGGCAAGGTCGTTTGTTATACTTCTATATTAATTTATTCAACAAAAATTGATGTAATGGTGTACTTTGGTAAAAGTACAGTGCTTTGCGAAAGTATTCAGCCCCCTTGAACCTTGAACACCCGTGCCGTTCCTTCAGAGCCCTGTGCCGTGAACGGCGGCTCCCGCGCACATGCGTAGGAGTGATGTCATCATGCTTCTGGCCAATCAGGTGGCCAGAGGACGTGAACCAGGAAGCAGGACGGCCGAACATGTGGGCCGTGTCACCGGTGAGCTGGCGGCACTGCGGGGGCTTCATTCTAAGGTAAGAATTTCATCATGAGCTAGTAAGCGATGCATACTAGCTCATTATGCCTTTGTCTTACAGGTTTTTTTTTTTTTTTTCGTTTTTTTTTGGGGAGGTTTACAACCTCTTTAATTTCTATTGGATTTGATGACACCAAATCGATTGGACAGGAAGGAATATTGGTAACATGTATTCCGATAGATTAGATCTTGAGATTACAAAATAGAAACTGAAATGCAAATGATAATTTACAATTGTGTCTTAACTATCGATCAAAATCAATCTCCCCGGTGTGTGTCATATTGATTGAATGGGATTGAATATTCTTATCAGGAGAGATCAATCAGAAAAGAAAATGTGCCATTTATTAAAGCATGCATGGCTATGACAAGTCTCTGTCCTGTAAATCAAAATGCCCGATAAGAGCTTTCTTACCAATATTCCCTTTTTAGCGAGGTAAAAGGGGTTAAAAGGCAGATTGGCAGTTTTTTTTTAAGTAATGCAACCCGGAGATGTTGAAAACTCCTGGGCCTGTGCTTCAAGTAAATCCCATAACTCACTTATCACCACCAGCAGCAGATATGCAGTAAAGACTTGACTTGATGTTTGCAGAAACTGTGCCAAAGCCACAAGCCTTTACCGCAAAAAAAAAGAGGGAAATAAAGTAACCAGAGAGCCTTAAGTAATGCGATGATAATTTTATTTGTGAAGGCAGAATTTACAGTGTGTCACATCTTAAAAGACCAATAATGTTAGTTACAACTTTTTTTAAGAGGAAATATATACAGTACAGACCAAAAATTTGGACACCCTTCTCATTCAAAGAGTTTTCTTTATTTTCATGACTATGAAAATTGTAGAGTCACACTTCAAGAGGTAGTCACCTGAAATGGTTTTCACTTCACAGGTGTGCCCTGTCAGGTTTAATAAGTGTGATTTCTTGCCTTATAAATGGGGTTGGGACCATCAGTTGTGTTGTGCAGAAGTCAGGTGGATACACACCTCTGCTGCGGAGGATAAGTTCATCCAAGTCACCAGCCTCAGAAATCGCAGGTTAACAGCAGCTCAGATTAGAGACCAGGTCAATGGCACACGGAGTTCTAGTAGCAGACACATCTCTAGAACAACTGTTAGGAGGAGACTGTGTGAATCAGGCCTTCATGATAGAATATTTGCTAGGAAACCACTGCTAAAGAAAGGCCACAAGCAGAAGAGACTTGTTTGGGCTAAAGAACGCAAGGAATGGACATTAGACCAGTGGAAATCTGTGCTTTGGTCTGATGTGTCCAAATTTGGTTCCAACCACCGTGTCTTTGTGCGACGCAGAAAAGGTGAACGGATGGACTCTACATGCCTGGTTCCCACCGTGAAGCATGGAGGAGGAGGTGTGATGGTTTGGGGGTGCTTTGCTGGTGACACTGTTGGGGATTTATTCGAAATTTAAGGCATACTGTACCAGCATGGCTACCACAGCATCTTGCAGCGGCATGCTATTCCATCCGGTTTGCGTTTAGTTGGACCATCATTTATTTTACAACAGGACAATGACCCAAACACACCTCCAGGCTGTGTAAGGGCTATTTGACCAAGAAGGAGAGTGATGGGGTGCTGCGCCAGATGACCTGGCCTCCACAGTCACTGGACCTGAACCCAATCGAGATGGTTTGGGGTGAGCTGGACTGCAGAGTGAAGGCAAAAGGGCCAACAAGTGCTAAGCATCTCTGGGAACTCCTTCAAGACTGTTGGAGGACCATTTCAGGTGACTACCTCTTGAAGTGTGACTCTACAATTTTCATAGTCATGAAAATAAAGAAAACTCTTTGAATGAGAAGGTGTGTCCAAACGTTTGGTCTGTACTATATATATATATATATATATATATATATATATATATATATATATATATATATACATGTGTATATACAGTATCTCACATAAGTGAGTACACCCCTCACATTTTTGTAAATATTTTATTATATCTTTTCATGTGACAACACTGAAGGAATGACACTTTGCTACAATGTAAAGTAGTGAGTAGGTGTTCATCAAGAGAACAGAGGGCACCTGAATGCATTTCTGTCATCATGGTTCCACATATATATAAGAAACAGACAGCAGGGACTGCTCAGCAGATATAGAGTCAGAACATTGAAGGAAATCATAGACTGTTTAAGAAAAATGATAAACACTTGGCAAGGGTTTGTCCTCAAACAAGTTCTTAAAGTGTGTTTTGTTGAACACAGCGGTTGTATGAACTCTCCCTCTTTGGTTACACCAAGTCAAAGCTATTATTGGGATATAGAAAACTTTGATCACTTCTACACTTCTTCACTACAAGGTGCACACTCACAATGTCCCGAAATCACGGACACCGATTTATCAACAGAAAGCTTGGCCACATTGCCAGCTTTAGATGGCAGCTCCTTACCATGCATAGCTGCAGAGGAAGAACCAGCGAGTAATACTGAGCTTCAGGCTATACAACAGATCTTCTATTTCTTGGTTCCTGCAGATTTTAATTTCACATGTTGTCATACAGGATTGTGATACAGAAATCTTGTATGACTTACTGAATTGTGTACACGAAATATATATTACACCAAGTATCCTCTGGGACAGTTATGATCTCCACAAATCAAACAAGAAAAGGAGTTTTGTGCTTGGAAATGAAGCCATACAAACCTTGGACGATGGTGATACAGAAATCTCCTTGTATGATTTACTGAGCTATGTAGATGGAATAGATGCTACACCTAGTATCTTCTGCTGGGACAGTTACGATCTCCAAGAATCTAACAAGGAAAAAACGTGTGAGCCTGAAAAAACTGAGCACATCAAATGAAGAATTCCGCAGCTCTGAGGATTTGATGCTCATGGATGTATCCACACTATCCGAAGAGAGAGCGAAACCGGTATCTTCTACGCCATGGATTAGTAGAAGAAAAAAGTGTCTTGCATTTTTTTTAGGACTCGGCTATGTACATCTGTAATATGTCTCGTTGATCTAAAGGTATAGGGGACCTTAACTGTAGCCCATAGGCAGAATTTAGATCTACAAAGTTCCAAGTCGCAGCTACTATCAGTCAGACCTACTATTGTCAAAATCACATACTCCACTAGGCACAGTGGGGTTGATTTTGCTAGGGCTAGTGCGGGCTTTGGTGCAGCTGTGCATGGTAGCCAATTAGCTTCTAACTTCAGGCTGTTCAATTAAGCTTTGACAAAAAAACCTATAATCGGATTGGCTTCTATGCAGAGCTGCACCAGATTTTGCACTCCCCAGTTCTGGTAGCAGTGGTGTATTTAGGTTTTGTGCTTCCCTAGGCCTGACTAAACTTGTGCACCCCCTAATTTAAATATGACCCACCACTTCCTATAAAGGCCACGCCCTTTCCTGTTTATGACCTGCCCTGTCATCTGTAAACCACAGATCACAACTACAGTCTATCAGTGCCCATCGGTGTAGCCTCTTCAGTTCCCATAAGTTCAGCCTCATTAGTGCCCATCAGTGCAGCATATCAGTGCAGCCTCATCAGTGCCCATCAGTACAGCACCATCAGTGGCCACCAGTGTAGCCTATCAGTGCCCATTAGTTCAGCCTATCAGTGCATCATATCAGTGCCCATCAGTGCAGCTTATCATTGCCGCTTCATCAGTGGCCATCAGTGCAGCATATCAGTGCAGCCCTATCCGCGAAGCTAATCAGTGCCACCTCGTGCCCATCAGTGCAGTTTATCAGAAACCACAATTGGCAGCACAAAACCTATATACACCACTGGGCCTGTGGTCTGTCCGAATGTCCTCACCGGCCAGTATTACCATACCAGGAGGTAGCAGTGTGACCGCTTCATGGGGTTGCCAGACTGATTTGCCTTCTGGACCCTTCTCTCCGGCCCAGTTCGCCCCATAAGACTGGAACTATACTAAAAGTGTAGCACAAGCCAGCGGGGACCCTTTTCGTGCGGGAGCTGGGAGGAGGCTGTTTTTTTTTTTGTGCGGGTGCAGTTTTTTTGCTGCCCCCCTGCAAAGTGCCACCCTAGGCCCAGGCCTTGTTGGCCTAGGCCAAGATACAGCATTGTCTGGTAGATTAACCCCAGTTGGCTCCTGATCATCTAGCTTTCTCATCATCTATCTGACACATAAACCTTCACAAAAGTTCACCGATTAAGCACAGGAGGTTGCTCCTTATCATGTCTATACCTTTCTGATTGGTTTGTACCTACTTGTTTTTGAGCCGCCCCCCCCCACCTTCAATTGTGCACTAACCTGTCAAGTGTAGAGTGCAGAATTACATTTTCTTGGTTGCTCTCCTAGTTTCCCCTCCATGGACAAGCACAGTTCAACTTAAATGTCCAGGTAAAGAACCAGTCTCTGCTTAGCTGTTGAGTATAATCCCAAGTCAGAGCTTGCACATTTGTCTCCTGCTCCTATGTGATGGCACTGGCCCCCATCATAAGGAATCAAACTATTGGGTATTTTAGTCACTCATGGCAGACAAAAAACATGATTATATGGTACTGGTTGACTGGTCTTTAAAAGCAAACAAGTGTTTTTGCCTGAGGTCTAGGTTGACCACAGGGAATCTCTACTAAAAGCCATACCATCAATATCACATATTTCACTGTTGAAGTTTGGTTGCATGCACATGGTTTTACAATTTATTTATTTTTGCACTCGCACTGGTGGTATAAATGTACTATGACTTTCTCACACCTTTTCATGTGTGTTTGTTTGGTGTGGTGTTTGTTTTTTTTTTTTTTTTTTTTTATTTAATTGCGCCCCCTCCTGCCCAAATGCACTCTTCACAAACCTACAAATGGTGGTTGGCTCTTAATTTGCTTATAACCTGTAAAATAGTTGAAGGATCACTTATTTTTTTTAACCACACAGATACCACCATACAGAGCAGTTACACCCCCTTCCTGCCCTGACCAATTTTCAGCTTTCGGCGCTCTCACACTTTGAATGATAATTACTCATACAACTCATAGAACGCTGTACCCAATCAAATTTTTTATCATTTTTTCACACAAATAGAGCTTTCTTTTGTTGGTATTAAATCACCACTGGGTTTTTTTATTTTTTTCCGATATAAGTGAAAAAAGACCAACATTTTTGAAAAAAACACATTTTGTTTTAGTTTCTATTATAACATTTTGCAAATAAGTAATTTTTTTTCATAAAAATTAGTGCCAAAATGTATACTTCTACATATCTTTAGTAAAAATAACCTAAATTAGTGGTTATTATTTAGTCTGTGTGAAAGTTATATAATCTACAAGCTATGGTGCCAATCATTGAAAATTGATCACACCTGATGTACTGACTGCCTATCTAATTTACAAGGTAAGTAAGAGCACTCAGCAGTAACTGATCTGTGTCAGACAATCGTGAATTCAGCCAAGGAAGGTACAGATTTACATGACAACTTTGAGCCAGTGTGTCTGGAGTCCACAAAGAATGTGGTGATGCTAGATGATGGTTAAAGAAATAAAAGATGGGGTTAAAATCACTGTCTATTTTCTTTTTTGCCATCTCTGTCATATTGGGAAATTTTGCAATCTTTTCTGCCCCATTGCCAAAAAAGGAAGTGAGAGGAAATCCCTGCAAATTAAGGGAATCCCTTGGGAGCCCCCCAGGTCACCAGAACTATTATGCCCATTTGAAATTTCCCCTCTATTACTTTTATGGGGACAACCCAAAATTTGGGATTTTCTTTTACTTTTGCATTCAATGATAATGTTAAACAGGACAAATGAATCTCCCTAATGGGGGCACAGACAACAACACAGAAATAGTTGTTCTAATCCCTTTCCACTCCATCCAAAACTAAAAACAAAAACTCTTTGCCTTTAGTTGTACTTTAAGAGGAAATAAATACCCAGAAGGGTTAAACTGATACATTTCTTAGCATGCATGCATTTTAGTGTGAACAAAGATATCTGATAACTAGATCCAATTTTATTAAAAAAATACACCAAACATCAAAGTACAACGTGAAATAAAAGACCTAGGAAACAAGACCTAGATGGGGAGACATAGGGGTTGATTTACTAAAACTGGAGGGTGCAAACTTTGGTGCAGCTCTGCTTCCAGGTTTTTTAGTCAAAGCTTAATTGAACAAGCTGAAGTTAGAAGCTGATTGGCTACCATGCACAACTGCACAAGAGTTTGCACTCTCCAGTTTTAGTAAATCAACCCCATAGATATAAACCAGTGTGATCCACCAACAGCTGCCAAAGTGTGAATGGAGCACCATTTATTACAGCAGCCTATCTTTATATCATCAATAAGATATAAAGTATTTAAAATAAATAATTTGGTTATTCAAAATGAGACATATCGCTCTTTGTCTTTGTAGGCCACATTGCAGTGTGGCAATAGTTTTTTATTCCTTTTCCCTTCTTCTAGCATGGTAACCCTTATTCCTTATGGCTGTGGCCAGTTCTGTACTAGTGTGATTCCATTACAAGTGCTGCCCCATTGTTGTTAGTAATTACCTTGTGAAAGGTCATCTTCTGGTGTCATGTTTGTCCTAGTCTTCCCAGGTAAAGCCCTGTCTCTGTTCATGCCAACACCAGCCTTTAAAGACCACTTGTAGGATATTGGCCTTTGGAGACTGTAACTTCAACCTTCTAATCCAGTGTTTCTCAACCTTTTTTTTTTTAGTCAAGGCACCCTTTAAAATTATGGACAGTCTCGATGCACCCCATTCTAAAATGTAAAAAACTATTCTAATGGATTTACATAATGCTGCAACACCCACATGTAGGAAACCCAAAGTTAGAGGTGATTTATTCTTCCAAAGCAAATACACTTTTGCACACTGGTACTGACTAGTATTTCAGTGTTGCTCTTCTCCCTCAATTTCTCTCCATCAATTAGCTATTGTCACCCCAGTGCTGAAGGAGAAGAGCACAGGAGGTTCAAACAAGGATGCTGTGGAGGCAACGGACATCCTCCTTATGAACTAATGATGTCATTGGATGCCAGTGTCTAAAAAGTCGTAATGGTGCATAATGAAAACACGTGGCTTTGTGTAATTAAAAGGCTTAATCCACATGCCAGCTTGTATAACATTTTTTATACATTTTTAGACATTTTGCCAAGGCACTCCTAAAGAAACCTCAAGGCACCCCAGGGGGTCTGGGCACCGTGGTTGAAAAAGGTTGTTCTAATCCAGCCTTTTTCAACCAAGCTTTCATGGAACCCTAGGGTCCCTCAAGAGTTTTCCAGGGTGTCCTTGAGCAATGAGCAGTTTTTGCCTCTCAGATAAGTTTCCACTGACACCATTGATCTTTTTTGCTATTTTAAGGGGGGATTTTCCTTAATGATCACC
This sequence comes from Pelophylax lessonae, assembly GCF_965119305.1. NCBI lineage: Eukaryota > Metazoa > Chordata > Amphibia > Anura > Ranidae > Pelophylax > Pelophylax lessonae. The sequence goes on from NC_138772.1 coordinate 37,893,021, forward strand.
AATGTAAGAAGCATTGTTCCCGAAGACAACCAATATAAGGAGCATTCTTTCCAATACCCATCAATGTAAGGAGCATTTTTCCCACTGACCATTCCACTAATGTACAGTGAGCTATAGATATAATTATTTGAATGGGTCCTTGAGATTGGAAAGTTAATTCATGGGTTCCTCCATGTTAAAAAGGTTAAGAAAGGCTGATCTAATTTGTAGAAGGGAAACAAGTGCAACTGTCTGAAACTAAAAAATGCTGTTGTAACTTTAGTAAAAACTTCCACGACTGCCTTTTTTAACCAAAAAATCATCCAATGGACATACCGTCATATTATGTCCATTAGGTGGCTTTTTTTTTGTCTTAACCACATTTTTATCCTAATGACAACACTCAACAGTCATTCATTTTTTATGTTTTCTTTGTTTAAAAATTTTCACTTACAAAATTTGCTTACAATCCAATTTTCCGATTTCCTTAAAACCGATGACCACATTCACCCAGTTTTGTTAAAAGTTTATATAAACTTTCTAAGTAGCATCAAACTCGCTCTTCCCACTTACAATCAGCACAACATGTCTTGTTTTCGAAGTAATGACATTGATACTACAATGTCATATTTTTTTTTTCCTTAATGTGCCTGGAAAATCAAATGTTCGAAGCAGATGGTGTATTCCGGAAAGCAACAAATTGGCGCAATGAAGACATAGTGGTGTTGTTGTAGGTTACAAATGAACTTGTACCGAGTACATGGCATCTATGACAACACTTGCTATCTGGAAATGGACTAATCAGCTATTTAAGGATCAGATAAACCAATAGACGAAGGATCATAAACTCATATGGCTTTTACTTTCTTGCTTGCCAGCTGCTCATAAGCATATATTTTGGAAAATGTAGATATTTTATTAACAAATGACACCAGTCCATTTGGCTGCCATCAATTTGTCTTCAAAGTGCTCATCATTCGGGGGGTCATTTTTTAAAAATTTTACTTGGGAACTAATTGAGTTACACATTTCCTGCCATGCTCTGATAAGGTTTTCTCATTTTATATGCATAATGTTTCCTGTAATTATCGACCTTCTGAAGCCTACTGAAACAACAGTCCAAGCTGAGATATATTGGTTCTAGTGCGTTGTGTTGTCTGGAAACACTTTTGTTTGGATTGAAGACCTCTCATATCAGTATTTCGTATTGTCATAATTTCGGCTAATACTGTATATAAAAGCAACTTTAGTTTACCTTTGTTTTCCTTTAAAGTCATGAAATAATTTTACAAAAAACAAACAAATGGTCAATCTCAACTAATCAGCCCAGCTGTTCAGTAGTTTGGTGACCGATTATTCATTTAGGCCTTTTTTTTTGTTCACGTGTGGACCCCATGTTTTGTAGCCAAGTGCAGACTGCCCACCCACTTGCTGTTGCCCTCCAGCCGGTCATGAACGGGAACCGATGGGCATCCTGATTTTATTGACTGGCTGTGGAACAAGGAATCGTGGGATGAGACATTTTGTGTGACATTGTTCCTTTAAAGGAAAGTTCCTAATGGACAATGAATGGCATCAGAGGAGGCAAGATATCACCATTGGGTCATGCTTCCTTCGGAGCAGAAGGCTTGTAAATTGCACCGGGTGGTATACTGGCAATTGCTCCCAAGGACCCCATTTCCAGTTCACAAAAAAAGCAAATTACTGCAATCAGGTTGGTTCGTAATCTTTGGGGAAAAAAAATGATGGTTTCCATGTTCTGTAGGCAAGTGCAAACTGCCCACCCACTTGCTGTTGCCTTCCAGTCAGTCATAACCAGGAACCAATGGGCATCCTGATTTTATTGACTGGCAGTGGTACAAGATATTATGGGTTGAAACCTTCTGTGTGACATCATTCCTTTATAGCAGGGATCCTCAAACTACGGCCCTCCAGCTGTTGCAGAACTACACATCCCATGAGGCATTGTAAAACTCTGACATTCACAGACATGACTAGGCATGATGGGAATTGTAGTTCCTGAACAACTGGAGGGCCGTAGTTTGAAGACCCCTGCTTTATAGGAAAGTCCTTAATGGCCAATGAATGGCATCACAGGAGGCAAGGGATAACCAATGGGTCAGGCTTCCAGTTGAGCGGAAGGCTCGTAAATTGCACCATGTGGTATACTGGGAATTGCTCCCAAGGGCCCTTTTTCCAGTTCAAGCAAATTTCTGCAATCAGGTTGGTCCATAATCTTTAGCAAGTGTTCATGGATCAGTCTAACCCAGTGTGAAACCTAACTGGTTCACTGGTTTGCACATCATTACTTGTTTTTTCATTTAGCAAGTCAGTTTACACAATGTCCTGTTTATACTCAGTTGCCATACACCACCTAAATACTGAAATTAGGGCTTGCACGGAAAGCTAAAGTGTGGAATAATGAAGTATGTAGGTGAGATTGCAGGAGAAAAGGCCTCAGAGTAGACAACAGAAGTGAGGCGATGAAGTTATCTGATAGTATGAAGGTGGGGCAATGGCACATAGATTAACTTTTTTTTCTTCCTAATGCTACGCAACAGCAAGGAGCATTATTGAGGGATTTAGTGTGCATTACTTTACAATTGTGTATATTTATGATTTTTATTTATTTTTTTCAGTTTGCAAATATACTGTCCATGAACGTTGTGTTGCCAGAGCACCCCCATCGTGCATTAAAACCTACGTAAAGTCAAAAAAGGACACAGATGTAAGTATCCACTACACCTCCGGAAGGTTTCACCCCTTCGTGACCAGGCTGTTTTTTGCGTTACAGCACTGCGTTAATTTAACTGACAATTAAAACGTAACTATGAAGAGCGTCTGCAATCGCTCGATTTATTCTCCCTGGAGAAGAGACGCCTGAGGGGGGACATGATAGCAATTTATAAATATCTCAATGGGGATCTCAGCTTAGAAAAAAAGCTGTTCAGTCGAAGGGATTGCATGAGGACAAGAGGGCATACGATGCAATTAGAGGAGAAGCGTTTTAACCTCAGGCAACGTGGGGGGTTCTTTACGGTTAGGGCTACAAGATTGTGGAATTTTCTACCACAAGAGGTGGTTTCTGCGGGAAGTATGGTGGCTTTCAAAAGACTCTTAGACGCACATCTGAAGGATCAGAACATTAACGGCTATGTGAGATAATTACAGCCACACACCCCTACACAGTTTGAACTGGATGGACTATTGTCTTTATTTAACCTCACCTACTATGTAACTTATGTAACTAATTGCGCGGTTGCGTGGCGCTAGCCAAATAAAACGTATGTTCATTTTTTTTTTACTAATAGAGCTTTCTTTTGGTGGTATTTGATCTCCTATGTGGTTTTGAGTTTTTGCGCTATAAACAAAAACAGACTAACAAAATTGAAAAATATTGAAAAACAATATTGTTTACTTTCTGCTATAAAACCGTTCCAATAAAAAAAAATGTCTTCAAATATTTAGACCAATATGTACTCTGCTACATATTTTTGGTAAAAAAAATTCCTAATAAACGTATATTGATTAGTTTGCACAAGAGTTATAGCGTCTACAAACTATGGCATATTTTTATTTTATTTTTTTATTTTTTTTACTAGTAATGGCGGTGATCAGTGACTTATAGCGGGACTGTGGGATATTGCGGCGGACAAATTGGACACTGACATTTTTAATACTTTTTGGAGATCAGTGACACTAATACAGTGATCAGTGCTAAAAAATATGCACTAGTCACTGTGCTAATGACACTGGCTGGAAAGGGGTTAACATCTAGGGCGATCAAAGGGTTAATTGTGTTCCTAAGTTGTGCTTACTAAATGTGGGGGAGGTGCTTTGCTTAGGGGAAGACAGAGATCCCTGTTCCTGCTTAGCAGGAACACAGGATCAGTACCTTCCCCTCTGACTGAATGGCGATCTGCCTTGTTTACATAGGCAGCAAGGCCAGGACAAGGGGTGGGCAGGAGGGATGGTTGCCCTGGGTGCAATGGTTTATTGCAGGGATCGGGGGGCATTTTGACCCTAAACCTAAGGGAAGGGGGTGCAGTTTGGCATCCTTGCCCTGGCTGATGGATGACCTTGTCCCAGCACTGATAGGCAGACCACTGTTCTACTTCTTCCCTGAATGATCGGTAGGTCACGGCTGACATTGAGTCCCCGGACCTGCTGATTGACTCCCGCTGTGTCCAGTCACAGCGGGAGCAGGTTGCCGGAGGCGTGCCCCAGACCTGGAAGTGCAGGATCACGTACAGGTGCGTGATCCTGCACAGGAGAGCCACCTTCCATCGTATATATAAAGTATACGGTCGGCAAGCGGTTAATTGACAATTGCGCGGTCATGCAATGCTGTACCCAATCAAAGTTTATATATTTTTTCACACAAATACAGCTTTTTTGGGGTTTTTTATTTTTTATTATATAAACAAAAAAAAAGACCAACAATTTTGAAAAAAAAAAAACAATATTTTTTATTTTCTGCTATAAAACATATTCGAAAAAAAAAATGTCTTAATAAATTTTAACCAAAATGTATTCTGCTACGTCTTTGGTTAAACAAAAATCCCTATAAGTGTATATTGATTGGTTTGCGTGAAAGTTATAGCATGTACAAACTATGAAATATATACTGGAATTGTATTTATTTTTTTATACTAGTATTGGCGGTAATCAGCGACTTGTAGTTCGGCGGGCAATCTGACACTACTTGTTGCTGGGGGGGGGGGAACTAACTGTCACTGACATCACCAGTGCCATTATTACAGTGCTAGTATTATATACCGTCACTATACTAATGACACTGGGCAGGAAGGGGGTAACATCCAGAGGGACAAGGGGTAAGTGTCAGTTCACACATTTGCAATGCGGAAACCCTGCGAATCCACTGCGGGTTTCCGCATCGCACTCAACCCGCAGGCAGTTCACACTGCTATATGCAAATCACTGGGGGTGTCAATACAAAGTTAACAACACCCCCAGAACATTTCACATATCGCAGCATGAACTGTTAGTTTGGACATGAATCGGATCTCATAGGTGTGAACACCCATGCAATCCGATTCTGGTGCGGAACAAAAAAAGGGTCCTGTGCGACTTTGGTCCGAATGCAATGAGCATTCAGCCATACAATCTGTATGGCTGAATTGGCAATGCACAGACATTGCATGTGATTTGCAGAGCAGTGCGCTCCGAATCACATGCAATGTCTGACATCTCATATGTATGAACCGGGACTAAATGTGTGCCTAACAAGTGTTTGTACTGTGTGCTGCTTTTACTGGGGATCTAGTTGTGCTTAGCAGGGAATGAAAAAGATCCCCTGTCACTGAACACAGCTCTTTGTTGTTTACACTCACAGAGCTTTATTTAGGGAAGATCAGAGCGGGTGCCGGCGGTCAGTCATTGGCTAGCAGCCCGTGATAGGCAGGTGCTGTGACAAATCGCAGCCGGGCTGGGGGGCACGCGCCCCCTACCTGGAAAAGCATAAATATTTGTATTTCTGCGCAGCCGGCCTGCACTGTAGCAGTAAAGTGCGTGGCCGGAAAGCAGGTATATATGACAATACTTTTCCCAGACGCATAAGAAAGATGTGTTTTACAAAACTCTCTGCTCTTCCCCCCACAGATCATGCACCATTTTTGGGTGGAAGGAAACTGCCCGACAAGATGTGAAAAGTGTCACAAAGCCATTAAATGTTATCAAGGCCTCACGGGACTGCACTGCGTTTGGTGTCAGATTACGGTAAGTGGATGAGTTTGCTCCTAAGTGGTAAAGACTACAATTATGAAAGCTGCTACTGTGTACTTCAAAAACCGCCATGGCAGTCATGTGATTAAAGGGGTAGCATATAGGGGGAAATATATATTTATTCAGGCAGAGACAATAGCATTTGGAAAAATAATTAACTAATTAACTGACTAATGGCTACAGTTCAAGATGACATTACCTTCTCAGATTGCTATGAAAAACCTGCAATTTATTTGTTGTAGGGTTGGTTGTTTTAGAAAAGCACTAGCATTGGCAATCACTTGAAACAACACTGTTGCTAACTGGAAAAAATGTAAACAAACAGCAAAAGAAAGTACATTTATAACCCTTGCAGAGTATCAGAACTGGGATCTGAACCCACAACCTCTGCTGCATCTGGCAGTTGCTCTTTATGCTGAACCACCTGAGATGCTGGACAGCTCCCTGTCCAATCTCTTAGAACATTCTTGCCTTGTTTCTTGTTTCTGGTGAACCTTGAACTCTTTGCTCTGCCCATGAACTTCCTGATTTAAAGCGGAAATACACTGCATCTGAGCACCATTACCAGAAAATGCTATTTATTTCATTTTTAATATTCAAGGCAAACTCCCTACATCCATCCATGTCTCCATGCTTTATTTTGCTGGGAAATCACTTTGCAAAACACCCTCCTAATATTTCTGGCCATGGCCATCTTGAGTAAGGGCAGATGCTCCATGTAGCCTTTACTTTCTGTAATCCATCTGTCCTTAGCTCAGACATGCAGACAGGAGAGTGTGCTTAAAGCGGAGTTCCGAGTAGTTCCACCCCCCCCCTCCAAAAATTAAAAGTCAGCAGCTACACATATTGTAGTTGCTGACTTTTAATATTAGGACACTTGCCTGTCCTGGAGTCCAGTGATGTCGGCACTGTAGCAGATGTTTCCATCGGCTGTCGGGTGCTGCCACCGCCTTTGCCGCCATCACGGGCGGGTCCCTACTGCACATGCACCAAACACGCTGCACATTCGGATTGGCTCGGCGGTGGGGGAAGGAGGAGGGGGCCAAACTTCGGAGGGACGGCTCCGCAGCGCTGTCTCCCGGAAGTGGGAAAGGGTACTTGTCAAAAACAGGTCAAAAACAGGTACCCGTTCCCCCCTCCCCCCTGAAAGGTGCCAAATTTGGCACCGGAGGGGGGGAGGAAACAAATGAGCGGAAATTTCACTTTTGGGTGGAACTCCGCTTTAACTGAGAAAACCCCTCCTCCCCTCCTGAAGACTCCTGGGATTTATGGCATCATTTGCCTAAGCTTGCAAACCAGGAAGTAAGAAATGTAAAAAAAAAAGTTCAAACAAGAAAATATTATATATTTTCCTATCTATTTACTAATGCTAGTAGCATAAGGATTACAAATAATCAATGTTGATTAAAAGTGAAGTTCCGTTATAAGCCATGTTTCTACACTTCTTGTTTGCCAGATTATTGTGCTCTCTCCAGCCGATATTTTGCTCCCTTGCTTACCTGCAGCTGTCCTTATCTATATTAGCACTCATTACTGACCTTTGATTTGTTCGTCGTCTATGCTTCTGCTTGATCCAAACCTGCAACCACTTGTTACAGACCTTTAGTTTGTTACTGACTACGCTTCATCCCCACCTGCTATAACTGCTACTAGACCCTGGCTTGCTCACCTGCTGAAGCTTTGTATGCTGAAGAGTCTTCCAGTGGTACTGGTAAACATTATACATTTACTTTTCTTTACCAATATTTCAATTTTATTTGTTGTAGTTACTGACAGTGGCCTTGATTTACTGAGGGCACATTGGCTGTTCAATTGGCAAAATGATTTTTATCATTGCAAGGGAACTTTCCCATAGCTTAGTGAAGGAGGTGAAGCTCTCCTGACTTCCATCATCCAATCATATGCATATCATTATTTACTTTGCACATGATTGGGCATTTTTTTTTGCAACATTCACCAAACTAAAGGAACATTCCCTTGCAAAGTGAACAGCCTATTTGCTTTCAATAAATGATCTCCAGTGTCGCTTTAAAAAAAGTTGATTTTTCTCCAAGTTATATCCAGTTAACGACCGCCCTGTTGTAGTTTTACTGCTACAAGGCAGCCACTCTGTGCAGAATAACATATATAAGGCCCCCTTGATTTTTCGACCTTTTGCCACATTTCAGGCTTCAAACATAAAGATATAAAACTGTAATTTTTTGTGAAGAATCAACAACAAGTGGGACACAATCATGAAGTGGAACGAAATTTATTGGATATTTCAAACTTTGTTAACACATAAAAAACTGAAAATTGGGCGTGCAAAATTATTCAGCCCCTTTACTTTCAGTGCAGCAAACTCTCTCCAGAAGTTCAGTGAGGACCTCTGAATGATCCAATGTTGACCTAAATGACTAATGATGATAAATAGAATCCACCTGTGTGTAATCAAGTCTCCGTATAAATGCACCTGCACTGTGATAGTCTCAGAGGTCCGTTTAACGCGTAGAGAGCATCATGAAGAACAAGGAACACACCAGGCAGGTCCGAGATACTGTTGTGGAGAAGTTTAAAGCCAGATTTGGATACAAAAAGATTTCCCAAGCTTTAAACATCCCAAAGAGCACTGTGCAAGCGATAATATTGAAATAGAAGGAGTATCAGACCACTGCAAATCTACGAAGACCTGGCTGTCCCTCTAAACTTTCAGCTCATACAAGGAGAAGACTGATCAGAGATGCAGCCAAGAGGCCCATGATCACTCTGGATGAACTGCAGAGATCTACAGCTGAGGTGGGAGACTCTGTCCATAGGACAACAATCAGTCGTATACTGCACAAATCTGGCCTTTATGGAAGAGTGGCAAGAAGAAAGCCATTTCTTAAATATATCCACAAAAGGTGTCGTTTAAAGTTTGCCACAAGCCACCTGGGAGACACACCAAACATGTGGAAGAAGGTGCTCTGGTCAGATGAAACCAAAATCAAACTTTTTGGCAACAATGCAAAACGTTATGTTTGGAGTAAAAGCAACACAGCTCATCACCCTGAACACACCATCCCCACTGTCAAACATGGTGGTGGCAGCATCATGGTTTGGGCCTGCTTTTCTTCAGCAGGGACAGGGAAGATGGTTAAAATTGATGGGAAGATGGATGGAGCCAAATACAGGACCATTCTGGAAGAAAACCTGATGGAGTCTGCAAAAGACCTGAGACTGGGACGGAGATTTGTCTTCCAACAAGACAATGATCCAAAACATAAAGCAAAATCTACAATGGAATGGTTCACAAATAAACATATCCAGGTGTTAGAATGGCCAAGTCAAAGTCCAGACCTGAATCCAATTGAGAATCTAGGGAAAAAACTGAAAACTGCTGTTCGCAAACGCTCTCCATCCAACCTCACTGAGCTCCAGCTGTTTTGCAAGGAGGAATGGGCAAAAATTTCAGTCTCTCGATGTGCAAAATTGATAGAGACATACCCCAAGTGACTTACAGCTGTAATCGCAGCAAAAGGTGGCGCTACAAAGTATTAACTTAAGGGGGCTGAATAATTTTGCACGCCCAATTTTTCAGTTTTTTATTTGTTAAAAAAGTTTGAAATATCCAATAAATTTCATTCCACTTCATGATTGTGTCCCACTTGTTGTTGATTCTTCACAAAAAATTACAGTTTTATATCTTTATGTTTGAAGCCTGAAATGTGTCAAAAGGTCGAAAAGTTCAAGGGGGTCGAATACTTTCGCAAGGCACTGTGTATGTATATATATATATATACAGTATATATATATATATATATATATATATATATACAGTATATACTGTATATGTGACTCTGCTCTTCTGGGTAGGGGGCACATGCTGCCGGCATGCCGCTTCTGCCGATCAGTGGGTGCTGGCCAACGGATGACCACCAGCACTTGCTAATCGGCGGGGAGACAGACTGGACGTAGCTCTCCATATGTAAACAATGCAGAGCTCTGTCCTGTCAGTAGGGATGTGGTGGATTTTGTTTCCCTGCAAAGTCTGGGTACTGACAGGCTGGCCCCCTACTCCTTCAACCTCTGCATCAATGCTGGCAGCACTCATACGTCTATTTCCCAAAGACAACCTCTGGATATGGCACTGAGCATGTGCTCTCATCTTCTTTGGTCGACCATGGCCTGGTGGAACCTGTCCTGTTAAACCGCTGTATGGTCTTGGCCATCGTGCTGCAACTCAGTTTCAGGGTCTTGGCAATCTTCTAATAGCCTAGGCCATCTTTATGTAGAGCAACAATTCTTTTTTTCAGACCTTTAGAAAGTTCTTAGCCATGCGGTGCCATGTTGAACTTCCAGTGACCAGTATGAGAGAGTAAGAGTGATAACACCAAATTTAACACACCTGCTCCCCATTCATACCTGAGACCTTGTAACACTAACAAGTCACATGCCATCGGGGAGGGAAAATGGCTAATTAGGCCCAATTTGGACATTTGATTTAGGGGTGTACTCATTTTTGTTGCCAGCGATTTAGACATTAATGGCTGTGTGGTGAGTTTTTTTGAGGGGATAGAAAATTTACACTGTTATGCAAGCTGTACCAACCAGCAAATGGATTTCAATCACTATCCTTTTCAGGGGTGGTGAGATCAATGGCCTGTTTCCTCAGTTTTACCATCTTCTGGAGATGGGCTTCTATCACGTCTTGTGTCTCAGGGCTTTCAAACCAGGTGCAGCAGACAGTATCATTTGCAAGCACACATAGGCCTCCCTCTTTGGCTAACAGGTAGTCTAAGACAAATGTAATTTGCATGGTACGCTTGTGTAGTAATCCTAGGTCTGCAGCTGTTTTCTTGATTGCAGTTTTTATTAAACATCTGGTCAACCAATGCACTAAAATTTATAAAGCAAATTTTCAATTTTGTCTACTATATTTATGCCCTCCCCCTATTATTGCTGGAAACCATGCCCATACCTTGTCTCCAGTATTAAATTATTAAATACAGCTCAACGTTTTAGTACAGGCATGGGTTGACGGTGGTCTTCTAGATGACTCATTGGTATCTTATATGCCCTGATGTAATTTTCCTCAACCACAAAGAGGGATGGCGCTAATGTCCCAAAATAGCAGGAACCATAGAAATTTTTTAAAATAATTGGATGGATCCAATGTATGCATTAACCCATGATTATATATAAGAATCAATTAGAAACCATTAAATACTACATCTTATATGAAAAGTGCAAGGTGCAAACTTGTGCAAAAATGTTATAATTATTATTCAATCGCACTATAGCCTTTAAAGAAAGAGTGCAACAGTGTAAAGAGTCCTCAAAAGTAAAACAAAACGTGTAAAAATTTCCACATACAAGGTGAAATCCATAAATATAAAACAGTCTTCAGTGATCCAGTGAAGAAAAAGAAAAAAAACACCACTAGTGCTTCCAACACCAAACAGGAAAATCGGAGGAGTGCTTACCAGAGATAGTGGACTCTAGTACTGTGAAGATTCGTACATGCATAGGATATTAATGTCCCTTGCTGGGACACCTTTGGTATCAGATTCCTCCTCCAATCTTTAAGATGTAGAGATGATGGGCTCCAATGTTGTTACCATAGAGTCGCATGAACATAGAGTGATAAGACCTTGCTGAAAACAACCCTTAGTATCAGATTCCTTTTCCAGTCTTTAAAGTGCTCCAAAAAACAAAAATGCTCCACATAGTCTGATACCATCCAAAAAAATTACTTTATTTAAAAGTAAACAACTTACATTTTCAATGTATGAACAGGCAATTCACATAAAAAATTGCATGTAGTAGCAAATGGGCGCAATGTTAGAAAATAAGCTCACTCCAACCCTGAAGGTAAATCGGTTTAACATCTGGGGCCCTATCAAGGCCAATTTTTGGCCTGGCCCATAAAAATACAGTTTTCAGGGTGGTTAAACTAATGGGAATTGGTATCAGGTGTATACCTTTTGAACTGTCTGGTTTATGTGAACAGATCCAGCAATGACTCAAGTTACCCCTTATGCCCACCAACATGGTCAATTCGTAGAGGTAGTTTTCTTTTATAGCATTGACTGCTAGGATCAAGTAAAGGCATAACAGCAATTTACTCATCTTTAAGGGTGACTGTACTTTCTTGCAATGGCTGGCATGTATCCACGTCTGTTTTCCTTGCAACCTTACAGCTGTGGCAGTTGTCAAGAGCACTTGGTAGGGTCCCTCAAACTTTGGTCCCAAGGATACTTTCACGTGTTCTTTCACTAGGACCCAATCACCTGGCTGTAAGTCATGTGTTTCAGTTACTTGATCTTGATCTGGAATAGAATAAAAAACAAGCCTGTGTGTCATAATTATCTGCTAGGCAAGATCATTATACATTACAACAGTCTCATGTGGAAAATACAATCTTGTCTTATGTGAGCCCCCAAACACATCTCATAAGGGATCAAACTCTCTGTCTTATAGGTAGGGACAGTCCTGATGCTGTAAAGAATTTGTGGCAACAGTTCTGGCCACTGTTTCTTCACTGACCCTTCCTCTCTTTCCTGCATTAGTTTAGCTAGCCTGTTCCTTATGATCCTATTGTATTTTTCTACCTTTCCTGAACTCTGTGGATGATAGAGGTTATGAAAGGCCTGCTCAACTCCCAAGTCTTTGCATATAATGTGCATGATCTGTCCATTGAAATGTGTTCCCTGGTCACTCTTTATGGTTTCAGAAACTCCAAAATGGCATACTAATTCAGAAAGGAGCTTCTTTGCTGTCATCTTGCCATTTGCTTTAGTTACTGGCTGGGCTTCCACCCATCCTGAAAACATGTCCACACACACCAAAATATATTGGTATTGGCCTGGTTTAGGTAATTGTATGTAATCAATCTGAAGTCTTTGAAAAGGCAATAGTGGCTTTACCAAATATATTTGTGTCACTCTAGTTGACTTTCCTGGGTTATCTTTAGCACAAATTATGCATCCCTCAACAAAGCCTTGACATGCATTCCTGGAGTATTGAATAAACCATCCAGCCTTCTTAATGTTTCTTTACATTGCTTTAGGGCCTACCTTACCTGGGCCAGGGGCTAATTGCATGATCATTTTCTCAGTTTGGGGTGGGATACATATTACATTTTCACAAGAGTCCATCTTGGTCTTTCCATGCTCCATCCCTTTTCATGATTTCATACCAGTTATCGGGTACAGATTCTTGCAGTTTCCTGATTAGTTATTCTGTATTAATTCTCTACTTTCCTCCAATCTTTTACGAGCTTCTTTTTTTTTTTTTTTGAAAAATAAGTGACTAGGGTCATAATTTTTACCATTTGTGTTTCAGTGGTCTTCCTGGCAGTATAATCAGCCAACTGGCTTCCTTTTTCTTCCATGGTTTGTCCTCCAGTATGTGTCTTGACCTTCAGGATAGCGACTTCCATTGGGAGGGCGACTGCTTGTGGCCCAGATGTAAGTGGGATGTCCTTTGGTAGGCAGGGCCTTTGAATTATAATCCGGGCGGAGCCAAAAAAAACTAAGCATGAAATTTTCTGGCCTGTTAATTGTGGAAAGCGTAATGTTACAAAAACGTTCTTACCATCTGTCTCAGAAATGCACAAGTTAACCTCTGTCCTCTCAGAGAATTTGTGGTGCTTTGCTGTTCATTTATCACCCCCCCCTCCTTCTTCTGCTTACGTTTACCAGGCAGACTAAACCTTCTAGCAAGATGCCCAATCCTACCACAATTAAAGCACTTCCTGGTTTCTCTTTGAAAATTTTTAGCTCCTTGAGCCTGATCTTGGGCCACAAAAGCATTAAACCTCTTCTCTTTCTTTCTTCTTCTTGGACCTCAATACTGCTGCACACCTCCCTCAGTAAAGCCCATTCATGTCCCTTACACTCTGGTTTTGTTGCCATTAATCATTTCCTTGTTGATTCTTTATGTCCCATCACAACAGCTTTCTTACAACCTATGGCAGTAATGTTAGTGTGATCAGTCACATCAACCCCCACTGTTTCTGCCATGGTCTGGACACGCTTAAAGTAATCAAAAACATCCTCAGTCTTTTCTTGTCTCACATCTAGCAAGCCACCTGATTTGTTCTGCAAGGGCCATTCATTAAAAATTCTACAACATTCCATCCCCTTCCTTTCTAATCTTTTTATTCTCTTATCTTCAGCCTGAAATGGAAAGTTTCCTCTGCCTGTAGGGCATATTGTGACATTAGCATTGTCGCCTGCATGTTTCTGTGTGACCTTGTTTAGATCAGCGGATCCAAGGACTATTCTCAGCAATTAGGCCATGTTCGTCCAACATAGACCCTGGGTTTTTTTTTTAATTTGTTCATTTCCTGCATAAAGACAGCTTTGTCTTTTGAGGGATGTGGAATATCCTTTGTAAGTGCGTACATTTTCCCTGGGGAAAAGGGCTGGTAACTGGTACTTGTTGTAACTATCAGTTGACCATCATCTAGTCCTTATCTTGTATTGGTAAATACACAAACAGGATATTCATTATATCTTAAGCCAAGTACAGCTTCATTTTCTTCCTGGGCAGCTATATTCTCTAAGTCTCTTATGACTTCCCTGTATGGTTCTTGTCTTGCAACATTAGGCTCAGGGTGTGCCTGATAACTTGGAGGAGGGGGGTGTAGATCTGGGTGAAAGGGTGCTGTAGGCAGGCCCGGTCGCGTCAAGGCAGGCAAAACAAGCAATTGCTTGGGGCCCCGAGATGGTCTGGGGCCCCAAGACAGAGACTGACATTATCCCAAGAACCCAAAACACGCCTCACACACACAACCCGGCCTCACAACACACAGGTGGCCTGTGACAGGCAGGTGGGCGGGCGCACAGCGGAGGAGCGGCATGACGTCACGTGGCACCAGCCCCGCCCCAGCCTAGGTGGCCTAAAGCGCGCACGGAATAGGCGCCGCCCCACCAGGCCCGCGAACTTCGCCAGAGAGAGAAACACCATGAGTCATCACATCCTCCTCACACACGTTGACCGGACCAGGCCAGCGACAGGTATGATCACACTGACAGTCTGTCACTCCATTTTTTCGTGCAAAAATTGGACCAATTGTCAAATTGGGAACAATACCTACCTGTTAACAGACATCTGGATAGTCCCATAGCATAAGAAAAACGTCCCCCTGGTATCATCTAGGGCACATGGTGGGGGAACGGGAGGGGCATGGAGGACATTGTGATTGCCTTTGCAGAAAACAAGGCTCGCAAACAACAGTTTTAGATAATTTGCACATGTTTGTGAGAACTGAAAAATGTTAATGTGAGTGTGTGTGTGTGTATGTGTGTGTGTGTGTGTGTGTAAGTGTGTTAGATTTAGTTATTGTGCACTTTTTTAATGTATATTTGATTTTATGGTATAGTGGTGTTTTTTGCAAATGTTCAATTGTTGAAAATGCTCAAATTTCAAATGTTTTTTCAAGCAGTATTTGCACTGTACTCATTTTTTATTTATATAAAGTGTGGGTGAACTTAAACTGTATGGCTATGCTGTGGTTCCTGTAGGCTTTGCGTGTGTGCGGGGGGCCCTCCATGTCGATTTTGCTTGGGGCCCCCAAATTCCTTCAAACGGCCCTGGCTGTAGGGGACATGGATACTGAGGGACGGACTCGGGATGACCTTTTAGATGTCTCATTTTGGCTATCATCACTGTCCTCACCCTCGCTAGCCCCATTCTCTGCTTTAACTGTCTCATTCTTTGCTTTTTTCTTCTTCTTTTTTTTTTGCCCCTTTTACTCTACCTATAACATTGTCCCAGGATAATTGTAACTTATCAACCATTTCTGACAGGTTTTGTTCACATATCTTTCCATTTCTTAAGCATTTAGATAACACTTGCATTGCCTTGTCTAAATCTTTCTTACCAGGCCCATCAGTAATATGTGTTAGAAAACTCTTAACAGGTTCATAACTAGTCAAAATTCCATCATGTTGCATACTTTCAAAAATCGAAAATTATACACATTTAATTCCTTTGACCAACTCTGTCAGTCTGCTATGATAATTAACATACACAGAGATCCAAGTTGCTGCACCATTAACTCCTTCTTTTGGGATTGGATCCGGTCTGTTTTTAATCCAACCGATAATAGTCTTGGTGTCATTCCTTAACCACTGTCTGTAAGCACTCAATTTACTTGTGCCATTTTTACCTCTCTCAACATTGAGAGGTCTATGGGATTGCCGCTGTTTAGAGTCCTCCTTTTTGAGTCTCTACTACAATTTGGGTCATCACCCAAATTGTCTCTCCGGGCCACACACAGTAGCCATCAAATGACACTTAATCACACTTGCCACACAGGCTTACACTTGCAACACAGGCTCTTTATACCACTACAGTCCTCTGGTCGAACCTTTTCACAAGTCTCACAAATCTTTTGACACCCCAAGCATAAAAACAGAACATTAACAATCCACCAAAAATAATAATAATAGTTTCTATTATTTCTGCAAAAAGTGAAGTAGAGGAGTTATTTGGGTCAGACTGCATATCATTAACAATATTCTGGCTTACATTCATTATATCTCACCATCAGCATAAGACTCCTCCAGCCAGCAGAGCTCAGACACCAACTGCTACTTGCCACGGAGGGCAGAATAAGTAAGATCTTACTGTGGCCACTTGATCTGCCCCACGTGGATTTTGTGTCTCTCTGGTCAGGGGGTCCCCTGAACTGGATCCGAGTCATGGCACCAATTGTTACTTCTGGTTAAACAAGACCTTTAAGATGAGAAAGTGAGTCCAAATTGATGAAAATAAAAAAAAGGTGCATTTATTCATTGCAGTGGGAGGATACAGTTTTACAAAAGCTCAGTTTGTGTGAACTGGGCAAAAGCAGACGTATCGTCTAACTAACAAGCATTAGGCTAACTAATTTATAGTAATGAATATCCATAAGGCATAGGCATGTTCTAGGTTGTAATCTAGGTGTGATCAAATAGTCAATCCAATCAGTGCCCATATCTTCTTATGGTAGGCTAATAGTTAAATGGACGTTAACATCATGTGACTGGCACCGAAAAGGAACTAAGCAGCAGTCTGCCATGATAGTTGTTGGTGCAAACTGGTTCTGACCACAAATGTCTATTTTTTGATCAAGCAAGAAGGTAGGTGGTTAGTTTTCATCATGCGGAGAGTGTCATCACAGGCTCAAACTTTATTTCCTAAGTGTACATTAGCTCTTAACAGAAATGACAGTGAAAAAGCAGAAGTAACAGTAAATATGCATTATATAGAGAATGCATTTATCAGACCCCTATATATATTTACTCGTATCTCAAGTCTACAGTTTTGAATTTAAGAAAAATGGATGGAGTGCCATCCTGAATTAGAAATGCATATAAAAAATAAATACCAAAAAAGGAAAGAAAAACATTTCACATGTTCAAAAAAATGAATAAAACAAATCAAAGCCATCAAGTGTAAAGACAATTTTTTTCAAAATTTTGGATAGAACTTAGGGAAGGTTATAAATGCCCGTCAAGCATATTAGCACTGCTTCTTACAAAAAAAGGGTTGGTTCTAGAATCAATCCCAGCATGGGGTGGCCCAAAAGGTTTGGACTTAAATGAGTTAACATAGTGCTAGTTGTTAAATTTAAACATTCGATTAATGTGGTTGTAAAGGCTGAATGTTTTGTTTTTTTTTTTAACCTGCATGTATTCTCTGATATTAAGGTAAAAAAACTTCTATATCCACTTCTGGTCCAGAAGGTTTTACCCCCTTAATGACCAGGCCATTTTTTTGCGATTTGGCACTGCATTAATTTAACAGACAATTGCGCGGTCGTGTGACCCTGTACCTAAATACAATTGATGTCTTTTTTTTTGCCACAAATAGAGATTTCTTTTGGAGGTATTTGATCACCTGTGCGATTTTTATTTTTTGCGCTATAAACAAAAAAAACAGCAACAATTCTAGAAAAAAAATATATATATATACAGTGCCTTGCCAAAGTATTCGGCCCCCTTGAACTTTGCGACCTTTTGCCACATTTCAGGCTTCAAACATAAAGATATAAAACTGTAATTTTTTGTGAAGAATCAACAACACGCGGGACACAAGCATGAAGTGGAATGACATTTATTGGATATTTCAAACTTTGTTAACAAATAGAAAACTGAAAAATTGGGTGTGCAAAATTATTCAGCCCCTTTACTTTCAGTGCAGCAAACTCTCTCCAGAAGTTCAGTGAGGATCTCTGAATGATCCAATGTTGACCTAAATGACTAATGATGATAAATAGAATCCACCTGTGTGTAATCAAGTCTCCGTATAAATGCACCTGCACTGTGATAGTCTCAGAGGTCCATTTAAAGCGTAGAGAGCATCATGAAGAACAAGGAACACACCAGGCAGGTCCGAGATACTGTTGTGGAGAAGTTTAAAGCCGGATTTGGATACAAAAAGATTTCCCAAGCTTTAAACATCCCAAGGAGCACTGTGCAAGCGATAATATTGAAATGGAAGGAGTATCAGACCACTGCAAATCTATGAAGACCTGGCCGTCCCTCTAAACTTTCAGCTCATACAAGGAGAAGACTGATCAGAGATGCAGCCAAGTGGCCCATGATCACTCTGGGTGAACTGCAGAGATATTCAGTTGAGGTGGGAGACTCTGTCCATAGGACAACAATCAGTTGTATACTGCACAAATCTGGCCTTTATGGAAGAGTGCCAAGAAGAAAGCCATTTCTTAAAGAAAGCCATTTCTTAAAGCCATATCCATAAAAAGTGTCATTTAAAGTTTGCCACAAGCCACCTGGGAGACACCAAACATGTGGAAGAAGGTGTTCTGGTCAGATGAAACCAAAATCAAACTTTTTGGCAACAATTCAAAACGTTATGTTTGGCGTAAAAGCAACACAGCTCATCACCCTGAACACACCATCCCCACTGTCAAACATGGTGGTGGCAGCATCATGGTTTGGGCCTGCTTTTCTTCAGCAGGGACAGGGAAGATAGTTAAAATTGATGGGAAGATGGATGGAGCCAAATACAGGACCATTCTGGAAGAAAACCTGATGGAGTCTGCAAAAGACCTGAGACTGGGACGGAGATTTGTCTTCCAACAAGACAATGATCCAAAACATAAAGCAAAATCTACAATGGAATGGTTCACAAATAAACATATCCAGGTGTTAGAATGGCCAAGTCAAAGTCCAGACCTGAATCCAATCGAGAATCTGTGGAAAGAACTGAAAACTGCTGTTCACAAACGCTCTCCATCCAACCTCACTGAGCTCGAGCTGTTTTGCAAGGAGGAATGGGCAAAAATTTCAGTCTCTCGATGTGCAAAACTGATAGCGACTTACAGCTGTAATCGCAGCAAAATGTGGCGCTACAAAGTATTAACTTAAGGGGGCTGAATAATTTTGCACGCCCAATTTTTCAGTTTTTTATTTGTTAAAATAGTTTGAAATATCCAATAAATTTTGTTCCACTTCATGATTGTGTCCCACTTATTGATTCTTCACAAAAAATTACAGTTTTATATCTTTATGTTTGAAGGTCGCAAAGTTCAAGGGGGCCGAATACTTTTGCAAGGCACTGTATATTTATAGAGTATATATTTTTCACTTTCTGCTATATAACATTCCCCAAAAAAAAAAAAAAAAATTAAGGCAGAGCCACTTCTAACGCCAGGAAAAAGCAGCTGTAAAAACATGCTTTTAGTAGCTTTTTCCATTGGCGTTATTGCACGTTTGGCCACGTTGGCTTTTAGCAGCGTTTTTTTCTGCCTCCATTCAAAATCAATGGTTGCCTAGGAGCCGTCTTTGATATGGCTTTCAGCCCATTGATTTGAATGGAAGTCGCATCAGAAGTCGGATCAGGATGACTTGCGCTCTGAGAATCTTGAGGGGGAACTCCACGCCAAAATGGGAAAAAACAGCTTGCCCCCCCCCCCCCTAGGTTCCAAACCAGGCCCTTCGGGTCTGGTATGGATTTTGAGGGGAAACACACCCCCAAAAAATCGGTGTGGGCCCCCCCCAAAATCCATAGCAAACCCTTATCCGAGCATGCAGCCGGCAGGCCAGGAAAGGGGAGGGGAAGAGCAAGCGGCTCCACCCCCCCTGGACCATACCAGGCCACACACCCTCAACATGGGGGGGTGCTTTGGGGCAGGGGGAGCTCTGCACCCCCCACCCCAAAGCACCCTGCCCCCATGTTGATGTGGACAAGGGCCTCTTCCTGACAACCCTTGGCAGTGGTTGTGGGGGTCTGCAGGCAGGGGGCTTATCAGAATCTGGAAGCCCCCTTTAACAATGGGGCCCCCCAGATCCCGGTCCCCCTCCCAATGTGAATGGGTATGGGGTACATTGTACCCCATACCCATTCACCCCATAAAAGGCAGTGTATGTAAATAATGACAGGAGACATTTTGAGAAGTTTATTAAAAATCTTCATTCGGTCTTCTCCTCTCTGGTCTTCTCCCCTCCGCTCTTCTTCCTCCGTTCTTCTTCCTCCGCTCTTCTTCCCTCTGGTCCTCCTCCGATGATGTCTCAGGTGATTATGATGACCTTATGATGACCTAATGGGACATCACCGAGAGGCCACGCCCCTAATTGCTATATAACAAGCTGCATAGACCGGAGCCAGCATAATTACCAGAGACATCGTCGGAAGAGGACCAGAGGAAGAAGAGCGGAGGAAGAAGAGCGGAGGGGAGAAGAGCGGAGGGGAGAAGACCAGAGGGTAGAAAACCAGAGGGGAGAAGACCGGATGAAGATTTTTAATAAACTTCTCAAAACGTCTCCTGTCATTATTTACATACACTGCCTTTTATGGGGTGAATGGATAGGGGTACAATGTACCTCATACCCATTCACATAGGGAGGGGTCCGGGATCTTGGGGGCCCCCTTGTTACATTTCAGGACCATGTTAAGGGTTTAGCTTCAAAGTTAGGTTTTAGTTACAAAGCCTCACACCAAACACTGAAATGTGAAGTGCAGGCAGTTAACAAAATTGACATATAATGCAAAGGTGGTGGCATGGTCTGTAAACAAGCGGCAATCAAAGCAAGTGGTGTTCACGCAGAGTCTAAGGTCGGGGCAAGTAGACAGACAGCAGAATCCAAACAGTCTGGAATCATAGGCAAAATAAGAGCAGAGTAGTGTACAAGAGTGCCATAAAGGACCAAGAAGAAACATTTTGCATTGTTTCAGTAGAACGTTTATTTTCACATAAACGGCATAGGCTGTACTGTATAATGATACTCATTGTACTGTAAAAACAAGAATAATTTAGTTATGCTGACTACATTAGCAGGGGTATTTAATCATTCTAATTCTGTTGAGGCAGTATTATCTAAACTGTAAATATTAAGAGAAAAAATGTTTATTCAATAATTATTTTTTTTGTAACTTTAATATATAATTATATTTATAAAATGAATGACTTCTTAAGATTGGTTATATTGGTGGCTAACTAGTAACAAGTCCTTTGTCTTTTCTTCTTATATTGGTCTGTTGACTGTAAATTTTGAGGTAGAGGACAAAGACAAAAAAAATGGTTAAAGCTAGAGCAAAAAAACATAAAACAATCATGAATAAAAAAGAAGCACAAAAAAAATTAAAACCTATATTTATTTTATAATTATTATGTTATAATTATAGAATATAATTATAAAATGAATGACTACCTAACATTGGTTATATTGGTAGCTAACTAGTAAAAATACCTTTGTCTTTTCTTAATATGTTGACCTGTTGATTGTAAATGTTGAGATAGGAGACAAAGACAAAAAAAAAAAAAAATTAACAAAAGTAAAACATTTTGAAAAAAGAAAAAATATTTTAAAAAATGGGGTAAACTCGATAAACCACTAAGGCTCGGTTCACATATATGCGATGCGGGAAGGCTGCGAATTCGCAGCCTGTTCCCGCATCGCACACGCACCCCCGGCAGTTCACACTGCCATATGCGATACGCTGGGGGTGTCAATGTAATCTTAACGACACCTCCAGTTTGATCGCATATCGCAGTGCGATCGTGCAGTTCGCACAGGATCGGATCGCACAAGTGTGAACCGCTGTGCGATCCGATCCTGATGCGGCTGCAAAAATGCCTCCTGTGCGTGTTTGCTGCGGGAGCGATGCGAATTTAGCCATACAGTTTGTATGGCTAAACTCGCACCGCACAGCTGATCGCATGTAATGTCGGAGCAGTGCGCTTCTGACATTACATGCGAACCCCGCACATGCACAAGTGTGAACCGGGGCTTAGACTTTTTGTTTTCTGCCATTACTCTCCTATGTTTCTATGTTTCTAAAGACATTTTTACAGACCAGTGTCATTATTTATTTATTTAGAATACATCTTCTTTTTTTCCTTTTATATTTTATTTTTTATTTAATCAAAACAGCCCTGATCATTTAATGTGCAATGATAAATATTTTACATTATACATAATAAATACATAAATACAGAAGAGATAGATAGATAGACAGATAGACAGATAGATATATAGACAGACAGACAGACAGACAGACAGACAGACAGACAGACAGACAGACAGACAGACAGACAGACAGACAGACAGACAGACAGACAGACAGACAGACAGACAGACAGACAGATAGATAGATAGATAGATAGATAGATAGATAGATAGATAGATAGATAGATAGATAGATAGAGATGGATAGGTTTAAAATAATGTTTTTTGTATTATAAATTTATATATCCAGCTCTATACATTTTGCCATAACACATACATGTAAGACCAACTGTAAAGAAATTGACAGCTTTTTTTAGGAACACTGTGTGTGTTCAATATATGAGTGCGGTTCAATTTTCACCTAGGACACATAAAAGCAGGTGCAAAATGTAAATATGTTTAATTAACAGCATTTCAAAAGTTGTTCTGTTTACTGAAGATTAAAAAGGAAAAAAAAAAACAAACATTTTGCATATATATTTAAAATTATGATCTCATCTTGAAAACTTGAAAAACTAAAGTCTCAGAATTCCTTATGTTATTTAACCACTTAATTCGCCAAGCCTTTTTCTCCTTTTCCCTTTAAGTCCCAGAGCATATATTTTTATTTTTTTTTCATTTTGGTATTATCTCAGTTCTACTCATTACACCCTTTAGCATCTGTAGTCTACGCTACCTACGTATTGTGAACATATGTTTTTTTGGGACAGAGAGGGCTTTATTTGTTAACAGATTTGAATGCAAATATGTATTTTTCATGTTTTTTTATTAGGAATAAATAGTAAACCATTTGGAAAAAAAGAAAAAGCATATTCCTGTTATTTTCTAAATGCGTTTTCTACAATTTGCAATTGTATATGCTACATTTATTGTATTTTAATCCGCTTTATTTTTATCCCCAAAAGTAAAGTGAGCCTTTAAAAGATAAGCTCACCGCCAGGAACATGTTGCATTCTCCACCCGTTTTTAGGATACGGGGTATCAACTATGTTCCCAATGCTGAAGCTGCTGGTAACCTGTAAAATTTGTAAAGTGTCGCCTATGGAGATTTTTAAGTACTGAAGTTTGGTGCCATTCCATTTTCTTTTTAAAGGGACAGTGTAAAAAAAAAAAAAAAAGTAAAATAAATAAGAAAAAAAAAAATTTTAAGCGCCCCCGTCCTTCCGAGCTCGCGCACAGAAGCGAACGCATACGCAAGTCACGCCCACATATGTAAATGGTGTTAAAAGCATGTTAGGTATCACCGTGATCATTAGAGCAAGAGAAATAATTCTATCACTAGACCTCCTCTGTAACTCTAAAACAGGTAATCTGAAGACATTTTTAAAGCGTCGCCTATGGTGATTTTTATGTGCCAAAGTTTGTCGTTATTTCACGAGCGAGTGCAATTTTGAAGCATGACGAGTTGGGAATCTATTTATATAGTGTAACATTATCTTTCACATTATAGAAAAAAATTGGGCTAATTTTACTGTTTTTTTTTTTTTAATTAAAAGTGTTTGTAAGGCTGCGGCGCGAATACAGTGTGACATAAAGTATTGCAATGATCTCTTACAAACACAATTTTTTGGGAAAAAAATAACACTTTTATATAATAAAAAAACAGTAAAATTAGCCCAATTTTTTTCTATAATGTGAAAGATAATGTTACACTATATAAATAGATTCCCAACTTGTCATGCTTCAAAATTGCACTAGTGATAGAATTATTGCTCTTGCTCTAACGATCACGGCGATATCTCACATGCTTTTAACACCATTTACATATGTGGGCGTGACTCTGCTAAAAATATATATATATATATATTTTATATATATATATATATATATACAGTGCCTTGCGAAAGTATTCGGCCCCCTTGAACTTTGCAACCTTTTGCCACATTTCAGGCTTCAAACATAAAGATATAAAACTGAAATTTTTTGTGAAGAAACAAGTGGGACACAATCATGAAGTGGAACGAAATTTATTGGATATTTCAAACTTTTTTAACAAATAAATAACTGAAAAATTGGGCGTGCAAAATTATTCAGCCCCCTTAAGTTAATACTTTGTAGCACCACCTTTTGCTGCGATTACAGCTGTAAGTCGCTTGGGGTATGTCTCTATCAGTTTTGCACATCGAGAGACTGAAATTTTTGCCCATTCCTCCTTGCAAAACAGCTCGAGCTCAGGGAGGTTGGCGTTTGTGAACAGCAGTTTTCAGTTCTTTCCAGAGATTCTCGATTGGATTCAGGTCTGGACTTTGACTTGGCCATTCTAACACCTGGATATGTTTATTTGTGAACTATTCCATTGTAGATTTTGCTTTATGTTTTGGATCATTGTCTTGTTGGAAGACAAATCTCCGTTCCAGTCTCAGGTCTTTTGCAGACTTCATCAGGTTTTCTTCCAGAATGGTCCTGTATTTGGCTCTATCCATCTTCCCATCAATTTTAACCATCTTCCCTGTCCATGCTGAAGAAAAGCAGGCCCAAACCATGATGCTGCTCCCGCCATGTCTGACAGTGGGGATGGTGTGTTCAGGGTGATGAGCTGTGTTGCTTTTACGCCAAACATAACGTTTTGCATTGTTTCCAAAAAGTTAGATTTTGGTTTCATCTGACCAGAGCACCTTCTTCCACATATTTGGTGTGTCTCCCAGGTGACTTGTAGCATGACTTTCTTCTTGCCACTCTTCCATAAAGGCCAGATTTGTGCAGTATACGACTTATTGTTGTCCTATGGACAGAGTCTCCCACCTCAGCTGTAGATCTCTGCAGTTCATCCAGAGTGATCATGGGCCTCTTGGCTGCATCTCTGATCAGTCTTCTCCTTGTATGAGCTGAAAGTTTAGAGGGACGGCCAGGTCTTCGTAGATTTGCAGGGTCTGATACTCCTTCCATTTCAATATTATCGCTTGCACAGTGCTCCTTGGGATGTTTAAAGCTTGGGGAATCTTTTTGTATCCAAATCCAGCTTTAAACTTCTCTACAACAGTATCTCGGACCTGCCTGGTGTGTTCCTTGTTCTTCATGATGCTCTCTGCACTTTAAACGGACCTCTGAGAAATGCAGGTGCATTTATTCGGAGACTTGATTACACCCAGGTGGATTCTATTTATCATCATTAGTCATTTAGGTCAACATAGGATCATTCAGAGATCCTCACTGAACTTCTGGAGAGAGTTTGCTGCACTGAAAGTAAAGGGGCTGAATAATTTTGCACGGCCAATTTTTCAGTTTTTTTATCTGTTAACAAAGTTTGAAATTTCCTGGTCCAAAAGTGGTTAAAATACTCTCCGGTTATCCTTCCATGAAGGTTCTTATTCAGGTATTTCCTGTTATAGGAAAATGAAAAGAGGATCCGCGCTAGGTCAGGAGTAATAGTAAAAAGAAGCGGCCATTCTAACAACTATGATACCAGCTGTAAGCAATGGAATTCAAAAAGGAAGCTGCGCTAAGAACTCAAATGTGCAATATGTAGCGAATAATATCCAGGTGGTAAAACATCTGTAACTAACACAAATAAAAGTGCAATGTAATAGGTTAAGTAAATAAAACATAACATCACCTAAAAATCATTTAAAAACTGAACATTCAATATTATAATTGGTGATAATCCAAATGGATAAAATTAGCAATGTGCAATATCTTCAGAATTCAAGATTTTTCACATTGCTATATTTATCCAATTGGATTATCACCAATTATGATATTGAATGTTCAGTTTTTGCATGATTTTTAGGTGATATTTTGTTTTATTTACCTAAAGTGGAACTTCGCTCTTTCAATCAACATTGATTATTTTTTAATCTTCATGCTGCTAGCATTAGTAAAAAAATTAATTAGGAGGGTCGGGACTTTAAATGAAAGACATGACTAGGCTATCAGGATCAAAAAAATACATTTAATGTGGACAACAGATAATCAACATTGTCATAGAAAATATACAGAGTAATACAACAAATTTTCTTCAAGATATTGCAAACACTGGTAAATTTTACTATTTTTGCAATTTTGAGTTTAATATCGTTGTGATTTTATCCAACCATTTTACTGTTTTTGTCCAATACTTATTGGTTTTTTGAATACTGGATCTGAGGACCAATTTACCAGTGTTTGCAATATCTTGAAGAAAATTTGTTGTATTACTCTGTATATTTTCTATGACAATGTTTATTATCTGTTGTCCACATTAAATTTATTTTTTGATCCTGATAGCCTAGTCATGTCTTTCATTTAAAGTCTTTAAAGATTGGGGAGGGGGGATAAAAAGGAAGAAAGGGGGGGGGGGTGTGGAGCAGCGGAGAAAAGGAATCCAATAGGTGGTGGGGGGGGGGCACGTTAGGCAGCTGGAGCAAGGAGGAATAAAAAGCAGGAGAGAGCAGCGCCGGCTTAGTGTAGCATAAATTTATTGATACAAAATGAATGTAGCAACTTACTCTGAGGTAAGGATAAACTGGTACGGTGGGTATGGCGAGATCATCTATCTTCTTCTCCTAGGGAAGTGCAGTGGAGGAGGGTGGCTGAGTGCCGGTGGATCCGTGGGGAAGATGTTGTTCAGCAGCTTGTCCGTGGGTTTGAGCAGCGGCGGAGGGTTCTCAGCAGGGCTCCGACTACCTTCTTCCGGTCTGACCAACGTCACTTCCTGGTATGGAGAAGATAGGGGTTGCACGCGTTCGGAGCATCCGTGCTCCTTCGTCAGGCAGTGGGAGTGGCCCTCCCTCTTAGCAATCATTCCAGCAACCGGGTATAAATTCCCTGCCCTGAGAGGGCCATACCCACTGTACCAGTTTATCCTTACCTCATAGTAAGTTGCTACATTCATTTTGTATCAATAAATTTATGTTACAATAAGCCGGCGCCGCTCTCCTGCTTTTTACTTCCTTGTTTCTTGCCTAGGCAAATGATGTCATACAGTACATCTCAGGAGTCTTCAGAAGGGTCAACAACTGGGGTACATTTTAGGTAACCCAGGAGTCTTCAGGAAGGATTATCTCAGCTAAGCACACTCCCCTGCCTGCATGCTTGAGCTAAGGTCTGACAGATTCCAGGAAGTAAATGCTATATGAATCATTTGCTCTTACTCAAGATGGCCATGGCCATAAATGCTAGGGGGGTGTTTTTCAAAGTGATTTTTTAACAAATTAAAGCAAAAAAGACAGCGATGGATGGGTGAGTTTGCTTTGAATATTAAATATGAATTAAACTTTTTTTTGTGTTACATTTCTTCAGCTACTTCCTGGTTTCTTGCCTAGGAAAATGATGTCATACATCCCAGGAGTCTTTAGAAAGGTCAGCAACAGGGGTACTTTTTAGGTAACCCAGGAGTCTTCAGGAATGGAGTAGAGCAGGAGGGGGTTTCTCAGCTAAGCACACTCCCCTGCCTGCATGTTTAAGCTAAGGGCAGATGGATTCCAGGAAGTAAATACTATATGAATCATTTGCCCTTACTCAAGATGGCCACGGCCAGAAATGTTAGGGGGGGGGGGGTTTCAAAGGGATTTTTTTAACAAAATAAAGCAAAAAGACATGGATCGATGGGGGAGTTTGCTTTGATCATTTAAATATGAAATAAATAGCGTTTTTGGTTTGTGATGCTCTTTTATTTGTGTTAGTTACACAGATATTTTAACACCTGGATATTATTCGCTACATATTGCACATTTGAGTTCTTAGCACTGCTTCTTATTTGATTTCCTGCTCTAAGGTGGCAACGCTCAGACCCTGTCTCTCGATAGCTCTCCTGCGTTGTCATCCTATGACATGGGCTTCTGATGGAGACTACAAGTTGCCACTAGAAAACACGTTACGCAGGCATGGTTCATTGTTATCATAAACTGAAAACCCAACCCCCCTCCCCTTTACAGCGTCCTAAAACACACAGACCAAAGGCTATTTCTCAGCTCCAGAAGGCAGGGGGCGGAGATTTGACATCACACACTGCACAGCACAGGGTGGGGAACTGAGTGTAACCTGAGACCTGAGTGGAGGGGTTGAACATCCCCCTCTACACAGTCTAATAAGGAAACAAGCAAAACTGAGGCTGTCAATCACCTGCTCTGTGCTCGAGAGAAGGTAGAGCCAACTCTCAGGATTGTCTGGTGTCAGCATAGAAGTGACTCATGTAGATAGCAAAAAAAATGAGAGAGGAGAAAGAAACCACACTGAGTGATTTTGATTGAGGCAAGTACACACTATAGAAGGATATGCTCTGTTCATTTTTCATCTCAGAGGTTTACAATCGCTTTAAGCTGTTCTCTTTCATGTGTACGTTTGAAATACATTGCAAGGTCCCCTTTAAGAGATGTTACATTTCTGTAGAGTACATACTGTAAATGGATTTCTGTATTCTTCTTCAAAACAATTTTATTAAAGGAATTAGTCATGTATTATTACAAGCATTCCTTCCATAACCAAATTATGTGGCTGACAGTTGGAGAATAAAGAGAATGATAACAATGGAAGGATGGGGTGGAGCAAACGCAGTCAGGTTTGAGAGGTGAATTGTGTTTATTGGGAGTCCTGCAAGAATAAATTCCCGACCTGTCATATTGTACAGCAACAGTACAACACCCCCCCACCCCCCATCCCAGAAAAAGTACCGGGCACAGAAGATCAATATAAAAGCAAGATGTCTTCAGTTTGCTGCAGGCTGGAGAGACCAGCCCATCCCTCTCCACATAGCCTTGAATTGCACTCACTGACACCAATCCTGGGGGTTGTTATTGCAGTCACTGACACCAATCCTGGGGGTTACTATTGCACTCGTTGACACCAATGCTGGGGGTTATTATTGCGGTCACTGACACCTATCCAGGGTTTTTTTTTTTTGCACTCACTGACACCAATGCTGGGGGTTATTATTCTACCCACTGACACCAATGCTGGGGGTTATTATTGCGGTCACTGACACCAATGCTGGGGGTTATTATTCTACCCACTAACAGAAGATCAATATAAAAGCAAGATGTCTTCAGTCTGCTGCAGGCAGGAGAGACCATCCCATCCCTCTCCACATAGCCTTGGATTGTACTCACTGACACCAATGCTTGAGGTTATTATTGCGGTCACTGACACCTATCCAAGGGTTTTTTTTTGCACTCACTGACACCAATGCTGGGGGTTATTATTGCAGTCACTAACACCAATGCTGGGGGTAAATATTGCACTCGCTAACACCAATGCTGTGGGTTTTTATTGCAGTCACTGACACTAATGCTGGGGTTATTATTGCATTCACTGACACCAATGCTGGGGGGTTATTATTGTACTCGCTGATTCCAATGCTGGGGGTAAATATTGCACTCGTTGACACCAATACTGGGGTTTATTATTGCACTTACTGACACCAATGCTGGGGGTTACTATTGTACTCGCTGACACTAGTGCTGAGGGTTAATATTGCACTCACTGACACCAATGCAGAGGTACAGTGGGTACGGAAAGTATTCAGACCCCCTTAAATTTTTCACTCTTTGTTATATTGCAGCCATTTGCTAAAACCATTTAGGTTCATTCTTCTTCCTCATGAATGTACACATAGCACCCCATACTGACAGAAAAACACAGAATTGTTGACATTGTTGCAGATTTATTAAAAAAGAAAAACTGAAATATCACATGGTCCTAAGTATTCAGACCCTTTGCTCAGTATTTAGTAGAAGCCCCCTTTTGATCTAATACAGCCAGGAGTCTTTTTGGGAAAGATGCAACAAGTCTTTCACACCTGGATTTGGGGATCCTCTGCCATTCCTCCTTGCAGATCCTCTCCAGTTCTGTCAGGTTGGATGGTAAACGTTGGTGGACAGCCATTTTTAGGTCTCTCCAGAGATGCTCAATTGGGTTTAAGTCAGGGCTCTGGCTGGGCCATTCAAGAACAGTCACGGAGTTGTTGTGAAGCCACTCCTTCATTATTTTAGCTGTGTGCTTAGGGTCATTGTCTTGTTGGAAGGTAAACCTTCGGCCCAGTCTGAGGTCCAGAGCACTCTGGAGAAGGTTTTTGTCCAGGATATCCCTGTACTTGGCCGCATTCATCTTTCCCTCGATTGCAGCCAGTCGTCCTGTCCCTGCAGCTGAAAAACACCCCCACAGCATGATGCTGACACCACCATGCTTCACTGTTGGGACTGTATTGGACAGCTTAGAATTAAGGCCAAAAAGTTCTATTTTGGTCTCATCAGACCAGAGAATCTTATTTCTCACCATCTTGGAGTCCTTCAGGTGTTTTTTAGCAAACTCCATGCGGGCTTTCATGTGTCTTACACTGAGGAGAGGCTTCCGTCGGGCCACTCTGCCATAAAGCCCCGACTGGTGGAGGGCTGCAGTGATGGTTGACTTTCTACAACTTTCTCCCATCTCCTGACTGCATCTCTGGAGCTCAGCCACAGTGATCTTTGGGTTCTTCTTTACCTCTCTCACCAAGGCTCTTCTCCCCCGATAGCTCAGTTTGGCCGGACGGCCAGCTCTAGGAAGGGTTCTGGTCGTCCCAAACGTCTTCCATTTGAGGATTATGGAGGCCACTGTGCCCTTAGGAACCTTAAGTGCAGCAGAAATCTTTTTGTAACCTTGGCCAGATCTGTGCCTTGCCACAATTCTGTCTCTGAGCTCTTCAGGCAGTTCCTTTGACCTCATGATTCTCATTTGCTCTGACATGCATTGTGATCTGGAAGGTCTTATATAGACAGGTGTGTGGCTTTCCTAATCAAGTACAATCAGTATAATCAAACACAGCTGGACTCAAATGAAGGTGTAGAACCATCTCAAGGATGATCAGAAGAAATGGAAAGCACCTGAGTTAAATATATGAGTGTCACAGCAAAGGGTCTGAATACTTAGGGCCATGTGATATTTCAGTTTTTCTTTTTTAATAAATCTGCAACAATGTCAACAATTCTGTGTTTTTCTGTCAGTATGGGGTGCTATGTGTACATTCATGAGGAAGAAGAATGAACTTAAATGATTTTAGCAAATGGCTGCAATATAACAAAGAGTGAAAAATTTAAGGGGGTCTGAATACTTTCCGTACCCACTGTAATTATTGCATTAACTAAAACCAATGCTGTGGATCTTTATTGCAATCACTCACACCAATCTTGGGGTTATTATAGCACTCACTGACCAATACTGGCAGTTATTATTGCACTCGCTGACACCAATCTTGTGGTTATTATTGCACTCACTGACACCAATGCTGGGGGTTGATATTTCTTACACTGACACCAATGCTGGGGGTTAATATTTCTTACACTGGCACCAATGTTAAGGGTTATTATTGCACTTACTGACACCAATGCTGGGGGTTATTGTACTACAATAAAAATGCAACAGGACTAACATTTTGGGGTGTTGAGGTGCATTATAGCCCATTAATTTTGAATAGGTTGCCTAACTTGATGTCATGCACCTCAATGAAAGAAAGTATGCTGTTATTGTGCCGCCCCCCTGGACATGTCAGTGGCCATATTTGAGGCCCTCTATCATTTTGAAATTGGCTACCACTGATTTGCTCCATCTTTTGCTGCGCCCGCCCCCCCCCCCCCCCAGCTATCACTCACTGTGACCGTTGCAACATTGTAGCATTGTCATTGTGGTGGGAGATCTGGGGCACTGCAGTACTGGAGAGAAGGTAAGTATAGTTCCCCTATAACTAAGCCGTTGTACAGCTGTCTCCCGGAAATCCGGCATTCTCTTCCTATTGCCTGATACAACTTGGCCAGACAAGAATTTCTCAGATCCACTGTTTTGCTTTGTTAGGGCATCATTAGATTTGTTCAGGAGGGTTTCACACCTTTCATTTAAATCCTCAGCCTCGTCTACAGTGGTCTGAACGTACCTCGAAGTCACTGCAGCTTGGACACCTTACTTTCCAAATCATTTGCCTCGCTAGCGGTCTCATTCAAACATTCTGACACCACTCCAAGCTCTTTTAACCACTTCTGGGCCAGAAAGATTTCCCCCCTAATGACCAGGCCATTTTTTGCGATTCGGCACTGCGTTACTTTAAAAGACAATTACGTGGTTATGCGTCACTGTACCCAAATAAAATTGATGTCCTTTTTTTCTCACAAATAGAGCTTTCTTTTCGTGGTATTTGATCACCTGTGCAAATTTTTTTTTTTTTTGCGCTATAAACAAAAAAGAGCAACAATTCTGAAAAAAAAATATATATATATTTTTCACTTTCTGCTATATAACATTTCCAAAAAAAAAATCTATTTTTTTCATCCCTTTAGGCCAGTTTGTATTCTGCTACCTATTTTTGGTAATAAAAATCCCAATAAGCGTATTTTGATTGGTTTGTGCAAAAGTTATCGCATCTACAAACTATGGGAACAATTTATGTCATTTTTATTTATTTATTTATACTAGTAATGGTGGTGATCTGCAATTTTTAGCAGGCCGCGACATTGCGGCGGACATATCAGACCCCTAACTGACATTTTTGGGGGGGACCAGTGACATCTCTACAGTAATCAGTGCTAAAAATATGCACTGCTACTGTAATAATGACACTGGCAAGGAAAAGGTTAACCTAGGGGTGATCGCGGGTGCCTGGCGGCAATCAGTGCCGCCGGTCCCGTGGATCGGCATCCCCGCTGCCTAGTGGGGGTGGGCGCGCGTATATATGCGGCAGGCGGACGGCAAGTGGTTAAAAATTTCAATTATATCTTTGTCTTTTTCCTCATTTTGGATTCTGTATGCAGATATAGAATTACCAACCTACAATGACCACCGCCCCCATCTCTCCCTTACTGAACCTAAAACGCTTTAGACTAAAGCCTGAAGAAAATGTAGAGACTCCATCACCACAAGCTCTATTCAAAGAAGAATCGGAATAGCAAGTAGACATGTGCGGTTTGTTTCATTCTGAATCAAAATTCAGAAGAATTTTCCGTTATTCAGGAATTTAGATGTATCCGAATTTACAAATTACAATAGTAATGAATTTAAACAAATCCAAAATAACGAAACAAAAATTTCAGGTGAAATTCGGATAGTTTTCAAAATCTAATTTGAATCATTTTTTTAATTGAATTTGAATTTCAGAAGAGTATAAAAAAGAGTAGAAAATAAAGGAACAGATTAGAAAAGAATATAATTGAAAATAAAAGAATAGAGTAGAATAAAATAGATCAGAATACTAAATATAAGAGTAGAAAAAATAGACTAGAAAATTAAGGGATACAATAGAAAATAAAGAAATATAATATAAAATAAAAAAATAGAATAGAAAAGAATGGAGTAAAACAGAACAAAACAGAATAGAAAATAAAATAACAAAATAAAATAGAATAGAAAATAATGGAATAGAATAAAATATATATAAAAAAGAATACAATAGAATGAAATAGAAAGAATATAACCATCTTATGGAATTCGTATTTCAAACAGAATTGAAAAGAATAGAAAAAAAAAGAATAGAATAGAGTACCATAGAATAGAATAGTAAATAATTAAATAGAAGAAACAATAGAATAGAATAGAGTAAAACAGCTCATAATACAAAATAAAAGAGTAGAAAACAAAAATAGAAAATAAAGTGATAGAATAGAAAATAAAGGAATAGAATAGTAAAAAAAAAAAAGAATGCAATAGAGTAGAATAGAATAGAAACGAAGAAGTTAAACAGAACAGAATAGAAAATAAAAGAACTGAATAAAATAGAATAGAAAATAAAAGAATAGAACAGAATAAAAAAAATAATTGAGTAGAATAAAATAGAAAGAATGTACCCATCTTCTGAAACTGGAATTTCAAATAGAATAGTAAAGAATATAATATGAAAAAAAGTACAAGAGAATAGATTTGAATAGAATAGAGTAGAATAGACCAGAAAATAATAGAATAATAAAAAAAAAAAAAAAACAATAGAATAGAATAAGAAAAGATAGATCATCCATAGACTATCTTTAGCCCAAGCAGATAGGTTGGAGGGAAGCCCTCTGTTCATCACTGATTTTCTCGGCATATATTTTCCCTCTCAACAATCTCCACAGCAAAGATTCATCAAAGATATAAAAAAAAAAAATAATGCCCAATTCAATAAAAAATGGATTTATTCCTAGTTTACAACAAGCTGCAAATTGGTTTGCTTTTTCAATATTTGTCTCAAGTTGTACAGTAATCTTCAGGGACGTATAGGCATTTGCACAAAGTAGGGTGTGAAAAGGGGTATTTTTTCCTGAGCTGAAGATAGAAAAGGATATATAGAGGGGTAAGTAGGGTAATATGCACAGAAGAAATAGTAAATATAATACATACAAACACACATATACTCAAAATGGAATCTCCAAACTTTCTAACCAAATGGACAGTTTATTGTCCTTCAATCTTTAGGGGGGCTGGACTGTGGCCAGTGGCGGAAGAAAATGTCCTGGCATCAGTGGGAGTAAACAGTGCCCTATCATTAGTATTAGGGGGTAATAGTGCCCCATCACTGGTGTCAGTGGGAGTGATAGTGCCCCATCATTGGTGTCATTGGAAATAACAGTGCCCCATCATTGATATCTGTGGCAGGAATAGTGCCCCGTCATTTCTATCAATGGGAGTTTGAGCGCCCCATCATTGGTGTCAATGGGAGGAATAGTGCCCCATCAGTGGTATCAATGGGAGTAATGGTGCCCCATCATTGGTATCAATGGGAGTAATGGTGCACCATCATTGGTAACAATGGGAGGAATAGTGCCCCATCATTGGTATCAATGGGAAGAATAGTGCCCCATCATTGGTATCAATGGGAGAAATAGTGCCCCATCATTGGTATCAATGGGAGTAATGGTGCCCCATCATTGGTATCAATGGGAGTAATGGTGCCCCATCATTGGTATCAATGGGAGGAATAGTGCCCCATCATTGGTATCAATGGGAGTAATGGTGCCCCATCATTGGTATCAATGGGAGTAATGGTGCCCCATCATTGGTATCAATGGGAGTAATGGTGTCCCATCATTGGTGTCAGTGAGACAACGAATACCCCATTGTAGGTGTCAGTGTCATGAATTATGCCCCACTGTTGCTGACAGTGGGAGGGAATAATTACCCAAGGGCCTGGGCATAAACAAGCAAAGGTCCACATCCAGCTACCAACGCTGCTGTTTGGAGATCGCTGTGATAAAGTATGCACCTAAAGGAGAATACTTCTCCTGTTGGTCACAGGATTGCATTTAGTTCTGCTCTCCTGTGACCTAGACATCACAGAGCCAGTCCAGGCTCTGCAGGAATCCTGACAATATTGTCGGAATCTGCCCAGATGCTTGATCGGCAGCTGGTTGAACCTCTCAGTGTGCCGCTGAGAGCCTAAGCCAGCTGCTCCCGCCCCCTTCACAACCCGGCGCTCAAGTTAGTGTTGGAGGGGCAAAGCTTACAGTCATTGCTCTGTGCTCACTGCGGAACCAAGAACTGAGCGATCAGCAGTCTTTGATTGCTCAGTTATTTGTGTAGAGCCAGCAGGAGCAGCTGCAGCATTGGATCGATGCTGCAGCCAACTAGTTGAGTATATACAGTATCTCACAATTTTGTAAATATATTATTATATCTTTTCAGGTGACAAATGAAATTACACTTTGCTACAATGTAAAGTAGTGAGTGTACAGCTTGTATAACAGTGTAAATTTGCTGTCTCCTCAAAATAACTCAACACAAAGCCATTATTGTCTAAACCGCTGGCAACAAAAGTGAGTACACCCCTAAGTTAAAATGTCCAAATTGGGCCCAATTAGCCATTTTCCCTCCCTGGTGTCATGTGACTTGTTAGTGTTACAAAGTCTCAGTTGTGAATGGGGAGCAGGTGTGTTAAATTTGGTGTTATCGCTCTCACTTTCTCATACTGGTCACTGGAAGTTCAACATGGCACCTCATGGCAAAGAACTCTCAGAGGATCTGCAAAAATGTTTTGTTGCTCTACATAAAGATGGCCTAGGCTATAAGAAGATTGCCAAGACCCTGAAACTGAACTGCAGCATGGTGGCCAAGACCATACAGCGGTTTAACAGGACAGGTTCCACTCAGAACAGGCCTCCCCATAGTCGACCAAAGAAGTTGAGTGTACGTGCTGACCGTCATTTCCAGAGGTTGTCTTTAGGAAATAGACATATGAGTGCTGCCAGCATTGCTGAAGAGGTTGAAGAGGTGGGGGGTCAGCCTGTCAGTGCTTCGACCATACGCCGCACACTGCATCAAATTGGTCTGCATGGCTGTCGTCCCAGAAGGAAGCCTCTTCTAAAGATGATGAACAAGAAAGCCCGCTAACAGTTTGCTGAAGACAAGCAGACTAAGGGCATGGATTATTGGAACCATGTACTGTGGTCTGATGAGACCAAGATAAATTAATTTGGTTCAGATGGTGTCAAGCGTGTGTGGCAGCAACCAGGTGAGGAGTACAAAGACAAGTGTGTCTTGCCTACAGTCAAGCATGGTGGTGGGAGTGTCATGGTCTGGGCCTGCATGAGTGCTGCCGGCACTGGGGAGCTACAGTTCATTGAGGAAACCATGAATGCCAACATGTACTGTGACATACTGAAGCAGAGCATGATCCCCTCCCTTCAGAGACTGAGCTGCAGGGCAGTATTCCAACATGATAATGACCCCAAACACATCTCCAAGATGACCACTGCCTTGCTAAAGAAGCTGAGGGTAAAGGTGATGGACTGGCCAAGCATGTCTCCAGACCTAAACCCTATTGAGCATCTGTGGGGCATCCTCAAACCGAAGATGGAGGAGCGCAAGGTCTCTAACATCCACCATCTCTGTGATGTCGCCATAGAGGAGTGGAAGAGGACTCCAGTGGCAACCTGTGAAGCTCTGGTGAACTCCATGCCCAAGAGGGTTAGGGCAGTGCTGGAAAATAATGTTGGCCACACAAAATTTTGACACTTTGGGCCAATTTGGACATTTTAATCTAAGTGACAGCAGACTAAGAGTAACTGCTGTGAAAATCCTGACCTTTAGGAAATGCTACAGAAGGTAAAAGTTTAAAATTAGATAACACTTTTCAAAAAGGTAGAAGTTCTTTAACCACTTGCTGACCGCCCTATAGCAGTTTTACTGCTACAGGGCGGTCACTGAGTGCAGGATCACATATATATGTGATCCTGCACTTCCTGATAGGGGGTGCAAATGCTTGCCGCCGGTGGCTCGCTCCCGCGGTGTATAATCCGATCGGCATTTAAGGAAGGCAGCCAGCAGCCGCTGATCATCCTGAAGAGAATGGCAGTCTGCCGATGTAAACAAGGCAGATTGTCGTTCTGACAGGAGGGAAGGCATGGAATCTGTGTCTACTAGGATCCATGCCTTCCCCTAGTAAAAGCACCTCTCACACTGTAATAAAACACTGGCTAGGCACACAGTTAACCCTTTGATTGCCCCTGATGTTAACCCCTCCTCAGCCAGTGTCATTAGTACAGTGACAGTGCATATTAGTGTAGTGCCACTGGTCCCCAAAAAAGTGTCAAATGTGTCAGTTAGGGTCTAATTTTCCACTGCAATATCAGAGTCCCACTATAAGTTCCTGATTGCTGCCGTTACTAGTAAAAAAATAAAAATGCCATAAATATATCCCAAAGTTTGTAGACGCTATAAATTTTGTGCAAACATACATCAACATACGTTATTGGGATTTTTTTTTTTACCAAAAATTTGCAGCATAATACATATTGGCCTAATGTGATAAAGAAATTATTTTTTTTTTACATTTTTTTATTGGATATGTTTTATAGCAGAAAGTAAAAAAATATTATTATATATATTTTTTTGTTTATAGCGCAAACAGTTAAAAACACAGAGGTGATCAAATAGCACCAAAAAAAGCTCTTTTTGTGGGGAAAAAAATTAAACAAATTTTACTTGGGTACAGCGTGGCACGACCACCGCAATTTTCAGTTAAATTAATGCAGTTCCATATTGCAAAAAATGGCCTGGTCATGAAGGGGGGTAAATGTTCCAGAGCTGAAGTGGTTAATTTCTTATTTGGAGAATTTGGAAAATAAACTTAACTACTTTTAAATATAATTTTAATGAAAGGAAAAATAGTGTATGAAAATATTAACAGAAAAGATAATAAAAGAAATACAGACAAGAGACATTAGCAAAATAAACTGGAGTTAAAAATGACATAGCAAAGTTTGCCTGGTTTTTAGTTCCAGCATTCCAGTCCAATGTCCAATCTGATGTATTAAGGTTGTCGGTTTTGAATGGTCCTTAGCCATGGTTAACCATGGTTCTGACAAAAATTGAGAGCTCTCAACTGCCAATTGCAGCAGCTATTTGTCACTGAGCCAACCCTCGCCCAATCAAGATAACTGATCAGTATGGGATAGGGGTGCTGATACCTTTATGATATTCAAGTGACGCTCCCTCAATTGCAGTTTTTCTATTACTTTCAGATGACCATTTTTTTTATAATCTAACAACCAACATAGTATTGAAGATAATGAAATCACAATTTGATAGACATCAAATATGGATTGGATTTTATTTCAAAAGATTGTTCTTGGTTTTCTCAATTTAAGAAGTAACAGAGGTTCAACTAGACTTGGCGAACCTTGGCACCCCAGATGTTTTGGAACTACATTTCCCATGATGTTCATGCACTCTGCAGTGTAGTTGAGTATCATGGGAAATATAGTTCCAAAAACATCTGGGGTGCCAAGGTTCGCCATCACTGAACTAGAGTAACAGAAAAAAGAAAACTGTGCAAAGCGGAAGGACAGTGACATAGAATGTCAATGAACATTGAATTAGCAATACTCCATTGGTATTACAGAGTTTTAACAGAGCAGTATCATTAGGTAACCTATTTCACCATTCTACCCAAGGTTTCAATGAGTGCTCAAAAACATGTTTTTTTCTGTATGGCTTCCTCAATAAGAGTATTGTGTCTCATCAATTTTCTGCACTTCATAATAAAAATGGGTGGAATGGAATTTATCATAGGATTGTGTTAGGAGCCTAGCTTTCCATACTCTTCCAAGTGCTGTTTAGCCATCCTGCCATTTATGGTGGTGCCCTAATCAAAGTCTGTTGGACTTTGCAGATCCAAGCTGAGCATGATCTATGGACTTCTTAGCATCTCCAGCTGGTTATTTTAGTGGTTGGTTACATGAGATATGTCTGACAACTTTGCCTATCCCCATACATAAGATCTAAATCTTCTTGTTTTGCCTCTGACTTGCAAATTTTGGAGAAATGAGGAGTGCATTGTGTGAACCTCACACAGACCTCATTAGCGTCACAGGTATACTGTAGCTTCTTCTCTTTTTTCTATTGTCTCTAGCTCTTTATGTTCACCAAAAGGCTAGGTCTATTTCCACCCGCAATTTCACTTCCTGTTCGATTACTTCCTGCCAACACCACTCCTTGTGTAACCAACCATTTTAACTTGGCTAGGGAAGTTTATTTAAGTCTAAAAAGACTTTATTAACCACTTTACCACCGGAGGATTTTGCTGTCTTACGTCCTGGCCACTTTTTGCGATTCGGCACTGTGCGACTTTAACTGACAATTGCGAGGTCGTGCGATGCCGTACCCAAACAAAATTTACGTCCTTTTTTTCCCACAAACAGAGCTTTCTTTTGGTGATATTTGATCACCTGTGCGATTTTTACTTTTTGCGCTATAAACAAAAAAAGAGCATACATTTTGAAAAAATAACAATATTTTTCACATTTTTTTAAATTTTTGGCCAATTTGTTTTCTGCTACCTATGTTTGGTAAAAAAAAAAAATCACAATATGCATATTTTGATTGGTTTGCGCAAAAGTTATTGCGTTTACTAACTAAGGGAAAGATTTATGTCATTTTTGGTGTTTTTTTTTTTAACGAGTAAGGGCGGCGATCTGCGGTTTTTTTTTTGCGGGACTGCGACATTGCGGCGGACAGATCGGACCCTTGACTGACATTTTTGACACTTTTGGGGGTACCAGTGACATTACTACAGTAATCTGTGCTATACATATGCACTGCTACTGTAAAAATGATACTGACAGGGAAGGGGTTAATTTTTTTGGAGAGGGAGGGGTTAATATATGCCTGGTGCTTACTGACGTGTGTGGGGGGAGGTGACTGAGTGACACAGGGACAGATCGCAGGTTCAGCTATGCTGAACCCTGCAATCTGTCACTGTCTGTCACTTAGGAGATCATCCTGCTTTGTTTACACAAGCGGGCGGATCTCCATACTCAATTCCCCGACGATCGGGGAAGAGCAGCAGTGATCGCCGCTGCTCCTCCCCTAGCCCGACTCCCGCTGTGACTGAACACAGCGGGAGCGAGCCTCCGGCGGTGCGCGTGCGCCGCCCACAAAGGGAGGAGTCCAGCGACGTAGGTCTACGTCGCTGGACGGGAACTAACCACTTTGCCGCAGTAGAGCTCGAGTGAGCGGTCGGCAAGTGGTTAAAAGAGACTTTAAGTTTAAAGAGAGAATTTATTCGCAGATGACATCATCCCAATGTTGACATCGCCAGAATCATCCCTACCCGCAGCCCACACTATCCCTACCTGCTTCAGTAAGATCTCTTACTATAAAGTAAATAACTCCAAATCATTGGTCCTGAATCTGAATGTTTGTCCCGATACAAAAAAAAACATTACTAGAGAATTGCCCCTTCTCATGGACAGATGAGAAAATACTGTATCTTACCTAGGCATTACCATCACTCCTCGAACCTCTGACCTCATCCACTCGAATCTAAAATCCCTGAAACAAAAAATCTCTGAAGACCCTAAAAACTTCTCTAACATAGACCTATCATGGGGAGCGAGAATGGCGGTAATAAAAATGACCATCCTTCCTCAAATCTTATACCTATTTAGAGCACTACCCATCCCCATGCCCAAAACACAGTTGAATGCCCTTACTAGCATTATTAGATAATTTATATGGTCAGGGAAGACAGCCCGTATAGCCTTTAATGTACTCACCGCACACAAATCCATTGGTGGGGCTGGACTACCCAATTTACAAGCTTATTGGTGGGCTTCAAGGCTAGACCAAATTAAGCATTGGATTACGAGTAATGAAACACCACTATGGGCATCAATTGAGGAACATCTACCTTGTTGCTCTACCTTATTGCTGTTATTTTCTTACATCATACTTTGTTTGATGTGATTTTCTGTTTTTCATTGGTATTTGAAATTCAATAAAAATTATTGATTGAAAAAAAGTCTAAAAAGAGACTACTAATTTAGTGAAACATATAGCCCAACTCAGGGTTTCTCAACCGGGGTTCTGTGAAGCCATAGGGTTCCTCCAGTGGTTGCTAGACATTCCTTGAGCAATGTGCAATTTCTACCTCTTAAATACGTTACCACTGACACTAAAGATTTTTTTTTAGCTATCTGTACGGGGGTATATCTTCCCAATGGGTACAAGTGTAAAGAACATTCTTCCCACTGACCATCACACTAATGTATTATGAGTTGAAGATATAATAATTTTTAGTAAGCATTTCCTGAGACTATAAAGTTGTTTTAAGGTTTCCTCTATGTGGAAAAGGTTGAGAAAGGCTGGTTTAGTTAATGGAGTCCATCCAAGGCACAACAGTTTTATTCTAACAAATATATTATAAACTACTACGGCTGAAGTGACTTAATCTACATATTTGCCAAAAATATTTATGTTGTAAATATAAAATTAGATATTCAAATATTTAACACCAAAAAACACCTACTGCCAAAACATAATTTAAAGTTTACAAATGTTGCTGTGACTGAAATAGGGAGGCGAGCTTCATA
The DNA here is from genome assembly GCF_965119305.1 of Pelophylax lessonae. NCBI lineage: Eukaryota > Metazoa > Chordata > Amphibia > Anura > Ranidae > Pelophylax > Pelophylax lessonae. The sequence continues at coordinate 37,934,887 of NC_138772.1, forward strand.
CTGTTTACCACGCATAAATTAGCAATCTCTGAAGTGTAGATCTTTTAAGTGAGCAAAAGGCTCATACGGTTTTGCTAATTTACTGCACAATATTCTAAAGTAGAATACTAAATTAAAATTTAAAGAGTTCACTCTTTTAATGTATTTCCTTAAAGAAGAACTTTTTCCTTTCTTTCTTTCTTCTTTTTCCCTTCCTTCTTTTCCTCCTTTCTTTCCTCCTTTTTTCCCTTCTTTCTTTCTTTCTTTCTTTCTTTCTTTCTTTCTTTCTTTCTTTCTTTCTTTCTTTCTTTCTTTCTTTCTTTCTTTCTTTCTTTCTTTCTTTCTTTCTTTCTTTCTTTCTTTCTTTCTTTCTTTTTCCCTTCTCTTCTTCCTTCCTAATTTTCCTCCTTTCTTTCTTCCTTTTTCCCCCCTTCATTCTTTTCCTCCTTTCTTCCTTTTTCCCCTTTCTTTCTTTCTTTCTTTCTTTCTTTCTTTCTTTCTTTCTTTCTTTCTTTCTTTCTTTCTTTCTTTCTTTCTTTCTTTCTTTCTTTCTTTCTTTCTTTCTTTCTTTCTTTTTGCCATCCCTGTTATTGTGTCCCTGAAGGAGGGACACAAGACAGGAAGTGATGGGAAACTCTCTACAATGGGGTACAAAATAAAATATTTTTGGCAAAGTGGGGAGTTATGGCAAAGTTCTTATTGGTGCTTAGGCTCTCTGTTCTGATGATAACTGCAGCCCTATTTCTTGAGACAAGAAATGTCTCCCCAGATGGAAATTAAAACCTGGTAGAAATTATAACTACTCCTCATTGAAGTAACAAAAAATGTAAAACCGCAAGATATGAAAAGAGAAATTTGTTTAGGTTACATAGTTGGTGAGGTTGAAAAAAGACACAAGTCCATCCACTTCAATCCACTTCAACATCCTTAATCTCCTGGAGTGAAGATTTGCTATGTTATAGGGAACATTTATAAATGTCAATTGTGTCTAAGCAGTACTCTAAAAAAATCTACCCTTTGTCTTGATTCCCTTTAAAAACAAAAAAACAAAAAAAAAAAAAAAAAACCTACCTTGATTCTGTTTGAGGCGGATTGATGAACTTTATTGAGGTTCGGGTGCCGATTCCAAACCGCACTGATTTCAATTGGAGACAAATTTTAGAAACCAGAAATAGCTAAGTAAAGGCTGAGTTGCTGTTGTTTCCAGTTGCTTCCAATTTGTTATAATACCACTAATAGGGATGATCGAACGGTTCGGGTCGACCATCGGTTCAAACCGAACATTGGGTGTTCAAAATTCGGCCGAATTCCAAACTTTTTGCGGTAAAAGTTCGGAATTCGGTCACCAGAACCGCCCATAATGCAATGGGACATAAATTGGGCTTTAAAAGCCCGTGATTGGCCCAGAAACTTCAGTAAAAGCCAATGAGGGGGCAGGAGTCAGCTAGGAAGGTGACTGGAGTGACTACGGGGTCCAGAGGCCAATCAGGAGTGAATACGCCCCCCAGTATATAACATAGCCCCGCCTAACCTCTAGCACTGTAATACAGAGGCTTTGGAAGAGAGTGGAAGCATTTGTGTTTCTCCTACTGTGTTAAACAACGTTTGCTGCATAGCCGATTGCTTGTAAAGCTCCATATGAGCAAAAGAGCAGCTTACAGACAGATTGTCAGTGTAGTTAGAAATACAGAATACAGCGATTGTGCTGTTTGAGTTAGAAAAAAAAAATTTAAAGGGACAGTGTCAGTTAGAAATTATCTTCTGCTGTATGAAGCTGTTCTTTTAGTGTGAGGAAAGGGATATGCAGTGTAATTAGGGTACTATATACCACTATAGTTAGATTCAATAATCTAGTTTTTGTAGGGATAGATTTAAGTGTCAGGGTTCCGTCTAGTCAGCACGTTGCACTGCTGATATATCTAGAGCAGGTATACGTGCTTGCTAGTCAGCTATTGTGCAAAATACATTTCAGCGATACACACATCTGCTGTATTTAGTGACAACTTTGGGTCGCATAGCAGTGTGCGTTTTGCAGGTGAATTTCACCACGCAGAGTTGCCAAAGCCTCAGTGACAACTTAACGGCTGTTCTTGTTGTAAGCCTTAAGTCCACTGCAAAAGGCTTTGCTACTCTGCGTCACACACATCTGCTTTATTTAGCGACAACTTTGGGTCGCATAGCAGTGTGCGTCTTGCAGGTGATTTTCACATCGCACAGTTGATAAAGCCTCAGTGACAACTATACATAAATTAAAATTCATCACAAAAAAAAATGATTATTTTTCTTAGAATTTCAGTAGCACAGAGATGGTGTTACCCTCCTTTCATAAAGTGCAAATAAATAAAGTGCCTACATTGCATAAATAATCCAAAACATCCAACTAAGCAAGAACAGAGTTGTCACCTCTCACCAAGCTGCTGGACAATGGTCTTTTAGCCCATTCCATCCATCCATGTAGATCTACAATCTTGTCCCTGACATCCTTGGCCCTGACGTCCTTGGACATCTTTTTGGTCTTGGCCACGGGGGAGAGATTGGAATCTGATTGATTGCATCTGTGGACAGGTGTCTTTTATACAGGTAACAAACTGAGATTAGGAGCACTCCCTTTAAGGGAGTGCTCCTAATCTCAGCTCGATACCTGTATAAAAGACACCTGGGAGCCAGAAATCTTGCTGATTGATAGTGGATCAAATACTTATTTCAATCATTAAAATGCAAATCAATTTATAACTCTTTTGAAATGCGTTTTTTCTGGAAATTTGTTGTTATTCTGTCTCTCACTGTTAAAAAAACTACCATTAATTTTATAGACTGATCATTTCTTTGTCAGTGGGCAAACATACAAAATCAGCAGGGGATCAAATACCTTTTTCTCTCACTGTATATAAGGGGTTCCTACTCACTTCTGTGCCTACAGTCTCAAAAGTGTATGCCTGCAGTGTCAGATCTAAGGCACTGCTGCCTCTTACTGCTAGTCTCAGTAGATTCAAAGTGTGATTTGATGATGCCACCACTCTGTGTGTGCACTATTCCCCTTGCAGGAGGCTCTGAGAAAAGCAAAAACCTGCCTCTACCAAGATTTTTACCTCTACACAGAGACACGGTGCAGAATAAGGCATTGTGAGTCAGTATAACGAGAAAAATGGTGCTAACCAAAAAGACCTGCGCAAAGGATATATTTGACAACAGGGACTTCTAAATAAATTAGTGAAATAAATTAAATTCTAAATTATAAATTGTAAATTGGTTCCGGGAATTACTTCCGCACTGCGAGCTGCAATCTGAACGTGAAAACTTGAAAAATTGATAGCAAAAGTGAAAATTGCGCTCAGCAATAGATTCTTGAAAAAGTGCTATTAGTGCATCAGTGCATATGTGATAAATTACAAACTAATGGTAAACAAATACAATAATATATAAATAAATAAATAATGACAATAATTAGGCTATAAAAGTCCTTAAAGTGCTCTGTGCAAACTGTGCAACTCTAAGTCTTCAGCAATCTTGGATTTGATGGGAACCTCCACCACAAACACCTCCACCCAGTGGTCAGATAATATACTCCTTACCAGAATGCGATGACCCCTTAATTACAGGGGGTCAAACACGGCATTTCACTTCACACTGGCTCAAGGTTATCCTCATCGCTGTTATCACCTCAAAGGATTTATGCCCAATTGCTTTGACAAGGTTCCGGATCTCTGGATCTGGTCTCCACCTTCTTCACTTCCGCGTCGCTCATGACTGCTGCTTCTGTAGGTGACGAGGAGTGTGCCGATGCTCGGTCTCTTCTCCTCCTCCACGACCTCTCGCTGTCCGTACCCGCCGCTAAGTGACCACCTTCCTCTTCTGTATACCATTAGTTTGTGATTTATCACATATGCACTGATGCACTAATAGCACTTTTTCAAGAATCTATTGCTGAGCGCAATTTTCACTTTTGCTATCAATTGTGAGTCAGTAGCCAAGAACCATACAAGCTTGGGGTGCCACTCTAAGCAGTCATCCCGTAATACTCTGGGAGAGCAGGTGTCGGCATTGAAGGCAGGAGCCCATCTCGGCTCTATATGCACACATAGAGAAGGAAAGATGGGATGTTGAACTCAGAAGAAACAGCCCAGCTAAGAAAAAGGTGAAAACAGCTTCAGCCCGACTTCTCCCAGGACGTGCCCCTGACGCATTTTGTCTCATTCATAGGGCGTTGCATCTTTCCATATCCACATTGTAAGTCAGTGAGCGGAGAAGTATAGGGAGACTTACTGGTGACAATACTGGTGACTAGTTCTTTGCCTTTCCCCTGCCTTTTTTTGGGGTACAGCTTCCCAAAGTTTAACTCCTTACCAAAGCTCAGTGCACCATTAAAAACTACCCTAAATTTGCCTTCTTCATTGACCTCAATGCATTTCACTCCAATTTGTAAATAAACTTCAGCAACATAAGGACTTCAATTTTATTCATCTCTATTCATTCTGTCTGTGGCAATGTCACAAATAATCATATAATTAACAGATACAATAAATGTAAGAGGAGATTGTAATGTATGTAACAATATTTTGTGAATACAGATACTGTGAGTGATAAACTGTATATAAAGTCTCAGGATAGCTGGGTTGGAAACCTTAACAAATTTCAATAAAGTATTGAGAAACTGACTGAGGGCCGGTTTTCACCACAATTTATGTGCTCAGTGTTTTTTTTTTTTATACGCACACGCGCTTAAATGCATTTGTAATGGGTTTGCATTGTGTTTGGGATGCATTTGTGGTGCATTTTCTGCTATTAGTTAGTACACTTGCATGAGCTCACAAAGTGTTCCACTTCACAAATAGTTTTATGAACCAATATCGGTCTTTCAATGCTTTGCTAATCTTTACAATAGAAGTCAAAGACTAATTATTTTCTTTTACCTACAGCTTCACAACAAATGTGCGTCCCACCTGAAACCTGAATGTGATTGCGGACCCCTAAAGGATCATATCTTACCCCCCACGACCATCTGTCCCGTGGTTCTGGTGAGTGTATACCTGTGTGAGTTTATCCTGCTATATCCACAACCCAGCCTGAAGCCACAATCGTTACACCTGGCCACCGCTTTCCTTGTGTTTAATATATTACCTTCCCATTAAGATGACAGCAAAACTTCCCCAGGATCAGCTGTAATGGAGGCTGAGTCAGATTTTATGACTTATATAGTGCTTACCAGAAACCGAAGAGCAGGTCACTTCTACATTTTACGTCTTTTAAAGATCCAACTTCCCAGAAAGATGAAGGTATTCTGCTGCTGGTCAGTTTGTGCTTTGGGTGTGCGGTGCGGATCTGCATTGCAGGGAGCTCAGATCTAGACCTTGAATTATCTATCTATCTATCTATCTATCTATCTATCTATCTATCTATCTATCTATCTATCTATCTATCTATCTATCTATCTATCTATCTATCTATCTATCTATCTATCTATCTATCTATCTAGTTATTTCTTTCTTTCTTTCTTTCTTCTTTTCTTTTCTTTTCTTTCTTTTTCCCTTATTTTCTTTTCTTAACTTTCTTGCTTTCTTTCCCTTCCTTCTTTTCCCTTCCTTTTTTTTCCCTCCTTTTTCCTTGCTTCTTTTACCTTTTTCTTTCTTTCTTTCTTTCTTTCTTTCTTTCTTTCTTTCTTTCTTTCTTTCTTTCTTTCTTTCTTTCTTTCTTTCTTTCTTTCTTTCTTTCTTTCTTTCTTTCTTTCTTTCTTTCTTTCTTTCTTTTCATCCTTCCTTTTTTCCCTTCCTTCTTTTCCTCCCTTTTTACTTATTTTCACTCTTTTCCCTTTCTTCTTTTCCTTCTTTTACCTTTTCTTTCTTTCTTTCTTTCTTTCTTTCTTTCTTTCTTTCTTTCTTTCTTTCTTTCTTTCTTTCTTTCTTTCTTTCTTTCTTTCTCTTCTTTCTCTTCTTTCTCTTCTTTCTCTTCTTTCTCTTCTTTCTCTTCTTTCTCTTCTTTCTTTCTTTCTTTTCATCCTTCCTTTTTTCCCTTCCTTCTTTTCCTCCCTTTTTACTTATTTTCACTCTTTTCCCTTTCTTCTTTTCCTTCTTTTACCTTTTTTACTTTTC
>NC_138772.1:37945951-38158451 GCF_965119305.1 Pelophylax lessonae
AATGCCTTTTCTCATTTCCCTCTTCTTCACTTCTTCCTTTTTCTTCTTTACTCTTTCTCCTTTCCTTATTACTCTCTTCTTCCTTTTCTTCTTTACTCTCTTCCTATTTTCCTTCATTACTCTCTTCCTCTTTTCCTACTTTGCTCTCTTCCTTCCTTCCTTCTCTACCACCTTCTTTTCTATTGCCTTTTTCATCTTTACTCCTTTTCCTTTCCTTCTTTGTTCTCTTCCTTCCTTCTCTACCACCTTCTTCTCTATTGCCTTTTTCATCTTTACTCCTTTTCCTTTCCTTCTTTGTTCTCTTCCTTCCTTCTCTACCCCCTTCTTCTCTTCTGCCTTTTTCGTCTTTACTCTCTGCCTTCTTTCCGTATTACTCTCTTCTTCCTTTCCTTCTTTACTCCCTTCCTCTTTACTTTCTTTACTCTCTTCTTCCTTTTTTTCCTTACTCTCTTCCTCCTTTCCTTCTTTACTCTTTTCCTCCTTTCCTTCTCTTCTCTCTTCCTCTCTACTTACTTTACTCTCTTCCTACTTTTCTTTTCTCTACTTTTCTCTTTTTACTTAAAAGGAGTTGTAAAGGCAGACTTTTTTTTATCTTAATTCATTTTATGCATTAAGATAAAAAGCCTTCTGTGTGCAGCAGCCTCCCTAGGAACCCCTAATACTTACCTGAGCCCCATCTCTGTCCAGCGATGTCCATGAGTCCCTTGGCCGCCCGTGACTCTCCCTCCTGATTGGCTGAGGTACAGCAGTGGTGTCATTGGCTCCCGTGGCTGTCAATCAAAGTCAGTTAGCCAATCAGGAGGGGGGGCAAACTGCAGCTCCGTGTCTGAATGGATACACGGAGCTGCAGTTTGGCTCGGGTGCCCCCATAGCAGGCTGCTTGCTGTGGGTTCACTCGACAGGAGGGAGGGGCTAGGAACAGCAAAGAGGGACCCAAGAATATAAAGATCCAGGCTGCCTTATACAAAACCAACTGCACAGAGGAAGTAAGTATAACATGTTTGTTATTTAAAAAAAAAAAAAAAAAAATGAGACTTTATAATCACTTTAAGCCCCGTACACACTCATCGAATTGTTAGTACAGGATCTCCTTTTTTTTCTCATTCAGCCAGCTGCATTGAATGAAAAAAAAAATTCTAGTGTGTACTAGCCTTTATTCTCTTCCTCTCTTCCGTTTTTACTCTCTTTCTCTCTTCCTGCTTTACTGTCTTCGTCCTTTGCTTCTTCATTCTTATCCAACTGTCTTTCTTTACTCTCTTCCAACTGTCTCTTTACTCTTATCCTCCTTTTCTTTTTTACACTCTATTCTCTTCTTTCTTTACTCTTCTTCCTTTCTTTCTTTACACCTTCTCCTCTTCTTTCTTTACTATCTTCCTCCTTTCCTTCTTTACACTCTTTTCTCTTTTTTCTTTACTCTCTTCATCCTTTCCTTCTTTACACTCTTCTTTCTTTACTCTCTTCATCCTTTCCTTCTTTACACACTCTTCTCCTCTTTATTTACTTCTTTACTCCCTTCCTCCTTTACTTCTTTACCCTCTCTTCTCTTCTTTCTTTACTCCCTTCCTCCTTTCCATCTTTACCCTCTCTTCTCTGCTTTCTTTACTCTCTTCCTCCTTTCCTTCCTTACACTCTTTTCTTTCTTTACTCTCTTCCTCCTTTTCTTCTTTACTCTCTCTTCTCTGCATTCTTTACTCTCTTCCTTCTTTCCTCTCTTTTCTTTCTTTATCCTCTCTTCTCTTCTTTCTTTGCTCTCTTCCTCCTTTTCTTCTTTACACTCTTTTCTTTCTTTACTCTCTTCCTCCTTTCGTTCTTTACCTTCTTTTCTCTTCTTTCTTTACTCTCTTCCTCCTTTCTTTCTTTACACTCCCTTCTCTTCTTTCTTTACTCTTCCTCCTTTCTTTCTTTACATGTTCTCCTCTTCTTTCTTTACAATCTTCCTCCTTTCTTTCTTTACACTCTTTTCTTCTTGATTTACCCTCTTCCTCCTTTCCTTCTTTACCCTCTTTTCTCTTTTTTCTTTACTCTTTTTTCATCCTTTCCTTCTTTACACTCTCTTCTCTTCTTTCTTTACTCTCTTCATCCTTTCCTTCTTTACACTCTTTTCTTTCTTTACTCTCTTCCTCCTTTCCTTCTTTACACACTTTTCACTTCTTTCTTTACTCCCTTCCTCCTTTCCTTCTTTACCCTCTCTTCTCTTCTTTCTTTACTCCCTTCCTCATTTCCGTCTTTACCCTCTCTTCTCTGCTTTCTTTACTCTCTTCCTCCTTTCCTTCTTTACACACTCTTCTCTTCTTTCTTTACTCTCTTCCTCCTTTCATTCTTTACCCTCTCTTCTCTTCTTTCTTTACTCCCTTCCTCATTTCCGTCTTTACCCTCTCTTCTCTGCTTTCTTTACTCTCTTCCTCCTTTCCTTCTTTACACACTCTTCTCTTCTTTCTTTACTCTCTTCCTCCTTTCCTTCTTTACACACTCTTCTCCTCTTTATTTACTTCTTTACTCCCTTCCTCCTTTACTTCTTTACCCTCTCTTCTCTTCTTTCTTTACTCCCTTCCTCCTTTCCGTCTTTACCCTCTCTTCTCTTCTTTCTTTACTCCCTTCCTCCTTTCCTTCTTTACACACTCTTCTCTTCTTTCTTTACTCTCTTCCTCCTTTACTTCTTTACCCTCTCTTCTCTTCTTTCTTTACTCCCTTCCTCCTTTCCGTCTTTAACCCTCTCTTCTCTGCTTTCTTTACTCTCTTCCTCCTTTCCTTCCTTACACTCTTTTCTTTCTTTACTCTCTTCTTCCTTTCCTTCTTTACACACTCTTCACTTCTTTCTTTACTCCCTTCCTCCTTTCCTTCTTTACCCTCTCTTCTCTGCTTTCTTTACTCTCTTCCTCCTTTTCTTCCTTAGACTCTTTTCTTTCTTTACTCTCTTCCTCCTTTCCTTCTTTACTCTCTCTTCTCTGCATTCTTTACTCTCTTCCTTCTTTCCTCTCTTTTCTTTCTTTACCCTCTCGTCTCTTCGTTCTTCACTCACTTCCTCCTTTCCTTCTTTGCACTCTTTTCTTTCTTTACTCTCTTCCTCCTTTCCTTCTTCACCCTCTTTTCTCTTTTTTCTTTACTCTCTTCCTCCTTTCCTTCCTTACACTCTTTTCTTTCTTTACTCTCTTCCTCCTTTCCTTCTATACACTCTTTTCTTTCTTTACTATCTTCCTCCTTTCCTTCTTTACACTCTCTTCTCTTCTTTCTTTACTCTCTCCCTCCTTTCCTTTTTTAGATTCTTTTCTTTCTTTACTCTCTTCCTCCTTTCTTTCTTTACTCTCTTCCTCCTTTCTTTCTTTACATCCCCTTCTCTTCTTTCTTTACTCTCTTCCTCCTTTCCTTCTATACACTCTCCTCTCTTCTTTCTTTACTCTTTTCCTACTTTCCTTCTCTACACTCTTTTCTTTCTTTACTCTTTTCCTCCTTTCCTTCTTTGCACTCTTTTCTTTCTTTACTCTTTTCCTCCTTTACCCTCTCTTCTCTGCTTTCTTTACTCTTTTCCTGCTTTCCTTCTTTACTCTCTCACTTTCTTCATATCCCTTTATCTTTTCCTTCCTTTCCACAACAGAAACGAGTAGTGATGATGAATCAGAAGAATTCAAATTTCTCAATTTTTATTTTCATTCTCCTGAATGTTTTCATGTAGATTTGTCTAATCAGTAAAGAATTGCTGCGTTCCCCAGTCTAGGCAATGATGATCCATGACCCTTTAAAGGATAATGGGTCACATGGAAGGGCATTCATACCTGCAGCTTTCTGCTTTCCTGGTTTGTTATATCGCACATCCAGTCTTCCGGGTGAATTCACGGCAGCGTAGGCAATGGCGGCAGCTATCACATTTCCTAATATATGTCATCTTTATTGCCATCTCCCTGATTCCAGTAACATTTTAATTAATTCATACTGATTGAATAAATGTACATTTAGACTGGTTTCTTAATGAGGGCACGTTTAGTAGATAAGGTTCTACATCATCCTGATATCCTGTGGGTAATTATATCCTAATTATATGGTGAGAAAAAGAGTCTATAACTCAGGGCCGCTATTGTTCATTGGACCCAATTAAGAATTACACTCGGATAATAAAAGTTCATGATGAGAGTGACTGTCAGTCAATTTAAAAATCTTTATGGCAAAAGAACCTCAGAACAAGATAAGCATGAGGACCCTAACCAGGTTAAGAGCTGCACTATTTACTGTCAAGTGGCTCGTGGAATAAATGATGGTAGCGGATCGCCAGTAAAATATGCTTAGTGATCAGACATACGCTCTGCTACTGGAAAAGGAGACTCACTGCCTTTTCAGCTTAAGAATTCCAGGCAGGAACACAATATTCTATCAGGAAAAACAATATTCCATAGATCCTTGGGAACTGTAGATGATAATGGAGTGGGCCAACCACTCTGTTTGGCTTCTTAGAGCACCACTCCAAGTACCCACCTGACCTGTTCTCATGACCCACCACTGTTGGGTGTTGGCATCTGAAATGCCCATCCTAGCTTGCTCTGCAAAATCTAACTCAAAGACACCGCACTCCTAGGCAGCCTGTGTAATGGATCAGTAAATGAAAAGCGGCCTCAGCCTAGGCTCCACCCAGCCCATGCTCTGACGTGTTTCACCCCACCCACAGGGCTTAGTCATAGAAACATGTTGGGGGCAAACATGGGAGGATCTTAGGCTGAGGCCACTTTTCTTTTACTAATCCAGTACACAGGCTGCTTAGGAGTGCAACGTCTCTGGGCCAACCATTATAGTTGCGTACACTATAGTGTCAAAAGTATTGGGGCACCTGCCTTTACACGCACATGAACTTTAATGGTATCACAGTCTTAGTTGGTAGGGTTCAATATTGAGTTTGCCCAACCTTTGCAGCTATAACAGCTTCAACTCTTTCAAGAAGGCTGTCCACAAGGTTTAGGAGAGTGTCTATGGGAATGTTTGACCATTCTTCCAGAAATGCATTTGTAAGGTCAGGAACTGATGTTGCATGAGAAGGCCTGACTCGCAGTCTCTGCTCTAATTCATCCCAAAGGTGTTCTATCTGGTTGAGATGAGTGCAGGCCAGTCAAGTTCCTCCACCCCAAACTCGCTCATCCATGTCTTTTTGGACCTTGCTTTGTGCACTGGTCCAAATCATTTGGTGGAGGGATGAATATGGTGTGGGGTTGTTTTTTGGGGGTTGGGCTTGGCCCCTAAGTTCCAGTGAAAGGAACTCTTAAGGCGTCAGCATACCAAGACATTTTGGACAATTTTATGCTCCCAACTTTGAGGGAACAGTTTGGGGATGGCCCCTTCCTGTTCCCACATGACTGCGCACCAGTGCACAAAGCAAGGTGAATAAAAATATGGATGAGCAAGTTTGGGGTGCAGGAACTTGACTAGCCTGCACAGAGTCCTGACCTCAACCTAATAGAACACCTTTGGGAGGAATTAGAGCATAGAGTGCGAGCCAGGCCTTCTCTACAACATCAGTGCCTGACCTCACAAATTTTCTTCTGGAAGAATGGTCAAACGTTCCCATAGACACACTCCTAATCCTTGTGGACAGCCTTCCCAGAAGAGTTGAAGCTGTTATAGCTGCAAAGGGTGGGCCAACTCAATATTGAACCCTATGGACTAAGACTGGGATGCCATTAAAGTTCATGTGTGTGTAAAGGCAGGGGTTCCAACACTTTTGGTGATATAGGCCTCTTTCACACGGAGCGGACCGTATTTCGATCCGATTTGGCACTTTTTTTTTTCTTTATGGGCACGGATGACACTTGTGTCATCCTGTCCGTATGTCCGCATATCACCCCATCCGTTTGCGGATGATATACGGACATAATGTATGTCTATGGGATTGCGGATGTCAGTGGATGACACAGCTGACATCCGATTTTGCGCCCTTTCCATTTTTTAAACGGAAGACAAATAGGGTTCTGTTCCGTTCCAAAAAATGGAACAGAACTGAAAGGACGCAAATCGGATGTCAGCAATCCCATTGACATGCAAACGGATGGGGTAATATACGGACATACGGAATGCCCGTGTAAAAGAGGCCATAGTGTGTGTATGTGTATATATATATATATATATATATATATATATATATATATATATATATTTATATCTAAGTGAAAATACCACTATTATATCCGGGATGTCAATGTTGTACTTTTTCTGCCTTTACACTGAATCCCATCCAGTGCTTAGTTAAATTTTAAATTAAATTATCAGACTGATAATTTGATTCTACAGTACATAGTACATAGTAGAGATCACATTCAGAAAAATGCATAAATCACGAGTTTAAAGAAAAAAAAAAATGGTTAAATGCCATTCCCATCATCCCACCTCCAGAGCCTTTCTGTTAGTCATTGATAGATACAGTATCTCACAAAAGCGAGTAAACCCCTCATATTTTTGTAAATATTTGATTATATCTTTTTATGTGACAACACTGAAGAAATTACACTTTACATTGTAGCAAAAAGTAGTGAGTGTACAGCTTGTATAACAGTGTAAATTTGCTGTCCCCTCAAAATAACTCAACACACAGCCATTAATGTCTAAACCGCTGGCAACAAAAGTGAGTACACTCCTAAGCGGAAAATTGGGCCCAATTAGCCATTTTCCCTCCCCGGTGTCATGTGACTCATAAGTGTTACAAGGCCTTAGGTGTGAGGGGGGGCAGGTGTGTTAAATTTGGTGTTATCGCTCTCACTCTCTCATACTGGTCACTGGAAGTTCAACATGGCACCTCATGTCAAAGAACTCTCTGAGGATCTGAAAAAAAGATTTGTTGCTCTACATAAAGATGGCCTAGGCTATGAGAAGATTGCCAAGACCCTGAAACTGAGCTGCAGCACGGTGGCCAAGACCATAACAGGACAGGTTTCACTCAGAACAGGCCTCGCCATGGTCGACCAAAGAACTTGAGTGCACGTTCTCAGCGTCATATCCAGAGGTTGTCTTTGGGAAACAGACATATGAATTCTGCCAGCATTGCTGCAGAGGTTGAAGGGGGGGGGGGTCAGCCTGTCAGTGCTCAGACCATACACTGCATCAAATTGGTCTGCATGGCTGTCGTCCCAGAAGGAAGCCTCTTCTAAAGATGATGCACAAGAAAGCCCGCAAACAGTTTGCTGAAGACAAGCAGACTAAGGTCATGGATTTCTGGAACCATGTTCTGTGGTCAGATGAGACCAAGCTAAACTTATTTGGTTCAGATGGTGTTGAGTGTGTGGCAGCAACCTGGTGAGGAGTACAAAGACATGTGTGTCTTGCCTATAGTCAAACATGCTGGTGGGAGTGTCATGGTCTGGGGCTCCATGAGTGCTGCCATCACTGGGGAGCTACAGTTCATTGAAGGAACCATAAATGCCAACATGTACTGTTACATACTGAAGCAGAGCATGATCCCCTCCCCTTGGAGACTGGGCCACTGGGCAGTATTGCACCATGATAACGACCCCAAACACACCTCCCAGACGACCACTGCCTTGCTAAAGAAGCTGAGGGTAAAGGTGATGGACTGGCCAAGCATGTACCCAGGCCTAAACCCTATTGAGCATCTGTGGGGCAACCTCAAACGGAAGGTGGAGGAGCGCAATGTCTCTAACATCCACCAGCTCTGTGATGTCATCATGGAGGGGTGGAAGAGGACTCCAGTGGCAACCTGTGAAGCTCTGGAAAACTCCATGCCCAAGAGGATTAAGGCAGTGCTGGAAAATAATGGTGGCCACACAAAATATTGACACTTTGGGCCCAATTTGGACATTTTCACTTAGGGGTGTACTCACTTTTGTTGCCAGCGGTTTAGACATTAATGGCTGTGTGTTGAGTTATTTTGAGGGGACAGAAAATATACACTGTTATACAAGCTGTACACGGTTTTTCCATTAAGCAAAACACAAGCACTTTTTTTTTTTTTTTTTTAACATCATCAAATTTCTTAGCAGTGGAAATATAAAATAATGAAAACCTAGGTTTTCCTGGACATAGTGGGGGAGATTTATGAAAACTGGAGCACTCAAAATATGCTGCAGCCATGCATGGTAGCCAATCAGCTCTAACTTCAGCTTGTCTTTGGCAATAAACCTGGAAGCTGGCTTGGTTTCTATGCAGAGTTGCACCGAATTTTGCACTCTCCAGTTTAAGTAAATAACCCCCAGTGTGTCCAAACACTATGCACGTTATCACATGAAAAAACCTGATGGAACCCTAATTTTGGGGAGTCATGTCGGGCGAGAGATCTCGATGCTCGAGACTCGCTGGATCTATGACCTTAAAAGATATTTACCTATGGGTATGAACATAGAGTGGGACCTTAACTGTTTTTTGAATAATGGGTGATTGTATCATTTATTTGTCCTACATCATTTATTGTACAGCTTTAGTTTGATGTTTGTGTTTTTAATATCATATTGGAACTATTTGTTATTTTTGTACTACATACAGTATGTTATCCATTAGACAGTATATGCAGAATTTTGGATAATTGTGATTGCTTACTTTTATGAGTCCACTAGATGGCGCCTTCAATATGCGTGACATCGGGATTTATTTTTAACACAAAATTTATTAATGTTTCACTGAGGCTCTATATAATAATAGAATCAAATTTTGGGCCATATCGGGGTTGTTTTTTCCTTCCCTTTTTCACTTATATACAATGCTCAGTATAGTTTTTATTAATATATTTTAGTCATGAGAATATTTGTTTCCTCTTCCTTTATATGGAACGCATTGTGGAGCGCAAGCTGGTGACGATTGCTGTGTAGTCGGTCATTTCCAGTTTTTGTGCTATTTAAAGCATGCTTACGTCTGCCGGCCATGCCTCTGAAGACGTTATCATATGACGAAACGCGTAAGGCGACTCCCACGACATGACATAAGCACGCTGTATGCTGCGGCCATCTTTTTAATAGGTTGACACGCTTGTAATGCTATTATGGAATGTGAGCATGGGCTTCTGCAAGGAGGCAAGGGGGGGCAAGTGCCCCCCCCCCCCCGGAAATTTCCTGGCCTGCTCTAAGAGGGGAATCCTGCTCTAAAGGAGGATCTATGGAGGACCCTAGCCTGGCATGCTCTAAAGGGGGATCTATGGGGACCCTGCTCTAAAGGGGATCTATGGGGGACCCTTGCCTGGCCTGCTCTAAAGGGAATCTATGGGTACCCTGGCCTGCTCTAAAGGGTATATCTATGGGGACCCTGCTCTAAAGGGGATCTATCAGGGACCCTGGCCTGGCCTGCTCTAAAGGGGATCTATGGGGACCCTGGCCTGCTCTAAAGGAGATCTATGGGGACCGTGGCCTGCTTTAAAGGGGGTCATATATATATATATATATATATATATATATATATATATATATATATATATATATATATATTCTTTGCAGGGAGTGCCTGTGGTCTAGGAAAACCTGGTAGCATAGGGATCCGGTGTTCTAGGAAAACCTGGTAGCATAGGGAGTTTAGGTGAAAAGGTAAGACTAAAGAGGGATCTATGGGGACCCTGGTCTGCACTAAAGGGGGATCCATGGGGACCCTGTTCTAAAAGGGATCTATGGGGGACCCTGGCCTGCTCTAAAGGGGGATCTATGGGGGCAAAAAGGGGCAGAGCATGGGTCACCTTAACCCCTTCTGGACCGGAAGTATTCGCCCCCTTAATGACCAGGCCATTTTTTGCAATTCGGCAATGCATTATTTTAATGGACAATTGCGCGGTCGTGCGTCATTGTACCTAAATAAAATTGATGTCCTTTTATTCCCACAAATAGAGCTTTATTTTGGTGGTATTTGATCACCTCTGTGATTTTTTTTTTTGGCACTATAAACAAAAATAGAGCGACAATTTTGAAAAAAATATATATATATATTTTTCACATTCTGCTATATAACATTCCCCGAAAAAAATTAAAAATCAAAATTTTTACCATTTCAGGCCAATTTGTGTTCTGCTGCATATTTTTGTAAAAAAAAAATTGCAATAAGCGTATTTTGATTGGTCTGCGCAAAAGTTATTGCGTCTAATTACTATGGGAAAGATTTATGTCATTTTTATTGTTTTTTTTTACTAGTAATGGCGGCGATCTGCGATTTGTAGCTGGACTGCAACATTGAACAGATCGGACCCCTAACTGACATTTTTGACACTTTTGGGGGGGACCAGGGACATTACTACAGTAATCAGTGCTAAAAATATGTACTGTTACTGTAATAATGACACTGGCAGGGAAGGGGTTAACACAGTGGGTGATCAAGGGGTTAAATGTGAGCCTAGGGGCATGTTTCTAACTGTATGGGGTTTGGGCTTGTGAAATGATCACAGAGACCTATGATCCTATATAGAAGGATCACAGGTGCTCTGTGATTATTCCAGAGAGAAGAACGGTCAGCTGTGTTTACAATAGCTGACCGCTCTTCTCTCTCAGCGGGGAACAGTCGCGGGTGGCAGGCGGCAATCGGAGCCGCCTGCCCCGTGCATTGGAGACCCCGCTGCCGAGTGAGGGTGGGAGCGCACCGCTGGCGCCCCCTAGCTGCAGGTGCGTGACCGAAGTAGAACTATGTCAGTTCGCACACAGGAGGGGCTGCCTGCCACAGTAAAACTGTGGCGGGCCGTCAGGGAAGTAGTTAAAACGATGCCCCCCCTGAAAAAATTTCTGCGGTCGCCCATGAATGTGAGTGCATCTTATTATAATAAATAGTTTGCTCAGCTTGGATATACTACACCATTGTAGCACTTTATTTCTTTGAGGCTCTATGCCTATGGGTTCATACGCTGCTTCGGAAGTGGAAGTTTGCTGTACCATGAGCGTGAAGAGTGCCTGGAATTAGATACTGTAGTGGGGAACGCTGTGTATGCCTGACTCTGATGTGAATTTCTCAATTCAAAACTCTCATATGCTTTTATTGACCTCTCTATAATTTGGGGGTCAACACCATCCAGTAAGCAGGATTGCCCCTTTTTTCCACGTTGGTGACATGTGCACCTTTCTCACCTCAGGTGGTGTGGGGACTTTCTTCTACATCTTTGCAAGCTGTAACATGTGGACTTCATAATATAACGTGTCATAGAACTTTTTATTGGCCCTGCACCCTTTGTTTTTTAATGGAAATAAAACATTTTAAATAAAAAAAAAAAAAGAAATGGACAAAAATATAATCTGTGTAATTAAAAAAAAAAAAAAAAATAAGTAAAAAAATAAGTAAAAATTGTGAAAAAAATGGACAAAAATATAATCTGTGTAATTAAAAAAAAATAAGTAAAAAATGTGAAATAATCAAAGTGGAACATATTGTGAGTCAGATGTATAAATATGTTTTTTTCTATTCTATATTCTCACTGTTCCAACAAACAAGATATGTTGAAGCAACTGAGTTTCCACTGCTGTCTACTTGGCAACTTCATTTGTTAAAGCAATTTCTACAGCATGACCACTTTAAAAAGACCAAAGATTCCTTTGAAGGAAAAAAAAAAAAAAAAAAAAAAAACATCTGAGCACACAAGACACACCAACCCTTGTGGAATACGTTCTGCTTAAATATACACAAAACTGATTTTTATAGCACATTGAACAGCTGTTTTTTGATGTACAAACACATTTTCACTAATGAGTCCCCTAGACGCGCAGACCTCAAACACATTCATAAGTAGAACCCTTTAGGGTCTGTTTAATCGCAAGAGCAATTAATATACATAAATATATAGGTAAAAGTAGTTCAGATACAAAGAAAATGGCACAAGGTAAGCTTAAAGGCAATGTAATGGTAGGAAAGAGATATTCCCTTTAAGTTCACTTATTATATAGAATATTAATAGAAATAGCACATTTGTTACAAATTAGAACTTTTTGATAACTAAATACCATTGCGTTTTATGTGTAAAATATGACATTTATTGTTTTGATAACTGGATTTATCTATGCACACAATAATTTGATCCTTCACAGACGGTCTTATGCAGAATCTGAATACTTACTCTTAAAGAGCTTGTAAAACTCGATAAATAAAAGCCAAAAAAAACCCCAAAAAATGTAAGATAAAGGCATAATGAGCTAGTATGCATTGCATACTAGCGCAATATTTAATACTTACCTTACAACGGAGCCCTCCAGCAGTGCCCGCACACCGGTATTTCTTACGCTGTGAATGGCCAGAGCCGCGATGACGTCACTCCCACGCAGGCGAGCGGGAGCCGCCGTTTATGGCACAGGCTCTAAAAGGAGTTGTAAAATCAGAAGGTTCTTTATCTTAATGCATTTTATGCATTAAGATAAATAACCTTCTGGGTGTAGAAGCCCCTTCAGCACTCCCTAATACTTACCTGTGCCCTTTCTCTCTCCAGCAATGTCCACGAGTCCCTCGGCCGTCCAGGACTCTCTCTCCTGTTTGGCTGAGACAGCCATGGCACCATTGGCTCCCGCGGCCGCCAATCAAAGTCAGTTGGCCAATCAGGAGAGAGAGGGGGGCGGGCTGAATGGCAGCTCTGTATTTGAATGGACACACAGAGCTGCAGCTCTGCTCTGGTGCCCCCATAGAAAGCTGCCTACTGTGGGGGCACTCGATGGGAGGGAGGGGCCAGGAGAAGGAACGAGGGACCCGAGAAGAGGAGGATCCGGGCTGCTCTGTGCAAAACCACTACACTGGGGAGGTGGTAATTATAACATGTTTGCTATTTAAAAAAAAAAAACATGCCTCTACAATCACTTGAAGGTCCAGCATGGTAAGCCGGACCTTCAGAGGGCCTGCGCCGATGACGTCACCAGCTGCATGCACTCTGAATATCTCCCAAACTGTGCAAGTTTAGGAGATATACAGTAACAGTACCTACAGGTAAGCCTTATTATAGGCTTACCTATAAGTACAACTACAAAATAAGACTTTATTTCCTCTTTAAATTATTATTAAAGATTTTTATTTGCCCCTTTATTTAGTTTTAGTTATATTATCTAAATCTGACTCTTCGGTTAGGCATCGCAGCTGCTGTCATGTCAACTGCCTGACCTCACACCTCCCACCTTCTTAGTTACATAGTTAGTTAGTTCGTCTAATTGAAAAAAGACACAAGTCCATCTAGTTCAAACAATACGGCTGAAGGTCTCAGATCCGCTCCAAGGAAAGTCCTCACGAGCTAAGTCTTGAGTAAAGTCTTTCATGGCCCACTGGCCTTAAGGGATTTCCCGGGCCCAATTTTGAGGGAAGGGTTAAGATGAAAAAATTTGGATAGAGGCCCCCTTAAATTTAGGGATCTGCCTGGTTGTGATTCCATGGGAGGTTCTATGTCCTGGGCAATTTGAAATACTGCAGCAAGATGGATCATAGTTGTCCTCAGAAGGAGTGTGCAGGTGAGGAGACTATGGACCATTCTCTGCTTCGTTGCCCTTTTACCATAGAGGTATAAAACAGTTGGGATGGGCCCTCAGTGTTCCTTTCCTCTCTAAGCTGAGTGGGTGTATGGACCATTCAATACTGGTGTTTTTTTTTTTTTTTATAAATACACTTTTTTTAGTTAGCTTAGTTTTTCACCTGGAATGCACAGGTTTCCACTCGGCATAAAATCATTTTTGTTCAGGTGGGGGTGTGTAACATTATACATGAGGTGGGCAATTGTTGAATTATGGCTGTATACATAGGTGATGGGTTGTGCCTCTTAGGCCTTATTTCTTGCTTTATATAAATATTTAAAAGCTTTGGTAGTTAACTATATATATATATATATATACTGTCTATATTTTGAACATGGATAGTCCTTTTTTTCCATTTAAGTATGATTGTACTATGTTTTTGTTTTTTACTTTTGTACAAAATGTATAGCCTATTTAAAAAAAAAAAAAAAAAAAAAAAAGATCAGCAGTATAAAATATTAGACCCCTCCCCATTCGATAAAGACAAATTCCAGGTATGGATATTTTTACATTTAGTAGTATTAGTTACGATTAGTATTCTTCCCTCTGACATCAATAATAGGGCATTATTCTAAAGAAGCACACTGGCAGAATGAAACCTGACCCTGACCACTTGGACTATGAATAAACATTGTCCAAAAAATAACTTCACATTAGAATCCTCACCTTACCCATCAGATTCCCCCCTGAAATTGGGATCCCCATCAGAGTCTCCCCTTACGTCAGGTTCACCATCAGAGTCCCCCACCTTAAATCAGGGTCCCCATTTCCCTTTTACATCAGAGTAATTGGTAGTTTTGAAGGGTAGAAGTAGAGATCAACTGATCTGAAACCTCAGTCTGAGGATTGTCTGACACTAGCCTTTGGGTTAGATGTGGCCCTAGTTTGGAGTCCTCTGGTTTTGAGTGAATTTTATCTGAGATTCCAAGCTGTTGCATTTGTTAATTTTGGGTAAGCCACAAATATACTACAAACCTGTTGCCGAGGCTTTGCTGAATGAGACACAGCCAGATTTGTATCTAATTGTGTTGCTAAATTGCTTGATAAATGTTCCTCATTGTGCAGTGAATGGTGAATTTGGGTTGAGGTGCTATTTAAAGGACTTTACAATACACCAATATAGTGCATTACCTCATATTGGAGTAACCTCAATGTTTTACCACTTCACTGCAATGGGCTGGTGTAACTGGTCTCTAATCATTAAATACTGACCATAACCCTAACCACTAATTACTGACCAGAACCAGAGTGCTGTCAGAATACTGGGCATCCCACTGAATTCTGATCGTGCCCTTAACCTTAACCACTATTTACTGATCCTAGTTCTACCTATGGTACTGAAAGGTAGGTTTAAACCATGGATGCTCAAACCATGGCGGAACTACAAGTCCCATGAGGTATTGCAAGCTGCTGACAGTTACAAGCATGATTCTCAAAGGCAGAGACATGAAGGGAGTTGTAGTTCCTTAATAGCTGGAGGGCCACAGGTTGAGCACTCATGGTTTAAACTAACCCTAACTTCAGCACTGAGAGCAAAACTAAAGCTAAACCTTCAAAACCCCAACACGTTTTGGGGGTCCAAAAACACCTCTTTCTTTAGGGCATTCCAGACCTGTTGCTGACAAAACCTGTGCTCAAAATCACACTGGAAGAAATAACATTAAAGGTCCAGCTCACTTCTAGTTAATTTACATTGTTTTCAATCAAGCCTTGGTGAAGGGAGTTTTAGGATCCCCATAACATGTTGGTTACTTTTCAAATTTTCATACTGATATATACAGTGGGTACGGAAAGTATTCAGACCCCCTTAAATTTTTCACTCTTTGTTATATTGCAGCCATTTGCTAAAATCATTTAAGTTCATTCTTCTTCCTCATGAATGTACACATAGCACCCCATACTGACAGAAAAACACAGAATTGTTGACATTGTTGCAGATTTATTAAAAAAGAAAAACTGAAATATCACATGGCCCTAAGTATTCAGACCCTTTGCTGTGACACTCATATATTTAACTCAGGTGCTTTCCATTTATTCTGATCATCCTTGAGATGGTTCTACACCTTCATTTGAGTCCAGCTGTGTTTGATTATACTGATTGGACTTGAGTAGGAAAGCCACACACCTGTCTATATAAGACCTTACAGATCACAATGCATGTCAGAGCAAATGAGAATCATGAGGTCAAAGGAACTGCCTGAAGAACTCAGAGACAGAATTGTGGCAAGGCACAGATCTGGCCAAGGTTACAAAAAGATTTCTGCTGCACTTAAGGTTCCTAAGAGCACAGTGGCCTCCATAATCCTCAAATGGAAGACGTTTGGGACGACCAGAACCCTTCCTAGAGCTGGCCGTCCGGCCAAACTGAGCTATTGGGGGAGAAGAGCCTTAGTGAGAGAGGTAAAGAAGAACCCAAAGATCACTGTGGCTGAGCTCCAGAGATGCAGTCAGGAGATGGGAGAAAGTTGTAGAAAGTCAACCATCACTGCAGCCCTCCACCAGTCGGGGCTTTATGGCAGAGTGGCCTAACGGAAGCCTCTCCTCAGTGTAAAACACATGAAAGCCCGCATGGAGTTTGCTAAAAAACACCTGAAGGACTCCAAGATGGTGAGAAATAAGATTCTCTGGTCTGATGAGACGAAAATAGAACTTTTTGGCCTTAATTCTAAGCGGTATGTGTGGAGAAAACCAGGCACTGCTCATCACCTGTCCAATACAGTCCCAACAGTGAAGCATGGTGGTGGCAGCATCATGCTGTGGGGGTATTTTTCAGCTGCAGGGACAGGACGACTGGTTGCAATCGAGGGAAAGATGAATGCGGCCAAGTACAGGGATATCCTGGACAAAACCTTCTCCAGAGTGCTCTGGACCTCAGACTGGGCCAAAGGTTTACCTTCCAACAAGACAATGACCCTAAGCACACAGCTAAAATAACGAAGGAGTGGCTTCACAACAACTCCGTGACTGTTCTTGAATTGGCCAGCCAGAGCCCTGACTTAAACCCAATTGAGCATCTCTGGAGAGACCTAAAAATGGCTGTCCACCAACGTTTACCATCCAACCTGACAGAACTGGAGAGGATCTGCAAGGAGGAATGGCAGAGGATCCCCAAATCCAGGTGTGAAAGACTTGTTGCATCTTTCCCAAAAAGACTCCTGGCTGTATTAGATCAAAAGGGGGCTTCTACTAAATACTGAGCAAAGGGTCTGAATACTTAGGACCATGTGATATTTTAGTTTTTCTTTTTTAATAAATCTGCAACAATGTCAACAATTCTGTGTTTTTCTGTCAGTATGGGGTGCTATGTGTACATTCATGAGGAAGAAGAATGAACTTAAATGATTTTAGCAAATGGCTGCAATATAACAAAGAGTGAAACATTTAAGGGGGTCTGAATACTTTCTGTACCCACTGTATATATTTTTTTCTAAAAGTCCTATCAGCACATTTTAGTGGTGTGGGGCTTCAAATAAAATTTTTGTTACAATATACTACAAGCCAAGGAGACCATGAAGATCCTCTGAGATGTAGAAGCTGCCTGCACAGAACCGATTATTTACATCAACATTAGTACTTTAACCACTTGTTGACCCCCTCAAGTAGGAGTATGGCAGCAAAACAGCTCTCCTGCGCTGAATCACATACTAGATACGTGATCCAGCACTTACGAGTAGGAGCCACGCACGCGTGTGTCCGCCGCGCCGACTGTCCTGTGATTAGTCACGGAACAAGCTGATCATTGGTCCCAGCCAATGGTTGACTGCCGGCACCCACTAATTAGAGAAGAGGATGACAGGACAGAGCTCTGTGAAGTTATACAATACAGAGCTCTGTCCTGCCAGCAGGGATGTGCCTGTTTTTGTTTCCCTGCAAAGCAGGAGATAAAAACCAGCACATCCCCTAGTAAAAACAACACACAGTGAATCCACCAAGCACTGTTAGGCACACATTTACCCTTTGATTGCCCTAGATGTTAACCCCTTCTCAGCCAGTGTTATTAGTACAGTGGCAGTGCATATTTTTAGCACTGATCACTGTATTAGTGAAACTGGTTCCCACAAAGTGTCAAAAGTGTCATTTAGTATCAGACTGCCTGCCATACTATCACAGTCCTGCTATAAGTCGCTGATCACCGCCATTACTAGTATAAAAAAAAAGTAAACATTCTAGTATGTACTGTATATACCATTGTTTATAGATGCCAAAATGTTCACGCAAATCATTCAAATATGTAGAAGAAGAAATATTGGCCTAAATTTATGAAGAAATTTTATTTTTTAAAATGTTTTTATTGGATATGTTTTATTGCATAAAGTAAAAAGTATGGATTTTTTTTTTAATGTTTTTTTTCTTTTTCGGTTATAGTGCAAAAAATAAGTACAGTGTTGCATGACCACCTAATTGTCAGTTAAAGTAACAAAGTAACGCAGTGTCAAAAAGCAAAAAATGGCCTGGTCATGAAGGGGTTACATCTTCTAGAGGTCAAGTGGTTAAGACAGCAATACCAATGGGATAACTTCATGGATCCAGCGCTATGTTTCCACTTCCCTCAACTATGGATTAGGAAACTGGCTGAACAAAATACCTAGTCGAGTTAATATCTATAGATTCATACCTACCTTCCCCTACACCAGGCATCACTAAATGGCGGACCATGGTCCGAAAACGGCCTGCAGAGCAGTCCTGTCTGGACCGCGGCTTCACCACTTTGCAGCCTGGGTATCCTTCCCCGGCTGAAGCTTCCTTCTCCCGCAGCCGCCGCCGCCGCCACAGCATTCATCCATATCAGATTGAAGGTAGAAGGCTTGGCATGACCGAAAAGAGGGTGGGGCATGCTTTTCAAGTAAACAAGCTGACAATTTATTGCTGAGATGTGGGGCAGTTCTAACAGCAAATCACCTACCTGTTAACATAAAAAGCATGTCCCAACCTCTGTCAAACATGCTGTACCTTCTTCCTTCTGCCTTCTACCTGCTATGTAACGTAGGATTGCAAGGAAGGAAGTGGAGCTGTAATGTGGACCAGTATTGAAGTTTGAGTTTGAAAGGGACTGGACTGCAAGTAAGGGGGGGGGGGGGCTGAGATGCAAGTAAAGTGGGTGCTGTAAAGGGGACTGGGGTCCTATGATGGGGGGCTGTGAAGTGGACTGGGATACAAGGAGGGGGGGAATGTAAAGGGGACTGAGATGCAAGTAAGGGGGGGTCTGAGATGTATGCAAAGTGCGACTGTAGAGGGGACATGGGTACTAGGAAGGGGGTCTGTGAAGGGGTCTAGGATTCAAAGAGGGGGGCTGTGAAGGGAATTGAGATACAAGTAAAGGGGGGCTGTGAGGGGTACTGGGACACAATTTGAAGGGGCTGTGAAAGGGACTAAGGGGGCAAGTAAGGAGGGGGAGAAGCTATGAAGGGGACGAGATGCAAGGAAGGTGAAGCTGTAAAGGGGACTGGGATGCAAGGAAGGGGCAACTTTGATGTGGACTGGGGTGCAAGGAAGGGGGCTGTGAAGTGGACTGGGGTACAAGTAAATAGAAGCTGTAAAGGGGGCTGGGGTACAAGGAAGGGAGGCTGTGAAGGGTACTGGGATACAAGGAGAAGGAGCTTTGAAGGGGACTGGGATACCAGAAGAGGGGGCTGTGAAGAAGACTGCGATGCAAGTAAGGGAATGATGTAAAGGTGACTGATGTGCAAGGAAGGGGGGGACTGTGAAGGGGACTGGGATGACAGTAAAGGAGGGCTGTAAAGGGGACTAGAGTGCAAAGAGGGGGGCTATGAAGGGGACTGGGAACCACGGAGGGGGGCTGTGAAGGGAACTGAGGTGCAAGTAAGGGGGGCTGTGAAGGGGAATGGGATACAAGGAGGGGGTGAATGTAAAGGGGACTGAGATGCAAGTAAGGGGGGGTCTGAGATGTATGTAAAGTGCGACTGTAGAGGGAACATGGGTACTAGGAAGGGGGTCTGTGAAGGGGTCTAGGATTCAAAGAGGGGGGCTGTGAAGGGAATTGAGATACAAGTAAAGGGGGGCTGTGAGGGGTACTGGGACACAATTTGAAGGGGCTGTGAAAGGGACTAGGGGGCAAGTAAGGAGGGGGAGAAGCTATGAAGGGGACGAGATGCAAGGAAGGTGAGGCTGTAAAGGGGACTGGGATGCAAGGAAGGGACAACTTTGATGTGGACTGGGGTGCAAGGAAGGGGGCTGTGAAGTGGTCTGGGGTACAAGTAAAGAGAAGCTGTAAAGGGGGCTGGGGTACAAGGAAGGGAGGCTGTGAAGGGTACTGGGATACAAGGAGAAGGAGCTTTGAAGGGGACTGGGATACCAGAAGAGGGGGCTGTGAAGAAGACTGCAATGCAAGTAAGGGGATGATGTAAAGGTGACTGATGTGCAAGGAAGGGGGGACTGTGAAGGGGACTGGGATGACAGTAAAGGAGGGCTGTAAAGGGGACTAGAGTGCAAAGAGGGGGGCTATGAAGGGGACTGGGAACCACGGAGGGGGGCTGTGAAGGGAACTGAAGTGCAAGTAAGGGGGGCTGTGAAGGGGACTGGGATGCAAGGAAGGGGGGGTTAATGGAAAGGATGGAGGTCTCTGATGTAAGGTGGAGGTGCACATCCTGCCCTAGAGTATCATTGGTTGTTATAGTACTGGCGGGTAGCCCACCCACGCCTAGGGGCATATCTACCTTGACACAAACAAGGCGTTTGCCTAGGGCAGCATTTTTGAGGGGGACAGCACCTGTACCGAGATGATATGGAGCTTCAGGCATCACCCTGGTATAGTTTTTAGAGCCGGCGGTAGCCTGTCTTGAAATAGCAATCAGAGAAGCTTACCAGCCTTTCAATTGCTATTACAAGCAGCGGGAGTGAAAGTCCCCTCCCTCCCGCCACCTTCTGCGGCTCTCTCGGGCTCTCCCTTTCCACCAGAGAGCCAAGCAAAGCCCGCTTTGATTGGCTGTTCATTACAGAAAACCGTCATGACATCACTTCCAGTTTACTCAGAAACCATTGGCGCCATTTTTAAAAATCTTAAGCATTCAAGAACACTGATCTTGATTATGTGAATACTTTTAAGGGCAGAGGAGGTATTTGGGGTCTAATAGACCCCAGATATCTCCATAAAGAGTACCTGTCACATGCCTATTGATGTCACAAGGATTTTTACATTCCTTGTGACAGCAATAAAAGTGATTAAAAGAAAAAAAATGAAAGCAACAGTGTAAAAAAATAAATAAATAAATAAAATGCCCCCATCCTCCTGTACTCGCACTGAAGGGCCAACGTGCATGTCAGTCCAGCACGCATGCAAACAGCGATCATCCCACACATGTGAGGTATCACCACGAACATCAGATCATGGGCAGTAATTCTAGCACCAGACCTCCTGTGTAAATCTAAAGTGGTAACCTGTAAAGGCATCATCTATGGATAGAAACATTTAGGTGGTTTATCGCCATTGCACAGGTGTGTGCAATTTTAACGCGGATGGGGTGGGACAAATTTGATTGGGTGGGGGGGGGGAGGTTTAGTGCTGCCTAGGGCAGCAAAAAACTAAAAAAACATCACTACCCACCCCATAGCAACTCATGACGCTAATCAAGGGAAAACTCGTTCCTGTGCTTACAGCACCCGGGGTGACTCAAACAGTACCTTAGGGTGCCTTGGCACCCCTGTTGAGAACTGCTTATCTGAAATATGGAAAGACAGTACTTGCTGGAGACTGCTAATGGCCAAAGATGCCAGAAATGTGTGTTTCATTCATTAGTATCTATATTACCGTTAAAATATTCTCCACACCTCTCAGTCACTGGGAAAACATCCTATTAGACTTGGTGCTACAAAGCAACAGGATTGTGGGTTGGGGAAGGGAGCATTTTTAGAAGACATTGCAGTCTATGGAAAGAAGTAAGTATGGTAGACTCTAGCCAGTAGGATCTGAAATTAAATATTTAAGGATTAGACTGCATGTCATTAAAATGCGATATAATACAATGTAAAAAAGAAAAAAACTGTGATTTACTTTTTCTCGCTGACACTAAACAAACATTCATTGCAAATCTGTGCATGTTTTATTATTTAAAGGAGAGACAGTCAACAGTGAAGAGAGAAAAGAACTGCGCACAGCAGGGTAACAAATCAGCTGAAAGGACGAAGATGCAGAGAGCGAACTCGGTCACTGTGGATGGACAAGGTCTTCAGGTTTGAAAATGGCCTTTTTGGATTTCTTGAGATCTTGCTGCAAAAATGTTGCAATACTTTTATCTATTCAAAATTTATAAAAAAAAAAAAAAATGCAGTACTAAGAAATGTGAATAATATATAAACATTATAATAAACATGGTAATTAACCACTTAAGCCCCGGAAGATTTTACCCCCTTCCTGACCAGGGGGTATTTTGCGATTCGGCACTGGGTGACTTTAACGGACATTTGCGCAGTCGTGCGACGCCGTACCTAAACGAATTTGACGTCCTTTTTTTCCCACAAACAGAGCTTTCTTTTGGTGGTATTTGATCACCTGTGCGATTTTTTGATCATGCGCTATAAACAAAAAAAGAGCGTCAATTTTGCAAAAATAAAAATAGTTTTCACATTTTTTTATATAAAATTCCCCCCAAAAAAATGTAAAAATCTAAATTTTTTAACATTTTCAGCCAATTTGTTTTATGCAAAAAGCGTCTTTTGATTGGTTTGCGCAAAAGTTATCGCGTTTACTAACAAAGGGAAAGATTTTTGTCATTTTTGTTGTTTTTTTTTTAACGCGTAATGGCGGCGATCTTTTTTTTGCGTTACTGCGACATTGCGGCGGACAGATCGGACCCTTGACTGACATTTTTGACACTTTTGGGGTTACCAGTGACATTACTACAGTAATCAGTGCTATAAATATGCACTGTTACTGTAAAATTACCATGGCAGTGAAGGGGTTAACTTTTTTTGAGAGGGAGGGGTTATGTGTGTCCCTAGGGGCGTGATTCTAACTGTGATTGGCTGTGGCTTGAGGTGTAGGAACAGTGATCAACGGTCCTACATAGTAGAACTGTATGATCACCATTCCTACACAGGGGAGAATGACAGGCGGCTTGTTTATATTAGCCGCCTGCCTTTCTCCCTCTCCACCGACGATCGCGAGTGACCGGCGGACGATCGGGTCCGCCGGTCACACGCGCGGGGGGGTCCGTGACCACGGGGGAGCGCGCCTCCGGCGGCACGCGCTCGCTCCTGAGACCCTCACAGGCTAGCGACGTAGTACTACGTCGTTCTGCCTGTGAGGGGCTGACCGCCGCAGTAAATAGTCGTGCGGCGGTCGGCAAGCGGTTAATGTGAACTAAACTTATAACAAAGTGACCATGTATCAAAAAGTCAGTAATGAAAATGTGAATCTTCAACAGTGCAGATCCAGGTAATAGATATTAGTGGTATAGGAAAAGCGTGAGTAGATCAGCCACCACCAACATCTAGGGGACTTACAAGAAATGGTGGACCCAGTTTGGGTTATTCCTAATGGGTCAATACAGGCAGTTGTGTATCCACATCAGCTATATAGGGAAAGAAGGTTGATACCGATATGTAACTTGACTTTCCAAAGTACTAGAGATATTATGAAATAATCCAACATCAAAAGGAAAAGGCAATCCACGAATGACACATGGGTATATCTTCTCCAGTTATCTCAATTGATGAATAACCAAAAGACGTATATCATTTAGCATACAAGGGAGAGACTCGGCAGGAAAGGGGGCATAGGGGGTTTGCAGGGTCAGAACTCAATGACCGGTCGAGTAGGGGGGGTGACCTCAAAGTGGTGTAGAAAACTGGACCATTTTTGGTAGAAGGACTTCCGGGAGGTGTGCGATGTAAAATCTGTGTTGAGACGATCTAGGGATAGAAGAGTGGTAAGCTCCGATTGTACTCGGGATATTGAGGGAGGCGTAGTAGAAATCCATTGGGCCAGGATTGTCCTCCTCGCCACTATAAGACACGTAAGGATCCACAGGCGGTGTGGAGAGGGGGATGTGCCTGACCATTTTTGTAGGCGTTTGTCCCAATATCCGAAAAGAAGGAGCAAGGGGTCCTTTGGAACAGTGAAACGGGTGACATCAGTGATGAAAGCCAAAAGGTGATCCCAAAACAAGGAAATCTTAGGGCAGGACCAAAACGATACAAGGTGTTTATTATAGGATTAAAAACGCTTACAATATAGCAGATAAAATCAGACCTTCAAATAGTAATCGTGTAGAAAGATCGGACCCCTGACTGACATTTTCTGACACTTTTGGGGGGACCAATGACATTACTACAGTAATCAGTGCTAAAAATTTGCACTGTTACTGTAATAATGACACTGGCAGGGAAGGGGTTAACCTAGTGTGTGATCAAGGGGTTAAATGTGAGCCTAGGGGAGTGATTCTAACTGTGGGGGGGGCGGGGCTTGTGAAATAATCACAGAGACATGTGATCCTATATAGCAGGATCACAGGCGCTCTGTGATCATTCCAGAGAGAAGAACGGTTAGCTGTGTTTACAACAGCTGACCGTCCTTCTCTCTCAGCGGGGAGCGATCGCAGGTGGCAGGCAGCAATCGGAGCCGCCTGACACATGCATCGACTTCTCCGCTGCCGAGTGGGGGTGGGAGCACGCTGCTGTCGGCACGTGCTCACCCCCTAGCTTCCCATGCGCGACTGATGTAGACATACGTCGGTTTGCGCAGGAGAGCCACCCTGCCACAGTAAAAAGGCGGCGGACAAGACATACTTGGCCTCTCTAGCTACTTGTACTATGAAGTAATTCATCTTCAGTGCCGGTGCACACTAGCGTGATGCTAGGAGATCACAACACAGACTGAATAGTTGGTTTCAGTTGGTTTCTAGTAAACCATGTAGTGTGATTACATTATAGGCTGCTGGGCTGCCAAGAGTCTGCTGCTAGTAGCATACCATTAGCTATGGACGCCCGTGTGACTGCTAGGTGGCCAGGGACAGAAGGAGGCCCTATTAGTTAGGCTCTTAACCTTCTTAGCAGTATTCCCGAGTGTGGCTCGGGGTTAAATTTCAGAGCCAAAAGCGGTAACCCCGAGCCACACACGGGGTACCGCCAGAAGCATCGCTGGATCCTGTAAGAGAGGTTTCTTACCTTGTCACCGGGATCCAGTGATGTGTCCCGGCGGTGTCTGGCGGAGGATCTTCCTCCCGATCCTCTCCGTGCCCCGGCTTCCATCTCCTGCGACGTAACATTCGCAGGGGGGTGGAATCGGCGGCAAATTCAAATGTAAAAACACACCAAACACACTGATACCATTCAAAATAAAGTAAAACTTTCCTGCAGTTTTACTGTACTTTTTATGTATATATATATATATATATATATATATATATGTATATATATATATATATATATATATATATATATATATATATATATATATATATATATATATATGTATATATATATATATATATATGTATATGTATGTATATATATATATACATATACATACATATATATATATATATATATATATATATATATATATATATATATATATATATACCTAATTATTGTGAATGAGCAGCCCAAACCAACTGTATACATTATATATATATACCGTATTTATCGGCGTATAACACGCACTTTTTCCTCCTAAAAATGGAGGAAAAAGCAGCAGTGCGTGTTATACGCCGATATTAAATAAAAAAGTGCCAGGAAACATCGCCGAGAGCAGAAGGGGCGGGCCGGGCAGAGAAGGAATGACGAGCTGTCATTAGAGCAGAAGGGGGCGGGTCGGGCCGAGGAGAAGGAAGGACGAGCTGTCATTAGAGCAGAAGGGGGCGGGCCTGGCCGAGGAGAAGAGAGAACGAGCGAGCGCAGTCATCGGAAGTCCCTCCTATGACAGACGTCACACGTCTCGGCAGAGGAGGCGGGACTTCCGATGACTGCGCTCGCTCGTTCTCTCTTCTCCTCGGCCAGGCCCGACCCGCCCCCTTCTGCTCTTATGACAGCTCGTCCTTCCTTCTCCTCGGCCCGGACCGCCCCTTCTGCTCTCGGCGCTGCTTCCCGCCCATTTTTAAAACCTATTCGGACTGTTCCAATGGCGGTTGCGAGGCTGCATATTTGAACACTGCGCTTGCGACCCTGCATATATGGACCCTGCATATATGGACACTGCTGATGGCCTGCATATATGGGCACTGCATGTATGGACACTTCTGATAAGCTGCATATATGGGCACTGCATGTATGGACACTGCTGATAGGCTGCATATATGGGCACTGCATGTATGGACACTGCTGATAGGCTGCATATATGGACACTGCATGTATGGACACTGCTGATAGGCTGCATATATGGACACTGCATGTATGGACACTGCTGATAGGCTGCATATATGGACACTGCATGTATGGACACTGCTTATGGGCTGCATATATGGACATTGCTGATGAAGATTCATTGCTGGACACTGCTGATGAGGATGCATTCATGGGCACTGGTGAGATGTCATTTGATTTAAAAAAAAAAAATGTTCTGAGTTCAAAGCTGTTTATTTTGGTTATTGAGGTGCGTGTTATATGCCGGCGCGTGTTATACGCCGATAAATACGGTATATATATATATATATATATATATACAGTTGGTTTGGGCTGCTCATTCACAAGAATTACATGCAAAATAATGGTACCGCTTTCAGCACCTAAAATCCAAAAGAATCATACCGCCAGGGAGGTTAAGGCAAACCTGTGTGCATGTGAAGATGACGCAACTCCAGCAATGTAGCATTGCTGAGATTGCTGTCATCATTGAGTTTGTACCCCAGTATTGTTTCCAATCAAGAAGAGCTGGCGTCTGTCCACCTGTCTTAGCAGTGTCGTTTTTTTGCCCTCGAGGCTTCTGGTCATTCCGGCCAGCACTGAAATTAACCCTCTATGCAAAGTAAAGATGTAAAGAATCCCAAAGTGTTTCCTAAGCCAAACATTTTGAAAATAGGTCTGCAAAAAGAAAGCCACAATTTAAAGACCTTTGTATTAGGGTTGTAGAGTAATATGATTCAATTTACTAAAGGAGAAGATCATGATCACTTTTCTTTAGCTTAGCGAATATGGTGAAAATTCACATTGCAAAGAATACCCAATCACATGCAAGGGGCATTAAAAAAAAAACATGCCAAGTCAACATACAGAGCTTCACCTTGTGAACTAAGCTAACATAAAAATTCTTATGCAAAGTGAATAGGCTATTTATCGTTTTTTAACCCACTGGCACCGGGATCAGCGATTTTTAGCAGGTCTGCAACATTGCGGCAGACAAATCTGACACTAAAGCCTCATACACACGCAACGATTGTTGGCCCGTGAATTTTCGGCCAACGTCCGATCGGCCGATTGTCGGCTTGTTAGTATGATGCTTCTGATTACCGACTGAGACTTTTCGGCCGAACAAAATCTGGTGTGCATGCTATAAAATTTTTGTTGGCCGTCAACAGAACGGCCGATTGTTCGTCAGTCAGTACAGATTTCGTCAGACAAAAATCTGATGAGCAAGACTGGGCATGCTCAGAGAAGAAAAAACACACGGAAAGTTAACCATCACATGACATCACTTCTGAAGTTGGTTGTTGTTGGCCGAAAAAATTTGTGTGCAGTCTAGAGCACATTTCAACCAACACAACAACACTGGACAAAAGACGGCCGATCGGTCGGCCAACAATCGTTGCATGTGTACGAGGCATACTAAAACTGGTGCACACAGAATCTGGTGCAGCTGTGCATAGTAACCAATCAGCTTCCAGGTTTTGTTGTCAAAGCTTAATTGAATGCACTGAAGTTAGCAGCTGATTGGTTATTCTGCACAGCCGCACCAGATTCTGTGTGCACCAGTTTTAGTAAATCTCCCCCATAGTGACACTTTCTGAGGACCAGTGACACTAATACAGTGATCAGCGATTTTTAGCGGGTCTGCGACATTGCGGCAGACAAATTTGACACTAAGAGGTTGATTTACTAAAGGCAAATCCACTATGCACTACAAGTGCACTTAAAAGTGCAGTCTCTGTAGATCTGAGGGGAAGATCTGAAATGAGAGGAAGCTCTGCTGATTTCTATCATCCAATCATGTGCAAGCCAAAATGCTGTTTTTTATTTTCCTTGCATGCCCCCCTCAGATTTACAGCGACTGCACTTCCAAGTGCACTTGCAGTGCACTTTCAGTGCACAGTGGATATGCCTTTAGTAAATAACCCCCAAAGTGAAATTTTTGGGGGACCAGTGACACTAATACAATGATCAGCGATTTGTAGCGGGTCTGTGACATTGCGGCAGACAAATCTGACACTAAGTGACACTTTTCTCTATCGCTCATTGACAGACGTAGTCTTCTTGATTCTCAAGAGCTGGGTTATGTTGTCTCCGCAGGAGTAGGACTAGGCAGAATGACAAAACGTTCTGGCTCCACCCTAGGGGGCAGTCCCTGAGGGTATATCCTCCCTCTCTCTGCTACAGGGAATCAGTTTTTTTCTGTCTAGTCAGGAGTAAGGACCTAAGTTCCTTGCTGGGATCTTTTGGTCCTGGCAAGACTTTTTTTCTTTAAGAAAAAGACATTTTTTAGGTAGTTTTCTCCAGTGTTTTTTCCTGTGAGATCTTCAAGCAAAAATGCCGGACTGGGCGACACTTGTGGTCACCCCAGCCGGCCTACGAGCGCGTGCAGACCATGGCATTGCGCTTGGTCGGCCGCGACATATTCAAGTAAGTATGCGGGGCCGGGCGACGGGCTGGATGTTGAGATCCAGTGGTCACCCCGGTTTCTGCCTAAGAGCGCGTGCAGACCAGTGCGCTGAGTCGGCCGCGACGGAGTCCCAGTAAAGGGACTGACTTTGCGAGTTAAAAGCTCGCTTGGACGCCAGGTACCAGAGAGTCGAGGCGTCCACAAACCCCCACCCCGGTGGAGAGGGTATTGTGAAGAGAGGGTGCCTGTCGGTTCGGTATGGTGAGTAAACGTTCCCTTTTTTCCTCATTATGAGGCAGTATATATTATGGGCCCCTCCATATGTGGTCAGTATATATCTGATACCTACAAGTCCCCCTTGTAATACAGCATGTGTTTGTGGGAAGTGGACTTGGTTCAAGAGCTAACACTCTACCCAGCAGACTGTAACATTACAGCAGACATAGGAGGTATAATCCTACCTTATGTGCAGTGTATCTCTGTAGATCCATATGTCACCTCTTAGCAGAGTGCAGGTGGATGTGCTGGGAAGACGATATCGGCGGTCCGCCGCCATTTTGCCGTAGACCGAATGCATGTATGTCCTCAGGTCACGCCGGCCGCCATGTTTTTGGAGTCTTATGTCTCTTCTATGGGGGCGGCCATGTTTTGTGAGCCCAGCTACCTCGTGGAGGGCTGGGAACGCCGGAAGGCGTACAGAGGGGGCGGAGCCACGCCTTCTGCCCGGGAAAAAGCAAACAGCTCCTTCCAGTCTGTGTAAGACAGACGCTGACTGCAGTTTGTTGGAAACTGCACTGCATCGGTTGGTGAGCCTTGGGGGTCCCTCTCTCTCTCTCTGGGATCGAGAAGCAGGTACTCTGAGGGGCGCTATTGCGCTAGGGGGAGACACACAAAAAAAAAAAAGAAAAAGTTTTTTTGTTTTTGCTGGCAAAGGTGTCCTGTATTAACATGGACCCTGCCACTCATGTATCTCCTCCGGATCCCCTCGAGGGGTCTGCGGGATCCTCCAGCACCCCATTGACAATTGAATCTTTGTCAGCTATTATGGAAACTTTTGTGTCCCGGGTGGAAGTGGCTTGTCAGGGACAGGGCGCAAGAAAGCGACCCCCGCCTAACCCCTTATTATCTGAAACCTCGGATTCAGACTCTGAGCCTATTTCTGCAGTTGCAGGTACTTCATCTGGTATTGGTGTCTCGGGTCCTGTCTCTTCAGACAGTGAGGAGGATGTTTCGGCATCCGCCATAGCCCGAGAGGAAGCGTTGGTAAACGCACTCATTGTATCTGTTCAAGAGACTTTAAGGTTACAGGGTATTCCATCAGAAATAGCTGAAACTGAGATCCCTTTTGGGACTAAAAAGCGCATCAAAGTGGCGAAGGTTTTTCCATTGCCCAAATGTTTTGGCAATCCAATCGAAGAAGAATGGCGTCTGCCAAAACGCACTTTTAATATTTCTAAACGCATTGACAGGCGTTATCCGTTTGAGGAAACCCTGATTAAGAAATGGACAGAACCACCTGTGGTGGATTCACCTATTGCTAGATTGAATAAAGCCACGGTTATTCCTTTAGAAGACGCTCCGTCTTTTAAAGATCCAGTGGATCGCAAGATAGAAGCTATGTCTCGCACCATGTTTTCCTTGATTGGATCAGCTTTCAGACCAATAATTGCTATTGGTCTGGTTTCGCAGGCTGTAACTGAATGGACCAAGTGGTTACGCCGGGACTTAGAAGAAGTCCCTCAGGCGGTATCAGATTTGTTGGAACAAATGATACAGGGGTTACAGTTTGTATGTGATGCGGCGTTAGACGCCACTCCATTAATGGCGCGAGCATCAGTCTCAGCAGTGGTTCTCAGGCGTACACTGTGGCTAAAAGGTTGGTTAGCCGACCAAGGTTCCAAAAAAGCATTGGCTAATATCCCCTTTTCAGGAGAGCGTCTATTTGGAGCCAACTTAGATGAGATCATTAAGGATCTCACCGGTGGAAAAAGCACCTTTTTACCGCAAAATTTTAAAGGTAGAGGAACTCGTCAAAGACGAGGGCCTTCTTTTTCTGCTCACAAGAGGTTTTTTCGTCCAGCGGGTGAAAAAACTAAGTCCTCCAAAGCTCCTACAGGAGGCGTCAGGGGTCGTTGGTCGGGCAAGCAAAAGCCCGCCCCCTCCAGACCTGAAGATAAACCATCCAAAGCCTGAAGGTGCGCCCCCACCCATAACTGGGGTGGGGGGACGTCTTCGCCGGTTCCCGGATCCATGGCTTTCCAGAATCCCGGACAAATGGGTTTGCGAAGTCATAAGGTCAGGGTACAAGATCGAGTTTCGATCTCTCCCACCGGCGCGATTCTTCCCTTCCAATATCCGTCTATCCGCAGATCGTTTAGAAGATCTGCGGAGAGCAGTCACAGATTTACTACAACAAGGAGTGGTAGTCCACGTTCCTTGGACAGAACGGTTTCTAGGGTTTTATTCAAACCTGTTTACAATACCCAGGAAAGAGGGCAAAGTGCGTCCAATTCTGGACTTAAGAGCACTCAATTCTTTCGTCAACATAAGAAGATTCAGAATGGAGTCCATTCGCACGGTAGCAGCCTTCCTGCATCCAGGGGATGTCCTAGCGTCCATAGACATCAAGGACGCCTATCTTCACATTCCCATTTTCGCAGGACATCAGCGTTTTCTACGCTTTTCCGTAGAGGAGAACCACTATCAGTTTGTGGCGTTACCTTTCGGTCTCGCCACGGCTCCGCGGGTCTTCACAAAGGTGTTGGCCCCAATGTTGGCACTTCTGCGCCAAAGAGGTATATTGATTCTAGGTTACCTAGACGATCTTCTGCTTCATGCAGAGTCTCCTCAGACCTTGCTACAAAACATAGAAATTACTATGATTTCTTTACAGGAATTCGGGTGGCTGGTGAACCAGCAAAAGTCATTTCTGGTTCCCACCCAGAGGCTCGAATATCTGGGTCTAATTCTAGACACAGCCAGGACGAGAGTTTTCCTTCCGGTAGGGAAACTTCGAAAGATTCAATCAGCAGTCCAGTTGTTACTGTCCAACAGCTGGTCTTCCCTTCGGACGTGCATGAGGGTTCTGGGGTTGATGGTGGCTTCATTCGAAGCAGTCCCATTTTCCCAGTCCCATACCCGAATTCTTCAGCAAGAGATTCTTCTCAGATGGAATCGGAATCCGGAATCCCTGGACAATCAGATACGATTGAGCAAACAGACCAGAGAGTCTCTGGTTTGGTGGCTTCGGTCTCCAATGCTCAGCCAGGGAAAGTCATTTCTGCCAATATATTGGACGATAGTGACCACGGATGCCAGTCTATCCGGATGGGGAGGAATTCTTGGTCAGTTATCTGTCCAGGGACTTTGGTCCCCGGAAGAATCCAGGTTACCGATAAATGTATTGGAACTGAGAGCGATCAGACTTTGTCTGATTCACTGGACCGAGCAGCTCCAGGGCAGCCCGGTTCGGATCCAGTCGGACAATGCCTTGGCCGTGGCTTATGTCAATCATCAGGGGGGCACCAAGAGTGTCCGAGCGGCCAAAGAAGTGGCTTGCATTCTTCGCTGGGCGGAACGATTTGTTCCAGCAATCTCTGCGGTGTTCATTCCGGGGGTGGAGAATTTGCAGGCAGATTATCTCAGCCGTCAGACCCTGGATCAGGGGGAATGGTCCCTCCATCCAGACGTTTTCCACCAGTTGTGCCTACGGTGGGGCACCCCGGATGTGGATCTGTTGGCATCACGATTCAACAGGAAAGTTCAGAGATTCGTGGCTCGCTCCCGCGATCCTCTAGCAGAAACCGCAGACGCACTGATCGCCCCGTGGGGGCAATACCAGCTAATATATGCCTTCCCTCCTCTCGCGTTACTGCCAAGACTTCTTCGCAGGGTAGAGGAGGAAGGAATCCCAGTAATCCTGGTAGCTCCGGACTGGCCTCGTCGAGCTTGGTACGCCGACATGGTCAGACTGGTGGCGGACGTCCCATGGAGACTTCCTCTCAGGGAGGATCTACTGTCTCAGGGACCGATCTTCCATCCTGCTTTACGATCGCTGGCTTTAACGGCCTGGCTATTGAGACCCAGGTGCTGAAGGACAAAGGTTTGTCAGCTTCAGTTATTCCTACTCTAGTTGAAGCAAGGAAAGCGACTTCCAGAAAGATTTATCATCGCACATGGAAGTCCTACATTGCATGGTGTGAACCTTTGGGGTTCCGTCCTCGGTCTTATTCGATTAGTCGAATATTGGCTTTTCTGCAACAAGGGGTTGAGCAGAAACTGGGCTTGAGTACTATCAAGGGTCAGGTCTCAGCATTAGCCATCTTCTTTCAGAAGCCTTTGGCTACTCATTCCTTGGTGCGGAATTTCATCCAGGGGGTGCGACATCTGGCTCCGCCAGTGCACGCGCCGTTACCCCCCTGGGATCTTAATTTAGTGTTGTCGGTTCTTCAGAAACCTCCCTTTGAAGATATTAGGGAGATTCCTCTACCCACGTTGTCCCAGAAGGTGGCCTTCTTGGTGGCTATTACTTCTGCACGCAGGGTGTCAGAACTGGCCGCATTATCTTGTCGTTCACCATATCTGGTGGTTCATAGAGATAAGGTGGTTCTTCGTCCGAATCCATCCTTCCTACCAAAAGTGGTTTCAGAATTTCATCTGAATGAAGAAATTGTATTACCTTCCCTGTGTCCTAAGCCCAGTCATCCTCGGGAATTTGCTTTGCACTCCTTGGATGTGGTCCGGGCGATCAGGGTATACTTGAAAACGACAGACTCGTTTCGCAAGACGGATTCACTTTTTGTGATCCCAGATGGACCCAAAAAGGGGTTGCCTGCATCTGCCGCGACCATTTCCAGATGGATCAGACAGACGCTAGTGC
Source organism: Pelophylax lessonae (assembly GCF_965119305.1). Classification (NCBI taxonomy): domain Eukaryota; kingdom Metazoa; phylum Chordata; class Amphibia; order Anura; family Ranidae; genus Pelophylax; species Pelophylax lessonae. The sequence goes on from NC_138772.1 coordinate 37,978,953, forward strand.
AGGCTTATTCTATTAAGGGTCGGGAGCCCCCGTTCCCTGTTAAGGCGCACTCCACTCGGGCACTTAGTGCGTCATGGGCCTTTCGCCATCAGGCGTCAGTGGTCCAGGTGTGCAAGGCGGCTACCTGGTCGTCGGTGCATACCTTCTCTAAACATTATAAAGTTGATGTAATGGCATCGTCTGATGCCTCATTTGGCCGCAAGGTTTTGCAGGCCGCAATTTGAGGAGACCAGTGGTCTACCTCGAGGGTTTTTTTTCCGTTGGAAAATTTTTTCTTTAGTCTCATTTTTTGTTTATAATGAGCCTTTAAAACTTCTAGTTTGGCACCGGTTGGGCCTACTAGATTGGATTTGATTTTGTCAATCCCACCCCTCATTTGTGGCACTGCTTCTGGATGTCCCAGCTCTTGACAATCAAGAAGACTACGTCTGTCAATGAGCGATAGAGAAAAATGGATTTTTGTAAGAACTTACCGTAAAATCCTTTTCTCTTAAGCTCATTGACAGACGTAGTACCCGCCCCTCTATCATTGAGTTGGGTTGGGTTAAATTCTCTGTACTGCTTTAAACAGAACTGATTCCCTGTAGCAGAGAGAGGGAGGATATACCCTCAGGGACTGCCCCCTAGGGTGGAGCCAGAACGTTTTGTCATTCTGCCTAGTCCTACTCCTGCGGAGACAACATAACCCAGCTCTTGAGAATCAAGAAGACTACGTCTGTCAATGAGCTTAACCACTTAAGCCCCGGAGGATTTGGCTGCTAAAGGACCAGGGGTTTTTTTGCGATTTTTTACTGCGTGACTTTAACGGACAATTGCGCGGTCGTGCGACGCTGTACCTAAACGAATTTGACGTCCTTTTTTTCCCACAAACAGAGCTTTCTTTTGGTGGTATTTGATCACCTGTGCGATTTTTTGATCACGCGCTATAAACAAAAAAAGAGCGTAAATTTTGCAAAAATAACAATATTTTTCACATTTTTTTATATGAAATTCCCCAAAAAAAAAAGTAAAAATCAAAATTTTTTAACATTTTTCGGCCAATTTGTTTTATGCTACCTATGTTTGGTAAAAAAAATCGCAAAAAGCGTATTTTGATTGGTTTGCGCAAAAGTTATCGCGTTTACTAACAAAGAGAAAGATTTTTGTCATTTTTGGTGTTTTTTTTTTTAACGCGTAATGGCGGCGATCTGCGATTTTTTTTTCGGTACTGCGACATTGCGGCGGACAGATCGGACCCTTGACTGACATTTTTGACACTTTTGGGGTTACCAGTGACATTACTGCAGTAATCAGTGCTATACATATGCACTGTTACTGCAAAAATGACACTGGCAGGGAAGGGGTTAACTTTATTGGACAGGGAGGGGTTAAGTGTGTCCTAGGGGCGTGCTTTCTACTGTGTAGGGACATTCCTATTGGTGTAAAAGCAAAGATCAACCGTTCTACATAGTAGAACGGTCAGATCTTTACTTTTACACAGGGAGAACTGACAGGCAGCTTGTTTACACAAGCTGCTCTGTCTTTCTCCCTTCACAGGAGCGATCGCAGTGTGACTGGCGGACATCGAGTCCGCCGGTCACACGCACTGACTTGCCTGTGAACGAGCCGCGGCGGGCGCGCGCCTCGGCGGGCGCGCGCCCGCCCGCGATAGGCTCGCAAGTCAGTGACAGGCGAGTGACGTACCGATACGTCACTCTGCCTGGCCGGGGCTGACCGCCGCAGTATATAGTCGTGCGGCGGTCGGCAACCGGTTAAGAGAAAAGGATTTTACGGTAAGTTCTTACAAAAATCCATTTTTTGGGGACCAGTGACACTAATACAGTGATCAGCGATTTGTAGCGGGTCTGCGACATTGCGGCAGACAAATCTGACACTAAGCGACACTTTTTGGGGACCAGTGACACTAATACAGTGATCAGCAATTTTTAGCGGGTCTGTGATATTGCGGCAGACAAATCTGACACTAAGCGACACTTTTTGGGGACCAGTGACACTAATACAGTGATCAGCAATTTTTAGCGGGTCTGTGATATTGTGGCAGACAAATCTGACACTAAGCGACACTTTTTGGGGACCAGTGACACTAATACAGTGATCACCGATTTTTAGCGGGTCTGCAACATTGCGGCACACAAATCGGACACTAAGTGACACTTTTTGGGGACCAGTGACACTAACACAGTGATCAGTGATTTGTAGCGGGTCTGCAACATTGCGGCAGACAAATCTGACACTAAGTGACACTTTTTGGGGACCAGTGACACTAACACAATGATCACCGATTTTTAGCGGGACTGCAACATTGCGGCAGACAAATCGGACACTAAGTGACACTTTTTGGGGACCAGTGACACTAATACAGAGATCAGCGATTTTTAGCGAGTCTGGGACATTGCGGAAAACAAATCTGACACTAAGTGCCATTTTTTGAGGACCAGTGACACTAATACAGTGATCAGTGATTTGTAGCAGGACTGCGACATTGCGGCAGACAAATCTGACACTAAGTGACACTTTTTGGGGACCAGTGACACTAACACAGTGATCACCGATTTTTAGCTGGTCTGCAACATTGCGGCACACAAATCTGACACTAAGTGACACTTTTTGGGGACCAGTGACACTAATACAGTGATCAGCAATTTTTAGCGGGTCTGTGATATTGCGGCACACAAATCGGACACTAAGTGACACTTTTTGGGGACCAGTGACACTAACACAGTGATCAGTGATTTGTAGCGGGTCTGCAACATTGCGGCAGACAAATCTGACACTAAGTGACACTTTTTGGGGACCAGTGACACTAACACAATGATCACCGATTTTTAGCGGGTCTGCAACATTGCGGCAGACAAATCGGACACTAAGTGACACTTTTTGGGGAGCAGTGACACTAATACAAAGATCAGCGATTTTTAGCGAGTCTGGGACATTGCGGCAGGCAAATCTGACACTAAGTGCCATTTTTTGAGGACCAGTGACACTAATACAGTGATCAGTGATTTGTAGCAGGACTGCGACATTGCGGCAGACAAATCTGACACTAAGTGACACTTTTTGGGGACCAGTGACACTAATACAGTGGTCAGTGCTAAAAAAAATGCACTGTCACTGTACTAATGACATTGGCAGGAAAGGGGTAAACATCAGGGGAAAGGGGCATCAAAGGGTTAAATGTATTCCCTGAGAGTGCTTGCTAACTGTGTGGGGGAGGTGCTTTGACTGGGGGAAGACAGAGATCTGTATTCCTGCTTAGCAGGAACATAAGATCTCCATCTTCCCCTCTCACAGAATGGTGATCTGTCGTGTTTACACAGGCAGATCGCAATTCTGCCTATCACACAAATGATCGCTGGGTGCCGGTCAACATTGGGCCTGCTCGACTCGCTGATTGGCTCCTGCTGTGTCCAATCACAGCGGAAGCGGGTCGCCAGCGGCGCGCTTGCCCCAGACCCAGTGCACAAAATGACGTACAGTATATCTGCGTAGGGCGGTCCATAAGCAGTATAAGTGAAATCAACATGTTTTAATATTTGTTCACTATCCCACCTTTCAGTAAGACCTTTTATTAACTATAAAATCACTAAAGTGGAGTCTGGCCAATGAGAATGAGAAATTGCAAATAAAATATTAGATGCTTATCCAATGAGTAGGGAAAAGATATTTTGGCTGACGGCTGACATATGGGTTATTATAATAACAAATAATTGAGACATTATAATAAAACTCAGCGCTCTGTCTCAAGTGTAAGACTCTAATTACGGGGCTGTAAAATGTGATGGTTTGGCACCATCTCCTCGGTCATATTTGGCAATGGCGTGCTAACTAGCGCAAGTACAAAGATTTATTGAAATTATTGCCTCGTCAGAATTTTACAGCGGGTTTAAAACTCATATCCAGACGCTCATTGTCTTTTAATCAGGTTGGCACTAGGATGATGAGAGGCTTTTGCTGTATTGATGTTCAATAATAACCAAAAATTTGTGGATAAACCGTTCCCATCAACTTGTCTCTTCCTACCTATATTTTAGGAGCCACTTAAAAAATGATATCCAAAAAAAAAAAACCCTCTACCATAAATGTAGGATTTAAATGTAGTGAATGGATATGTAAGAAAAAGCATCAAAAGCAGAGTGTAAAAAGTCCAGATTTCATTTTAATCAATCATAACTTGTATTATAAAAACCCAACATATTTTAGGGGTTCACAGTCCACATATAATATTACGATCGCATACGTTCCTGGAGATGCCAAGGAGTAAGCGGGTGCTGCAGCATCTACCAGCTGTAGATTGGTAGCTTCGTATGTCAAAGCATATATTGCCAGCACACCATGGATCTTCAAGATAACACCCAAATGTTTATTGATTCTTTCACTGCCAGAGCCATTTTTGCATTTTTTTGCACACATTTAACCACTTCTGGACCCAAAGGATTTTCCCCCTTAATGACCATTTTTTGCGATTCGGCACTGAGTTATTTAACGGAAAAGTGTGTGGTCGTGTGGCGCTGTACTGAAAAAAAATTGTTATTTTTTCCCCACAAATAGAGCTTTCCTTTGGTGGTATTTCATCACCCGTGTGATTTTTATTTTTTGTGCTATAAACATAAAAAGAGCAACATTTCCGGAAAAAAAAAAATACAATATTTTTAACATCCCCCCCCCCCCCTAAAAATGTAAAAATCTATTTTTTTTTCATCCTTGTAGGCCAATTTGTATTCTGCTACATATTTTTGGTAAAAAATAAAAACAATCGCAAACTTTTGCGCAAACGATTGGTTTGCGCAAAAGTTATCGCGTCTACAAACTAGAGGAAAGATTTATGTCATTTTTATTTATTTTTTACTAGTAATGCCGGCGATCTGTGATTTTTAGCGGGACTGTGACATTGCGACGGACAGATCAGACCCCTAACTGACATTTTTGCACTCTTGGGGGCACCAGTGACATTACAGTAAACCCCCACTCCATCGCGGTTCAGTTTTTGCGGTCCCGGTATATTGTGTTTTTTTCTGTAATGTTATTTTTACTAATTAAATCATTGAAAATTAAATATTTTTGTGTTTTCCATAGCTCTTGCTCTGTCTCTCAGTATCTTTTATGTGTTTAAATGAGTTTCTATTGTTTTAAAAGTGTGTTTAAAGACCTTAAAATGCTTTTAGAAGTACAGTGACAGCAAAAAAAAAAACATGCCTACAGTGTATTTTAATAGGGTTTTTCTATTTCGCGGATTTTCACTCTTCGCGGGTCCGGAACGTAACCCCCACGATAGAGGGGGGTTTACTGTACTACAGTAATCAGTGCTAAAAATATGCACTTTTACTGTAATAATGACACTGGCATTGACACTGGCATTGGCATTGACACTGGCATTGGCATCCCCGCTGCCTAGTGGGGGCAGGAGCGCGCCGGCGGCGGCGCGTGCTCACCCCCCCCCCCCAGCACCAGGTGCGGAACCGACGTAGGGCTACGTTGTGTTCACGCAGGAGAGGCGAGAGGCTGCCTGCCGCAGTAAATGTGCGGCAGGTGGTCTTAAAGCAGATAAAAAATCATTTTAGGCCTGAAGATTACATAAAACTCCCCAAACATTATATCTTTTCTGAAAGCAGACACCTTAGAGCAGTGTTTCTCAACCTTTTTTCAGTCAAGGCACCCTTAAAAAATATGAACAGTCTCGAGGCACCCTTTAAAAATTATAGACACCCCATTCTAAAATGTAAAAACTATTTTAATAGTTTTGCAGTATTCTCACATGTAGGACACCCAATGTTAGAGGTGATTTATTCTTCCAAAGCAAATACACTTTACAAACTGGTACTGACTAGTATTCCAATGTTTCTCTTCTCTCTCAATTTTTCGCCATCACTCAGCGAAGGTGCCCTCAAGAAGGTTGTAATGGTGCCCAAATGAAACCCTGTGGCTTTGTGTAACTAAAAGGCAGCTTTATTCACACGCCCGCTAGTATACTATCTTGGGGCAATTTTTAGGCATTTTGCCAAGGCACTCCTTAAGAAACCTCAAGGCACCCTGGTTGACAAAAAGGCTGTCCTAGGTAATAAAATAGTGGTAGTTCCATTTTTTTTATGTCACAAGAATTTATGAAACACCTAGTGTCGGTAAAAAATATACTAAAGTTAACTTTTTGATTTCTGTTAAAATATAAAAGATGAGATAGTGCCGAGTACATAGATTCCCAACATGTCAAGCCTAGAATTGTTGATCTCACTCCAGATTGCATGGCAATACGAACATGTGTAGTGCAATCAATGTTTTTGCTCATAGGCACCCCCAACATATGCAATTGTACATTTGTGTGTGTAGTGGTGGTAGAATCAACAGTTTTTGGGGGGAGTTTCTAATCGCTTGGGTGAACTTCAATTTTTTACACTATTTTTTAACTTTTTTTTACTAAACTTTTTTTGATCGCATACGGGACTATGGTGATGCATAGGGGACCAAACATTATATATTTTCTGAAAGCAGACACCCTAGAGAATAAAATAGTGGTAGTTCCATTTTTTTTTTAATGTCACACGATATTAGCACAATAATTAATAAAACACGTGTCAGTAAAAAATACACTAAAGTTAACTTTAGGGCACACTAACACAACAAATTACCTGATTTTTGTTAAAATATAAAAGATGAGGTAATGCTGAGTAAATAGATACCCAACATGTCTAGCCTTGAAATATTGATCTCACTTTCCTCCCCTCTTTTCCTTATGTCCTCCTTATTACATTGATCTCACTCCAGCGTGCATGGTAGTATGTAACATGTGTAGTGTAATCAATGTTTTCGTACGTAGGTGCCCCCGACACATGCGACCCGTGAGTTTGAAGCATCTGCAACTCTTACTGCTTTCTCCTCTGGACCTCCATGTGTATGTCACTGCAGGGTCCAGTATTAACTTGAAAATCAGAGGCAATAATGAGAGCTCCACACTCCTGGAAGTATCAATTAACCTGCTGATTTACAGCTGTCTCCCACCTGCTCCAGACCGAGAACTGAGCGATCAAACACCGCTGATTGCTCAGCTCTTGGTCTCCAGGCTGCAGAGAGCCGGTGACTGTCAATCACTGGCTCTCTGCTCTTACCTTCCAGCGCTCAATGGAACATAGAGCTGTGGAGAGGGCAGTAGCGGCTGGCTCAGTCTCCCATTGGCTCGCTAAGAGGCTGAGCCAGCTGCTGGTCCAGTCATCTGGGTGGATACTGACCATATGGTCGGGATCTTTTCAGAGCCTGGACCGGCTATGTGACATCAGCTGACACAATATGGTCAGGATCCACCCTGAGGCCTGGACCGGCAACTGGCTCAGCCTCGCAGTGAGTCACTGGGAGACTGAGCCAGCCTATCCCCCCTCCATAGGTCACAGGAGTGCAGAATATTCATTTAAGCTACTTTTCTATAGAGACAGGGTGTCTTTAACCACTTAAGGAACACCCGCCACATTTATACTGTGGCAGGCTGGCCCTCCTGCGCAAACGGGCGTGGGTATACGTCGGTCGCGCACCTGCAGCTAGGGGGCGAGTGTAACGCTCCTGCGTTTTTGTAGTAGGCTGGATTTGCAGCTGCAGAATCTCCACTCAGTAGTCATGTAGAGATGTGTTGAATAACCAGATCCAACTCTCCAGACTCATCACTGTGGGCTTGTCAGCTTCAGCATACAGATATACACACTCAATAAGATGTTCCTGGAGTGATAGGATGTATATAACAGTATGAAGATGATGTGCTGAAGGGACAGGTGTGAACAGTGACAGAGATGGCAAGCACTTGATAGAAATGTTCAGGAGAGTATTAGATGGTATTAGGTAGAATGCAGATAGGTTAGTAATCGAGTATGGTAACAGGTGGTAAGGACAGCAGATGACAAATACAGGATAGACTAACCCAGTGCAAGGATAGATGGTAGTAGACTCAAGAGCTAGCAATCTATGTAACAGTGCAGATGATAGAATTAGTATGCATAGATAGTAACAGTCCTTATGTGCAGAGGTAGATAGTGTAAGTAAGGTTATGGAGGATTCCCCTGTGGGGTACTTATCACTAGTAAAGTTAGTAGTAGCAGGGTCCAGTAGTAAGGGAGTGATCCAGTAGCGAGATACAGGGATCGGTAGCGAGGTTCCGGTCTGTTTCCAAGTAAAAGGGAATAGCTGGAGGTTCCGGTAGCAAGGTAAGCTTGTAAGCATGTGGACACACGGCAGGTTGAACGAACGATGTGAGAGAGAACGCCGGCGATTGAAATAGCCGCTCTGCGGCGCTCGGCGATGACGTCATCCGTCTTAAAGGTGTATGCGTACCACCTAATTAGAAAGGTGGGACGCATATTTGAAAGAAAAGTGGAAAATAAGGGTACCAGAGGTACCAGAATCTTACAGCGAGTGCGTGCCGCTGGCGGTGCACTTCCTCCCCCACTCAGCACCGGGGACTCCGATGCACGGGGCAGGTGGCTCCGATTGCCACCAGACACCTGCAATTGTTCCCTGCTGAGAGAGAAGGATGGTCTGCTGTTGTAAACACAGCTGACCGTTCTCTCTGGAATTATCACAGAGCGCCTGTGATCCTTCTATATAGGATCACAGGTCTCTGTGATCATTTCACAAGCCCCGCCCCCATACAGTTAGAAACACGCCCCTAGGTACACAATTAACCCTTTGATCGCCCCTGGGTTAACCCCTTCCCTGCCAAAGGCATTATTACAGTAACCGTGCATATTTTTAGCACTGATTACTGTAGTAATGTCACTGGTACCCCCAAAAGTGTCAAAAATGTCAGTTAGGGGTCCGATCTGTCCGCCAAAATGTTGCAGTCCCGCAAAAAAAAAAAAACCCAGATCGCCGCCATTACTAGTAAAAAAAAACAATAAAATTGACATAAATCTTTCCCGCAGTTTGTAGACGCGATAACTTTTGCGCAAACCAATCAAAATATGCTTATTGTGATTTTTTTTACCAAAAATATGTAGCAGAAAACAAATTGGCCTAAAATGTTGATTTTTATTTTTTTTTTTTTTGGGAATGTTATATAGCAGAATGTGAAAATTATTGCTTTTTTTCAGAATTGTCGCTCTATTTTTGTTTATAGCGCAAAAAAAAAAAAAAAAAATCACAGAGGTGACCAAATACCACCAAAAGAAAGCTCTATTTGTGGGAAAAAAATGCATCAATTTTATTTAGTTACAGCGTCGCGCGACCGCGCAATCGTCCGTTAAATTAAAGCAGTGCCGAATCGCAAAAAATGGCCTGGTCATAAAGGAGGCAAATCCTTCCGGTACAGAAGTGGTTAAAGTAAACTTGAAAATAATTTTCAATATTTTCAGATCTGCAGCTTCATTTCATGTTTCTATGTGGGCTATAACATCACTGCTGTCCAAAGTTCGTCTCACACCTTGACACCCTAATTCTTTGAATTTTTTAAGAAGTATAAATAAAAGGATTTAATGGTGCCAATACACATAGATTGGTAAAAACTATTTTTATTTGAATCAACCTTTCAAAAAGATATGGGGTATACAGTTGCTCCCTACTAAAGCATTTAAAAACGGTTTCATCCAATACACATATGCTTATACATAGACAAACTGTCAGTCACAATGCTTGTTGCTTGACATGTTTCGCTTTCCTGCTTCTTCAGGAGCTGCAAAGCATGTGTAACAGATGCATATATTGTGACCAGCTGAATACTAGTAGGAATCCTAGGGTTGATATAAAGAGGAGAGCCAGCACCTGCGGTGACATTAGATCATAGGGAGCAGGGCCGGTGCTTCCACTAGGCAAACTAGGCAGCCGCCTAGGGCGCATTGCCACCTAGGGGCGCAGCCAGGAGTCGGCACTCTCTCTCCTTTATTAATGATCCTTGTGAGCTGAGGGGAGAGGTGGCAGTGGCGGAGGAAGAAGGGACAGAGGAAGATGCCAGGTGTCTGGGGCAGTGGCGGAACTACCAAGCCTTGGCTTTGGGGGGGCCCCAGAAGGCAGGAAGGGAGCCCACCGGAGTGCTGCCTGCATGATGATCCTCTTCAGCTGGAGCTGAGTGGCCTAAACCCCAGGCAGGAAGTGATTCTCTGCACTGAGCTGGTGGGCAGTCATAATTTCCCTGGGTCGGTATTAAGCAGGGAGCGGAGGAGAGCTGAACCTGAGCTGGAGCTCGGCACTGGAGGGCTACACCTTTACTGGAGCAGAAGCAACCAGGCACCGGAATGGTCTGAGGATGTTGGTGATGAAGGATGTGCGGAGCTCTCTGACTGCTGCTTCTTCCTCCACCAGGAGCCTGTTGGAGCTGTGGTGAGCACTGTGGTCCAGAAGAGGAGTGTCACAATCACAGAGAAGAAGAGGAGAGTGCAGGCCACTCTCTTCATACCGCCCAGTGAGTGTCCCCAGAACAGGGGATCCGGGTCCCTGGGTGTGACATGGAGGATCCCTGGTGTGAAAGGGAATAGGGGTCACCAGGTGTGCCATGGGGAATCAGAGTCCCCAGGTGTGACATGGGGGATAGGGGTCACTGGGTGTAACAGGGGTTCGGGGTCACCAGGTGTGCCATGAGGAATTTGGGTCCCTAGGTGTGCCATGGGGGATTGAGGTCCCCAGGTGTGACATGGAGGAACATCAGGGTCCCCAGGTGTGGCATGGAGGAACATCAGGGTCCCCAGGTGTGACATGGAAAAACATCAGGGTCTCTCCAGGTATGACATGGAGGAACATCAGGGGCCCCTGGGGTGACATATAGGAACATTAGGGTCACTGGGTATGACAGCATGACATGGAGGAACAAGGGGGTCCCTGGGTGCCACATGGAGGAACATCGGGGTCAGTGGGTATGACAGCAAGACATGGAGGAATATTGGGGTCCCAGGGTGTAACATGGAAAAACATCAGGGTCCCTGGGTGTGACATAGAGGGACATCAGGGTCCCCAGGTGTGACATGGAGGAATATGGGGGTTACTGGGTACAACAGCATAACATGGACGAACCATCAGATCAGGGTCACTGGGTAGGACATAGAGAAGTTTTTAACCCCTTCCCTTTTTATTTTGGGGGGGGGGGGTGGGGCGCAAGTAGCTGGTCTTGCCTAGGGCGTAAAATAGTCTAGCACCGGCCCTGGTAGGGAGAGCACAGCCGATCAGGGAATCTTCAACTATTGTCAGATAATCGTCCTAAGTATAGGGAACCTAGTAGGAGACCCAAAGGTGTTCATTCAAAGTTGGATAGGTTGTTACAAAAACAGATGGAAATAGTATAGTCACTAAAGCACTCCAAGATGATCAGAGGTGTCCCATCAAGGCACCAAGCATGGAGACATAACAGCACCCTCCAGTTCCAGATATACGCTAACATTACCTTTAGTGGAAACAAACGCAATATATTACTCTTTTTTTTCAGTAAATACAAAAGATTAGGTTGGTCCAAGTAAATAGATACCAATATGGCATACCTTAAAATTGTGTGCACTAGTGAATCTATGAACTCAAAATTTTCCATAGACAAAATTTGAAAAGCCCCTACAGGTCATCAGTTAATTGTTAACCATGAATAATAGGCCTAGATCTAGTGCTCACACTCTGATGTGATACCTAATATATGTAATGCAATTGTCATACAAAGGAGTACTCAATGCATGAATTGTGCAGTGTACATGTGTATTTCAATCAACGTTTGTGCACATAGGATCCCTCGATGTGTTCGACAACATACGTATGTGCATTTACGTGGGGACAAGGGGGCTCAAAAGATTGGGGGGGGGGTTAGGTGCTAGGCTGTAGATCGCACTCCATGAGCTTCTTCCCTGGCCACAGTGGCTGGGGAAAGGGACACCAGAAAACAGAAGTGATGAAATCCTCATTGTCTCAAGGTTCTTATTAGCTTAGGGAGAGCAGACACTCACTGGTCTCTTTACATTCTATCCTGCAACACTCATCATTCAGGTCCTGGCCTGGGCTCATAGGTGGGACTACGCCGCCTGGGAAGCATACTGGGAGTGAGGGTGAACATACCTTGAAAGCAGTAAAGCTGTTGAAATGGTACAGCTGCATCCAACTGAATGCCAACAGTCTCCCTGTCAGATTTACATGCACTCCCGTCTGCTGTAGCAGCCAGAAGTGTTTGTAAATTTCTTGTCACATTGTTATCTTCAATAAATGATTATTGACCCGTGAGATGACCATCTAGTGCTCATGTCTGTTAATTTATTTGGAATTATTTATTCGGAAGGCCATCATGCCTTGGAAGGGCCCCCATATTGCGCATATTGCGGTAGAGCTGCCCGAGGTCTAAACATAAAGCCCAACAAACGCCTCCAGAGAAGAGCACAGTGAAAACCCCTCCAGCAGGGATAAGTATACATTAAGGGCTTGTAAACAACTCAACCAAACTTAAGAAGTGGAGATTAACCACTTAAGCCCCAGGCCTATTTCGGACACTTTTTGTTTAAAAAGTTAAAATCAGTATTTTTTCCTAGAAAACTACTTAGATCCCCCAAACATTATATATATATATATATATATATATATATATATATATATATATATATATATATATATATATATATATATATATTTTTTTTTTTTTTTTTTCAGCAAAGACTCTGGAGAATAAAATGTCGGTCATTGCAATTTTTTTTTGTCACGTGGTATTTGCGCAGCAGTCTTTAAAACGCAATTTTTGGGGGAAAAATTACAAAAAATCTAATTTCACTGCATTTAAAAAAAACTAGACAGTAAAGTTAGCCCATTTTTTTGTATATTGCGAAATATGATGTCTCGCCGAGTAAATAGATACCCAACATGTTACGGTTTAAAATTGCGCACACCCGTGGAATGGCGACAAACTACGGTCAATAGAAATCTCAATAGGCGACGCTTTAAGATTTTTTGACGGTTACCAGTTTAGAGTTAGAGTGTAGCTCTTTTTTTTTAATTATTGCTCACTCTCTGGCGATCGCGGCGATACCTCACATGTGTGGTTTGAACAGCGATTTCATTCGCGGCTCGACTTCAATATGTGTTATCTTTCATGCGCGAGCTAACGGCAACGGGGGCCGCTAAATATTTTTTTTTTTCCTATTTATTTTATTATTTTTTTTAACTTTGTCACAGGTTTTAAAAAAAAAATCTGATCACTTTTATTGCAATGTAAACATCCCTTGTGACAGCAATATGTAGTGACAGGTACTCTTTATGAAGGGATCGAGGGTCTAAAAGACCCTAGACCCCTCCACTACACTTCCATGTATTCAAAACGCCACAAACGGCATTTTTGAATACACTCGTTTTTTAAATTTGCCGCCTTTAGCAGCAGAGTAACCCAGACATGACGTCATGGACGCCGCCTGCGGGTTACGTCATCGGAGACCCGATCAAAGCCGCTTCTGGCTTTGATCGGGACTCCATCCAGCCGGCGGACATGCCGTATGGGTGCTTGGGTCTCCCGGATGGACGGGAGACCCGGACAAAGCTGCGGAAGGCGGCGGGAGGGAGGCGGTACATCCCCTTCCGCTCGCCGGGGTAACGACCGAGCGGCTCCCGAGTCATCACCGCCGGAAAGCCGACCGTTGGCTCTAAACCACGGTACCGGGATGGTGTCTCTAGCTAGAAGCATCATCCCGGTATAACACCGCAAAGTCAGCCGACGTAGGGATACGTCACTTTGCGGTAAGTGGTTAAGAAGTGGAGATTAAGGGGGGATATGATCAACATGTGTAAATATATAAGTGGCCCATATAGTGAACCCTGTGTAGAGTTATTCACTTTGAATTCATTACAGAGGACAAGGGGGCACTCTTTACGTCTGGAGTAAATTAGCTTTAACCTTCACATATAGAAAGGCTTCTTCACAATAAGAGCTGTGAAAATGTGGAATAGACTCCCTCAAGAACTGATTCTGGCCAGCTCAGTAGATTGTTTAAAAATGGATGCATTTCTGTCTGCACAAAATAAAACCGAATATTAATATTTAGAGATAATAATGACGGACAAAGTTAATTCAGGGAATATCTGATTGATGGGAGATCAGAAAGGAATCCCCCCCCACTGGGGTGAATTGGATCAGGCTTTATTGGGATATTTTTTTTTACTTCCTCTGGATCAACTGTGTGTATAGAATTGTGTATATGGAGGTTTTGATTTGTATGTGTGTATGTATTTTTTATTGGGTGAACTAAAAGGACTAGTCTCTTTTTTCAACCTAAAAATGTAACACAAATCTTATGTAGTTATTTTTGCCAATTATTGGAATGTAAAAAAGAATTAAAATTTAAATTAAATTGGAATTTAATTTAAAAATTAAAAAAGAAAAAGGTTTGGGATACGTAGACGAAAACTAGCGGCATTGTTTTGGTGTCACTTTTTGGCAAAGTACACAGCGTAACTTGTTGCCCAGCAAAGTTATATACAAAGTCATAATTCTTCTTAGCAAGAAATACTAAATTTATTTTTTTAGATCTAATAGTAAATTGAATTTACATTATTCGTCATCAAAAACACCTAGCTAAATTAACCATTAAAATTAAAAAATATACATCAACGATTAATATTACTCATGCCATGAGAATTCCTCATCAATCGGTCTACTACACATGAGTTAATTCATTTTATCCCTGTAAAATGAAAATGTGAAACAACATCTTCATGGCTTAAATACTGAATCTTAGGCTGCAATAATCTGAATTTATTCTTTTCTATTATTATTAATCATACTTAAGCACATTCATCTTATTTCACTCTAGCAAACCAGAATAATGATCATGATTATTACTTCTAATTAGAGGAAGCAATAGATCATGTATAACCTTAGGATGAGTCTCATTAATTAACCTGGGTCCACAGGGACATCGGCTACAAGTAGATAAGCACTTCATCTTTGTCATGTTAACTTTAGTTTATCCTTCTCTGCAATAGATAGTGCTCTGGTTATTGATATTGAAATAAATAGGTAAATTTGATGAAATATGAAAAATCAAGAGCGTCAATACTTTCATAATATACATTTACAATGGGAGAGGGTGAGCCGTAAAAATTTGAATCAATTTTAATTAGTTTCTGAATCACATTATGCAAGAGAGTACATTTTAGTGAATGTATTGCTTATGTGTGACAACTGTAATTATTATTATAGATAATATTTTTTTTATATCAAGGAGCAGTGTTTATTTTTTGCTTTTTTTCTTTAATCGTTAGAGTTCATTTATTTCTCGTGTTTATTTAGATAAGCATAATTATTTTTAACAGATACGTTTTTTTATTGAACTAGAAAACTCTCTAATTTAAAAATGATGTATAATTATATGAATATAGATGAATAGCTTAATATTAAGTGGCAGCACCACTGAATTGCTAAATCATCTGCATTTTTTTTTCAGCACCAATTCTTAAAACTGGTTTGGAATATTTTTTAATAGCTATATTAGTCATTTTTACAAATTTTGATAGATTTTTTTTTCTTTCTCCAAAAAAAGGTTGTATTTATACCTAGGAAACATGAGATAATTTAGGACGGAAACTATTTTTACTATATAATTTCCTACTACCAATTTAGTCCCTGTTCACACTGGGGCGACCTGTGAGGCGACCTGGTCGCCTCACAGGTCGCCGTAGGTCGCCTTCCATAGGGAAGTTGCGGACCCGTTCTAATAGGAGCGACACAAGTCGCTCCGACTTAGAAAAAGGGTCCGGAGCTTCTTTGGGGCGACCTGGAGCGGCCGTCATAGACTTTAATGTTATGAAGTCCGTGCCGGCCGCTCCGAGGTCACGGGGCGAGCAGCGCGCCGCGACCTCGGAGGTCGCCCCGGGAAGTAGCGTCGCTGCTATGTGAACGGGGCCTTAAGATTGACTTTCAAATCAAGATTTTCAAATTTGATGTAAAATGTTGTCTGGTGTTTTATGACTGCAAAAATAGCAGTTGAATATATCTGTTGTTGCTTCACTGTTTTAATTAGTAAAAGTGTGTGGGTGTTATTTCTAGACATTTTCTGTTTCATTTAATGTAAGGACTCAATCTCATTAAAATGTACATAATAACATGTGTTGCCATGCCTTCTAGCATGTGTTGTGTTGTTGAATGATCCTTTCTTGTTGACTTGAATGCAATGACAATGAAACTGCGGAACGGGGGCCAGATGCGGGTCTTTGCTCGCCCATGGGTTACTTTTTCTCCCACTGATACAAGACACTTTTTCTCCCATTGACACCAGCCACGGGGCACTATTCTTCAAACTGACACCAACAGAGGGGATCTATTCTGCCCACTGACACCGATGATGGGACACTATTTCTCCCACTGGCACCAATGATGGGGCACTATTCCTCCCACTGATACCAATGATGGGGCACTATTCCTCCCACTGAAACCAATGATGGGACACTATTCCTCCCACTGGCACCAATGATGGGGCACTATTCCTCCCACTGGCACCAATGATGGGGCACTATTCCTCCCACTGATACCAAGATGGGGCACTATTCCTCCCACTGATACCAATGATGGGACACTATTCCTCCCACTGATACCAATGATGGGGCACTATTACTCCCACTGATACCAATGATGGGACACTATTCCGCCCACTGACACCAATGATGGGACACTATTCCTCCCACTGACACCAATGATGGGGCACTATTCCTCCCACTGATACCAATGATGGGGTACTATTCCTCCCACTGATACCAATGATGGGGCACTATTCCTCCCACTGATACCAATGATGGGGCACTATTCCTCCCACTGACACCAATGATGGGGAACTATTCCTTCCACTAATACCAATGATGGGGCACTATTCCTCCCACTGATACCAATGATGGGGCACTATTCCTCCCACTGATACCAATGATGAGGCACTATTACTCCCACTGATACAAATGATGGGACACTATTCCGCCCACTGACACCAATGATGGGACACTATTCCTCCCACTGACACCAATGATGGGGCACTATTCCTCCCACTGATACCAATGATGGGGCACTATTCCTCCCACTGACACCAATGATGGGACACTATTCCTCCCACTGATACCAATGATGAGATACTATTCCTCCCACTGAAACCAATGATGAGATACTATTCCTCCCACTGACACCAATGATGGGACACTATTCCTCCCACTGACACCAATGATGGGACACTATTCCTTCCACTGATACCAATGATGGGACACTATACCTCCCACTGATACCAATGATGGGACACTATTCCTCCCACTGATACCAATGATGAGATACTATTCCTCCCACTGACACCATTGATGGGACACTATTCCTCCCACTGATACCAATGATGGGACACTATTCCTCCCACTGATACCAATGATGGGGCACTATTCCTTCCACTGATACCAATGATGGGGCACTATTCATCCCACTGATACCAATGATGAGACACTTTTCCTCCAACTGATACCAATGATGGGGCACTATTACTCCCACTGATACCAATGATGGGGCACTATTCCTCCCACTGACACCAATGATGGGGCACTATTCCTCCCACTGACACCAATGATGGGGCGCTATTCCTCCC
Source organism: Pelophylax lessonae (assembly GCF_965119305.1). Lineage (NCBI taxonomy): Eukaryota > Metazoa > Chordata > Amphibia > Anura > Ranidae > Pelophylax > Pelophylax lessonae. Next base: position 37,996,469 of record NC_138772.1, read on the forward strand.
ACTGACACCAATGATGGGGCACTATTCCTTCCACTGATACCAATGATGGGGCACTATTCATCCCACTGATACCAATGATGAGATACTATTCCTCCCACTGACACCATTGATGGGACACTATTCCTCCCACTGATACCAATGATGGGGCACTATTCCTTCCACTGATATCAATGATGGGGCACAATTCCTTCCACTGATACCAATGATGGGGCACTATTCATCCCACTGATACCAGTGATGAGACACTTTTCCTCCAACTGATACCAATGATGGGGCACTATTACTCCCACTGATACCAATGATGGGGCACTATTCCTCCCACTGACACCAATGATGGGGCACTATTCCTCCCACTGACACCAATGATGGGGCGCTATTCCTCCCACTGACACCAATGATGGGGCACTATTCCTTCCACTTATACCAATGATGGGGCACTATTCATCCCACTGATACCAATGATGAGACACTTTTCCTCCAACTGATACCAATGATGGGACACTATTCCTCCCACTGACACCAATGATGGGACACAATTCATCCCACTAAATCCAAGCAAAATTCATGCTACTAACACCAATGACGGGGAGCTATTCCTTCCCCTAATACCAAAAATTTATTGTTTACTTCCACTGACACCAGGACAATTTCTACCCCCCCCCCCAATTTGCTACCACCCAGTTTGGACCCCCTAAAATCTGAAGGACAGCAACTTGGCCATTTGTTTAATAAGTTTGGAGGCCCCTGATATACGGCAATGCGCCATACTGCAGCATGCAGGTGTCACGACTTCTCCTAGCTTTGATGGTCAGGCACAATAGCTGACTTTGTGTTCTTAATCTACAGCAGCCAGCTTTCCCATAAGGCAAGGTAAGGCAAGACCTACTGGTACTCAAATGCCCCCAGGTCTTATACACACAGTTATAGTGCCTGGCTACCGGGGCAGAAGCAAGCTAAGCACAACAAATAGGTACTTGCTGTTGGCAGAAAGGCCGAGTGGTCCAATGGCAGGTTTAATGCAGGCATAGTTCAGAGAGTAGTTAGGGTCAATCTGTGGTCAAAAGGTAGGTAGACATCAGGGAAGACTCCAATTTTAATCTGAGGTCGATAACATGGAAAACTGAACTAGCAGGTAGGGTGGGGATTAGACAAAGCCAAAGGTAAACGTACAGTAACAAGGCAGGCAAACAGCGAGCTTGAAGCATGTGTTGCAAATAATATCACAAGCTCAACACTAAGGGCTCTTTCACATGGGCGGACTCTGTTCCTGTTTAGCAAGGGATCGCTCCACTGATCCCTGTTGGGCAGGTGGATGACAGGTCTGTGTCTGCTCTGTTTTTGCAAAGTGGACATAGACACAGCTTGCTTTCCTCTATGGGCGGGTGACTGTCATACAAACCGGTCCACCAGACAAATGGGAAATGGATCCCCCATCCGTCTGTTGTTAGTGGATCGGATGTCGGTGAGAGTAAACGGACACATGTCTGTTTACATCCGCAGTTCCATAGAAGGCAATGAATGGTCCAATCTGGTCAGTGTAAAAAACTGACTGGCAGACCAAAAAGGTCCTCCTATGTGAAAGGGGCCTTAGGGCTTGGCAGGCTTAAAACAGGTTTGGTATATCCCCCAGAGGCTGTGTCTACATCAATCACCCTGCAGGTGGACAAGCAGACTGGGAGAGTGCAGCTCAGCCAAAACCAGTATGCTGGAATGAGGCCATCAGCTGCCACAGAGCAGGAACCTTACACACTCCTGACAGTAGGGACCGCTTTTAACATTGCACAGAAGTGGGAATGGGTCCTATAGAAGACAATGGATGGGTCATGCATTTTGCCTGTGTTGTGAAATGCATTAGTAATCGCATCAGCATAGGCAGTTAGAACAATCCCATAAATGAAGTTGGAATGTGACAAATGCTGCCTGTTATCTTCTACTGTACCTTACATTAAAGGTTGTCACATTCGATGTGCTGTCATGCAAGTATTAAAAAAATTTATACAGTCAAATGTATATAGTTAAAACACAGATGTTACTGTAACCCTAGGCGCATTCATGCAAATATGTGGCCTCTCGGTGGCCGGAAATTGGCGCAGAGGGGCCGCATATTTGCGTGCATTAGTGCCAACGGAGCTGTGCCAAGAGCCTGTACCCTGCGCGCTTCTGACACAAAGAGCAGCAGTTCACGAAAACTCCTGATCGCTTCTTACGACCTGGAGATTTCCAATAATGTGCCAATCAAGGCAGTCACATGATCACAAGCCCCGCCTCCCGGAATTTCAAACCCCTTAATGGGTCGGCAGAGACAGCGGCAAAGGGTTAAACTACTAAAAAAATGTGACATGAACAATTAAGTATATCAAAAGGCAAAAGTTTTTTTTTTTGGATAGAGAAGGGGGATTAAAACACCTCTCAGGTTTTTAGCACAAAATGAAGCACAAATTGTTGTCATGGCACCACATTCAATGACTATTGGCTAAACAAACATGAACAACTGGTGTTCTTTAACATAAGGAGGGGATATCTAGTACAATCTCAGTATTTGCGGATAATACTAAACTAAGCATGCCAATATCTTCTATGCAGGATGTGGAAACCTTACAAGCGGACCTGAACAAAATAGTGGGGTGGGAAACTACATGGCAGATGAGATTTAATGTTGAAAAATGTAAAGTAATGCACTTGGGTGCCAGAAACCAGAAAGCAAGCTACTCACTAGGGGGGAAACCTCTGGTTGAATCTAAGATGGAACTGGGGGTACTGGTAGACAACAGGCTTGGCAGTGGCATGCAATGCCAAGCCGCTGCAAGCAAAGCCAACAGAATACTGGGATGTATAAAAAAGGGATTCACTCCAGAGATAAAGAGATTATTCTCCCTCTCTACAAGACTCTGGTCCGGCCACATCTGGAGTATGCTGTCCAGTTCTGGGCACCGGTCCTCAGGAAGGATGTGCTGGAACTGGAAAGAGTCCAGAGAAGGGCAACAAAAATAATTAGGGGAATGGAGGGCATCAGCTATGAGGAAAGACTACAAGCACTGAACTAATTTTCTCTGGAGAAGAGACGATTGAGGGGGGATATGATATCAATGTACAAATACTGTGAAGGCGACCCTAGCATAAGAAACAAACTATTCAGAGAAAGGGAATACAATAAGACACGTGGCCACTCACTAAAACTAGAGGAAAGGCGGTTTAACCTTAAAGTACGTAGGGGGTTCTTCACTGTCAGAGCAGTAGGGATGTGGAATCCTCTTCCGCAAACAGTCGTATCAGCAGGGAGCATCAGTAGTTTCAAAAAACTATTAGATGGGCACCTTAATGACCACAACATACAGGGGTATACAATGTGCTGTTAACAGTAGACACACGCACACATCATAGGTTGAACTGGATGAACTGATGTCTTTTTTCAACCTCACTAACTATGTAACTATGTAAGTAGGATCTCCTGAAGAAGCCATTATTGGCGAAACATGTAGAGATCAAGTCTGAATATTGTATTCTTTATATCATCTGGCCCAGTATAAATTATCTGAAACCTGTTGTTCATATGTAGTTAGTTATGCAGTTTACATCTATGGGCTAGATCTGTGTGGACTATATGCACTGTTATCCCAATTGGGAATGGAATGACATCCATCAAGGATGATTACAGTTGTTTTATACAGATTTTATGAGTTTTGGATTAGGAATAAAATGTGTATACTTTTACACAGAATATTCTAGTACTCATCTCCTTTATCTAGGGGTGATTGGTAGTAGTGATCGACCGATATCGGTTTTTCGTTGCCAATACCCGATACCAATATTTTGGCCATTGCATATCGGTATTGGCCGATATTTCTCGTACATTTAAAAAAAATTATTATTTTTTATTTTTATCACTTGACAGATACTCTTGTGGAGGGATCTGGAGGTCTAAAAGACCCCAAACCCCTCCTCTGCACTTAAAAGCATTTAAAACGGCAAGTTTGGCTGTTTTGAATGCTGTCATTTTTTTAATCTGACGCCGAGTACCCGGAAGTGATGTCATGTTTTTACATGCAGACCCGATCAGAGCCTAATGCAGCTTTGATAGGGTCTTCAGCGGCCGGGCTGCTTGGCTGGGTCTCTCGGTGGGACGGGAGGGGGAGGGGGCAGCACAGTGGGGGGGGGACCAGGGGAGCACACAGAGGCCCATAGACAGCGGAACACAAGTAAACTGGATAGGAGGAGTGGCGGGGGCAGCATACAGAGGAACCAATCTCCTCCATTTTCTTCCTGCAGCCACAGGAGGAAAAAGGAGAACAGTGATTTCTCTACATTCTGCCCCCGCCGCCCCTCCTATCCAGGTATACAGGGGAGCCGTACAGGCCCACTGGAGCACGGGGCCCGGTTGCAATTGCAACCCCTGTAGTTACGCCCCTGCCCGTACCTATACATCGCTCCTCGGGAGCGAGCATGGGGGTCACGCGCGCCGCGATTCATGACAGGGGAAGCTGACCTGCGGGGCCAGCAGCGGTGATTGCTGCCGGGATCACTCCCCGGGAAGTCTTAATTTTGTAAGAGAGGAGCTTTTTTCCCATAGTAAGGGTCAATTCCCCCCAGTGGGAACAAAGATATGCATAAAAACCATATTGAGGTTTTAAATTCTCACTGTTCTTTCCAAAACTAAAAAGAAAATAGGTTTTAATAGAATTGAATAAAATGAAAAATTTGTTTTTTTAATGTATTTAAAATTACTTTACATACACTTTTAAATAAGTAGCCAACCAACTGCAAAAGTTACTGTATATACAACTAGTGATGAGTCGAACATACCCCTGTTCGGTTTGCACAGAACACAGCGAACTTCGGAAAGGTTTGCCGAACTTGAACTCCATTGAAGTCTATGAGAATTCAAACTTCTAAAATCAAAAGAACTCATTTTAAATGCAAGTTTTTCCCCCACAACGGGTATGGGGACTTGGCTAATGCCCTAAAGAACTTATATTAATGAAAAAAGAAAAAAAAAAAAAAAGCATTTTTTAAAGGAGCAGTGATTTTAATGATATTTAAAGTGAAACAACAAAAATGAGAAATTCCTTTAAATATTGTGCCTGGAGGGTCCTCGCAATGTGCCTGTAAAGTTTTGGATCTGTAGCATGGATAGATCTTTCTACAGCAAAAAATACATTTCTAAAGGAAAAAATGTAATTTAAACTTGCATTTAAACTAACCTTAACTCTAACCCTAACCCTAACTCTAACCCTAACCCTAAGCCTTACCCTTAACTTAGGGTTAGGGTTAGAGTTGGAGTTAGGGTTAACCATGTAGAACATGTAGAACATCAGTTTGATTAAGATTAGTGTTAGGGTTAAGGCTAACCCTAACCCCAACTAACCCCTAAATAAGGTTAGGGTTAGAGTTAGGGTTAGTGTTAACCTTAAGCCTAACTCTTACTCGAATGCTAACTCTAACCCTTAGGGTTAGGGCTAACCCTAACCCTAACTCTAACCCTAACTCTAACCCTTAGAGTTACCCTAACCTTAACCCTAACTCTAACCCTAACCCTTAGAGTTACCCTAGCCCTAACTCTAACCCTAACCTCAACCCAAACACTAACCCTAACCCTTAGAGTTACCTTAACCCTAACACTAACTCTAACCCTAACCCAAACCCTAACTCTAACCCTAACTCTAACCCTAACCCTTAGAGTTACCCTAACTCTAACCCTGACCCTAACCTCAACCTAAACACTAACCCTAACCCTTAGAGTTACCTTAACCCTAACCCTAACTCTAACCCTAACTCTTAGAGTTACCTTAACCCTAACTCTAACCCTAACCTCAACCCGAACCCTAACCCTAAAACTAACCCTAACCTTAACCCTTAGAGTTACCCTAACTCTAACCTTAACCCCAACCTCAACCCAAACACTAACCCTTAGAATTACCTTAACCCTAACCCTAACTCTAACCCTAGAGTAAGGGTTAGTGTTAATCCTAAACCTAACTTACTCGAACCCTAACTCTAACCCTAACCCTTAGGGTTAGGGTTAACCCTAACTCTAATCCTAACCCTTAGGGTTAGGGAGGGTTAACCCGAACTCGAACCCTAACTCTAACCCTAACCCTAACCCTTAGAGTTACCCTAACCCTAACTCTAACCCTAACCCTAACCCTTAGAGTTACCCTAACTCTAACCCTAACCCTAAACTCAACCCAAACACTAACCCTAACCCTTAGAGTTACCTTAATCCTAATCCTAACTCTAAACCTAACCCTTAGAGTTACCTTAACCCTAACTCTAACTCTAACCTCAACCCGAACCCTAACCCTAACTCTAACCCTAACACTAACCCTAACCCTTAGAGTTACCCTAACCCTAACTCTAACCCTAATTCTAATCAAACTGATGTTCTACATGTTCTACATGGTTCTAGATGGACAAGTAGCTGATATATAATCACTGCTAAATCTCACTGCACTTAGAACTTAATAAAGCACCTTCCTTTTTGCCTATTTTGCTTTAAAAAAAAAGTTTGAATTTTCGAATTTAGTTTGAGCATCCCGATTTGTTCAAAGTTCTACGAACGAGCGAACAGCCAATGTTCTGCTCGAACTTAGGTTCGACTCGAACTCAAAGCTCATCCCTATATACAACTATAATCTTTGGTTGTTTTCTTTGCTTTCCAGATCACCCCAGTTCCAGGAACACACCCGCTATTAGTTTTTGTAAATCCAAAGAGTGGTGGGAAACAAGGTGAAAGGTAGGTTTATCGTTATGCAAAAATATTGTTTCCATTTGTAATTTACTGTTTGTTCTGTTTCATATTTAAACATACATACATTTCAGTTTTAACAAAAAATAATTTAAGGATGTATATGTTAGTTGATAATTAATCTTTGAAATGTTGAGCTGTTATTAAAATGTACAGCTGCAGTAGCTATATATGGTGCTCATTAGTCTTTAAGAATTTGGAATATAGTAGTCTAATGCAACAAATACTCTAAAATAAAAAAAAGGGGGGGGGGGGCATGTTTAAAAGCAACATAGAAAAAAACAAAAAATAGGTGTGTTTACTTGGACTTCTTTGCAAAACAAAAAAAAAAAGTTCAGCTCACAAAAGTAATTGCAATGGCCTGAAACCTGTTTTTTTCCACATGGAATAAACAGTAGGCTGTTGAGAGGTTAATTTCCTGATAAATTCGGAGCAAGCTTCTCTTTTATCATCTCCAATTGTCCTTTTTTCCTGCTCTAACCAATAGACATATCCTAACCCCCCCCCCCCCCTCAAAAAAAAAAAAAAAAAAAGCTTTAAAAATAATGGAAAAAATACTGGGAAAAAAAGGATTAAAATCTATAAAATAAAAAATATATAATAATAATGCCATTTAATTTGGAACATAGTAGTCTAATGCAGCAAATACCCTAAAAAAGGAGGGGGGGGGGGCACGTTAAAACAACATAAAAAGAAAAAGTATGTTTACTTTGACTTCTTTGCAAAACAAAACATAAAAAAAAAGTTTAGCTCACAAAAGTAATTGCAATGGCCTGAAACTTCTTTTTTTCCACATGGAATAAACATTGGGCTGTTGAGAGGATAATTTCCTGTTAAATGTGGAGTAAGTTTCTTTTTTATCATCTCCAATTGTCATTTTTCCTGCTCTCGGCAATAGACATCTCATAACCCCCCCTCAAAAAAAAAAAAAAAAAAAAAAAAAGCTTAAAAAATAATGGAAAAATACTGGGAAAAAAAGGTTTAAAATCTATAAAATAAAAAATATATAATAAAAAATATATAATAAAAATATATAATAATAATGCCATTTAACTAACACCTTCAGGACAATGGCTCACACAATAAAACACACAGACAAATTTGGCCAGCAAACATGTATAATAAATGTGTCAAGTGTCACAAGGCATATTAAAGTGGAAAAACATAGCAAAACATTTGCCAATTGGCCATTCCCATTTTATAAACATTCCTTGATATCTCCGTCTTTCCTAGCTCTGTATTTTTTTGATAAATGATCCTAAACTTTAAGAGAAAGAAATTGTGTAATTATTGAGAGAAATAAACAATTTATATTACCAATATAAGAGAATATAGTGTTTTTATTTTGCACGGTGCTGTTGTTTTTTTCTGTTTTTACTCAGCATAACTTACTTATATGTGACTGATTTAAGTGCTCAAACACATTGTTTGCCTTTTCACAATTATTATCAATATACCTAATTTAAAAAAAAAAAAACATTATTTAATATATGCATTGGGAACGTGATCAACAGGGAGCGCTCAGTTTTATTTTACTATGTGATTATGAAAAACATTTTTCACTCTTACAATTTCCATCACATTAATGAATTATTTATCAGGGGTTGGGAAAAAAAAATTTCAATATTAACGGAGATTAACAAATATAGGCAGGGTGAGTCTTCTATCTTTATTATGCTATAAAATGACAATAGGTTTTGTTTTTGTCATTCCATAAACTACTTGTCACTTTTCTTTTCATTATTTTTCATCTGCAGGATACATAGGAAATTTCAGTACCTTTTAAATCCAAGACAGGTTTATAGTCTTGCTGGGATTGGACCAATGCCAGGGTAGGATTCTTTGCTTAGCAAATATATTTATACATATTTACATTATCGATTTTGAAATGTTATAAAATTTTTCTTTTCTTTTTCTGCTAAAATGAATGTTTTAAATTTGCAACCTAATTTAACATGCACTTTGTAAAACGGAGTTATTATATTTTTATCTATTTTCTCCGCTGTGATGGGGCAATTTATCTAGGAGCAGATTTCAAACATTTATGAATGACATAATTGAATATTTAATAAAGGAATGGTAGTTTCTGTTTTCTATGGTTTGGTGTAAGTATTTAAACACTGAGTTTTTTAGATCTTAAGTGACTAACGCAAACCCTTTACAACTAGTAAGCAATTCGATTTTTTCAGTTAAAGCAAAAAAAAAAATTAAAAGGTCAGTCAACTTGATGATGCCTGGGAACAGCTAAAACGTCCAGGTGGACAAGAATAGAGTGGGGAATTTTGGCAGGGAGAGCTCACTGTTGGAGAATCTCTGACCTGTAAGAGCCAAGACCTCCAGGTTCCACCTGTAAATAAAATATATTTTTTCGGTGGACTGACCCTTTCATTGTTCTCTCTCTCTATACAGTATATATATATATATATATATATATATATATATATATATATATATATATATATTTATATATACATGTATGTATATATATATATATATATATATATATATATATATATATTTATATATACATGTATGTATATATATATATATATATATATATATATATACAGTAGTGATAGGCCGAACACCCCCCTGTTCGGTTCGTACCAGAACATCTCGTACAGGGGAAAAGTTCTGGCAAACATGCAAACTCCAATAAAGTCTATGGGACACGAACATGAGAAGTCCTCATTTTAAAGGCTTATATGTGTTGTGGAATTTTTCCTCAGGTACAAAATACCTGTTACCTGTTAGTCAGTGATACCAAATCAGACAATATATAGCTATATATATAATGAGATCAGACAAGACTCAAGATGGCTGAATCATAGTGACCTGATTTATTACAACATTGCTGGAGTTTATATATACTCAAATATGGGTTTGTCATTACAATCTGACGTACAGAAATGGGTTGTTATTAACATCTTTTATCCAATCAAAGTTAACAACTAATTATAGTAAGCATTATGTCAATCTAGATCGTGATTCTCTGTCATAAAGGGAAATTTCTTGGTGACACACAATAAAAGTTCCAAAGGGGCTTTTAGAAGATATTATTGGCTTTGTGGTCAGCTGTCCAGACAGAGCTGATATTCTGAGAGATAGGGAATTTCCACTGTTTCGTTCATCTGATATATTCTTAGCCTTTGCAAGCTCAGCGACACATGTAAAGAAATCAAAGTAAAATGAGATTAACTCAAAAGACATTTTGTTTAAGATAACCATTCTAAATGCCAGTCAATGCATCCAATAAGGTATCCAGAAAATGCGAGATAGGTATGCCACGACATCTCTCTCCTCTTGAGAATTTATTGATCAGGCTAACTAACTACCTATTCCGCTTATCAGATTCATCCAAGGGAGCAGCCCCTTACGCTTGGGACACTGGCCCAGAGGGCAAACCTCAGTGGGGGGTGTCCGAGTCTTGGTAAGGTTCTGAGGCGGAGATTACTTCATACATGGGGGGTTTGAGGTGACAGATTTCTCATTACAGCATACTCAGCATCATCAATCCCTTCTTATTTCCGTATAGAGTTGAAATAGGTTGTCCTTGGCCTTGGTAACCTTATCAACCTTATTTTAATTCAACAGATAACTAGAGATCATAATTGTCATAAACATCAATATAAATACACCACTTTCATTATTTTAGGAGATAAAGCAAAACCTCCAAAAGACTGTGTTCATTAAGATGGGCGGACACTATTGGAAATAAAGAGGCTATAGTACCTGTTCCTGTGACACACTGAGAAAGTCAACTATGGGCCTTATTGCCACAGACACAATAGATTCCCAACCCTGAATGTGACCACCCTGGGGTGAAAATGGGTATTAATAACTTTTCTGCATAATACCCCAGTTTCTGTCTGAACAACAGAAACCTGAGGGCTTCTCCTAGGTGAGAAATGTCCATATTGTCATTCAATATGGCTCATATTTTATGTTTAACAGTTTCATTTCTGTAATGCATGCATGTTTCATTTCATGGGCTGTTCACAGTCAGCTGTGGGCAGGATATGTTTATCAGTGCTTGTGAACAGTCCACCCTCCCTACATCAGTTTTATTTCCATAGAACTCTATACACACTGTAGGATTCTTGAAACCTGTGACTTTTGGGGGAATTAACATGTCCTTTTGTGCACTGGTAATGTTTCTATAGGATTTTGAAAACTCTGTCTGATTTAGATCCTCTAATGCAAGTGGGTTTACTAGCACAGGTATAGTCTGGGACTCTGGGTGTAATTGTGGACATATCTAGCACCCTGAGTACCCTGACTTCCTGGCTACCTGGTATTTAAACTTAACAGTACATTGGGCCTTAGATTGTCTGTCTCTTTTATTGTCCTGCCCCTTCATTATACCCAACATTTCCATACATATCAAAAATTTAAAGAAAATCATTGTACCACCTTTTTTCAATGACTGGCGTGAATCCATGTATCCCTTCTACCTTGAGGGATGTTGGTGTAACCAATTGCACTCTTAGTAGCCTTACTTTATGACTTAGTATCCTCATTTGGATCTGGTAGGAATGAAAACACACTATTATGCATTTTTGTCAATTGCTTTTAAAGCGCTGCAACACATCTAGTGAGATCTGAGTGTGCAGCTTGCAATTGCTGTGAAAAATAGAGACCTGCTTCAGGTACCCACACCTCTCTTGGGAGTGTTCCTGACAAAGGAAAAAAACGTAAAACAATCTACCTGTTTCTGCTATTATTTTACTCAACTTGTGTTTTTTTTTTTTTTTTTTTTTCATACAACCTTTTGTACCTTTCCGCTACTCTGTGAATGATATGGAGTGTGAAAGGCTTTCTCAATATTTAGTGCGGATAGGATCTCTTGTAGAACCCTTCCTGTAAAGTGAGTACCCCTGTCACTTTCCATAGTTTCTGGGATTCTATACCTGCACATTACCTGGGGCAAAGGCCTTTTTCCTGTGGTTTGTACTGTACCCCTAGAGACTGGCCAGGCCTTAGGCCATCCTGAAAAATGTCTATACAAACTAAAACATGTGCATCGGGACCAGACTGTGGGAAATCAATGTAATCTATATGAACTCCTTGGAAAGGACAGTCTGACTTAGGCGGTGCTTTTATGGAGTGCTTACAGCTCTACCAACATTGTACCTAGCACAGGTAAGACAAGAAGCAGTATATTTTGCAGCTACTCCAGGAAAACCTGGTGCTAACCAGTGTTGTATTACCAAGGTGGTCATTAGAGTCTTTGAGATATGACACGATCCGTATAGGGCCTGAGATCGGACAGAAATGCTCCTCCATCCTCCAGCAACCAGTTACATCCTGTGTTGCACCTTTCTTCCGCCACTTCTCACGCTCCTGTGAGGGGGCTTTTTCTGCAATGATATCAAGATTGCCATACTTACAGGAGTTGGTTGCTTTCCTATGAGTGTCAGTACCCGGATAGGGACCTGTTCCAGTGCAGCCTTCTTCGCTGCTCTGTCGGCCCTTGCGTTTCCTGCAGCTTCTTCTGTGTCCTCTCTTGCATGTGCCTTGGTTTTTTTTAATAAATGGCCACCTTGGTGGAACACTGGAAGACTAAGAACAGTCTCTATTATATCTGCATGCTTTTTCTTGGCTTACCGAGAGAACTTGGGCTGAGGTCAAAAAGTTACAAGCTTTCAAAAATATGACCAAAATCATGTCAATGTGAATGTTAACTCTTTAAAATTCACAGGCCTTTGCCAAAACCATCAGCTGCTTGTGCTTAGAACTTTAAATTTAATGCCTCTGCATTCTTTTTGTTTATTTATTGCTGTTACTACTGCATACCCAGTTACAGGCTTACCCTCCTCTGTTTATAAACATGATACATCTACATAAAGGGTCTCATCAGGGCTCCAGAGAGGAGCCTTTTTGGCAGGGCTCAACAATTCAGATTCTGCCATCATCAGCTCAAAAACAGTCATGGGGGATATTTAACAAACATTTTTTCCCCTCCCCCCTCTAGTGCCTGCTCCTGTACTGGAAGTAAAGTGGCTTAAATACATTGCACCTGTTTTACCCAGCAGCTCTTTTGCAGGCTGCGGCCCGCACACAGCTGAGGATCCTTTTATCACTGGGTCAAGCTGGCAAGAGACATATGCTACATACTGGATTAATGGGCACTTCATCTGAAACTGAACACTGAAATTTTAACTCAACACAAACATTACTTTTTTTTTTTTTTTAAATGACTTCCCCTTTTCCTTTGAAGCCAGGCAGGAAACCACTCTCACCCTTGCTACTGTTATTCAGCAAACCTTTGGGACTGCTTCTGATGGGACATGCGGACACAGGTTAGCTGTATACCTTATTTACTGTCTATCTGGGGGAGAGGGGCTGGCTGCAATTCTTTGCTCTAATGTCCTGTCTTTACACTATTTGTAGTAGGTCACTTTTTATACACCCATAATGACAGGAAGTAATGTACTTTTATCTTTCAAACAAATATCCTCTAAAACTTTGTCCCGAATTTCAAAAATCTTATCAGAGGTTCCCCTTTGGTTACGGAGGGTGCCCCTGAAATACCACTTAATATACCATAATAATATAAAACGTTATTCTATTTTAAAACTTTTGGCTCAGTGCCAATAGGGTTCAATGGTCATGTTAATTGCGGTAACCCTTAATGTCTAAACAAAGATTCCTGGTTTAAAGGGCAACCTATTATTTTTCATCTTAGTTTAATTTAATACAAAATAACCCCAAAAATATCATATGCCGTTCATTTATCATATAAAGAAACAATCTATTTCTTTCCTCTTTCTCCGAGCTCACGGAGAAGGAACCTCTTCGGCTACTTCCTCTTTTTATATTAAAGATACAGCTTCATACTCTCCTGCTTCCATATTTCTTCAACTGATTTTAAGTTTGTTCTTGCCAAATCTGTTTCATACACTTTACAAAAATCTGCCGTATCCTATCTTATCTTATCCTACAGCTAGGATTATTAGCTGTCCAAATACAGAACACTTTAATTGGCTGTGTAGCCCAAAGACTATGCTCCCAGAGCATTTAATCTTCGAATGCAAACTCCCTGGTCTGCCCCATTTATCTGGTAACCCTGTTACCCATACACTCTAAGGCCATGGTCCTAATGACCTTTCTCATCGACCCCTGGTCGGTATCTACGGAAACCCAGTTTCCCATTTCACTGTTATCCAAAAAAATAGAATAACTACCTCTAACTTCCAAGTTCTCTGTGACTTGGAATTACCTCTAACTTCCGAGTTCTCTGTGACTCGGAATTACCTCTAACTTCCAAGTTCTCTGTGACTTGGAATTACCGCTAACTTCCGAGTTCTCTGTGACTTGGAATTACCTCTAACTTCCGAGTTCTCTGTGACTCGGAATTACCTCTAACTTCCAAGTTCTCTGGAATTACCTATAACTCCCAAGTACCCTGACCTGGACTTCGGCCCTTGCCAGCCGATACACAATGTCAGGATAACTTCTAACTTAAAATCAGCCTATTACCATATGCATATGTTTACATATATACTATAACATAGAGATAGAAACCTTTACATGTATATGAAATGTCAGGCTAAAACAGTCATATACATTCAATGCTTGCTACGTCTCAAATGGACACTCCGAAATGAGACCGCTTTACCAGAACACAACTGGGGGTCACATTCCTGCGTGTCCAAGACACCCACAGTGGTGGGGGTTGACCCAACCTCACCTTTCGCAACAAACAACAAATGTTATTAGCAATATATACACCGACTAAGGGTTTAGGTTCTTTAAGAGGGTATTACGTCAAAAATAAAACAGAGTTACCTGGACGTCATTGGATGGACTGAAAAACATTGTAAGCAGACAATGGGCTTACCTGGCCAGATATTTTCAGTGTATCCAATGCAGTCCAGATGTCTCACTCCGTCCGCAGATGACGTCACCTCTCCTGGCTGGCTCGCCAAATTGTTGTGGAATTTTTCCTCAGGTACAAAATACCTGTTACCTGTTAGTCAGTGATACCAAATCAGACAATATATAGCTATATATATAATGAGATCAGACAAGACTCAAGATGGCTGAATCATAGTGACCTGATTTATTACAACATTGCTGGAGTTTATATATACTCAAATATGGGTTTGTCATTACAATCTGACGTACAGAAATGGGTTGTTATTAACATCTTTTATCCAATCAAAGTTAACAACTAATTATAGTAAGCATTATGTCAATCTAGATCGTGATTCTCTGTCATAAAGGGAAATTTCTTGGTGACACACAATAAAAGTTCCAAAGGGGCTTTTAGAAGATATTATTGGCTTTGTGGTCAGCTGTCCAGACAGAGTTGATATTCTGAGAGATAGGGAATTTCCACTGTTTCGTTCATCTGATATATTCTTAGCCTTTGCAAGCTCAGTGACACATGTAAAGAAATCAAAGTAAAATGAGATTAACTCAAAAGACATTTTGTTTAAGATAACCATTCTAAATGCCAGTCAATGCATCCAATAAGGTATCCAGAAAATGCGAGATAGGTATGCCACGACATATGCAAGTTATTGCCATAAAAAGTGTATGGGGACCCGGGTACTGCCCTGGGGGACATGTATCAATGCAATTTTTTTTTTTTTTTTTAAATGATCGTTTTTACATGAGCAGTGATTCTATTAGTGCTTAAAGTAAAACAATAAAAATGAAAAATTCCTTTAAATATAGTTCCTGGGGGTCCCCTTAATGTGCCTGTACAGTGGTGCATCTGTACGATGTATGGAGCCTGCTGTAGCAATACTGACATTTCTAAAGGAAAAAATGTAATTTAAACTTGCTCGCAGCTGTAATGCATTGTCGGCTGCTGGCAAAACAGATTAAAAAAATGACCAGGCCCTTATCCGAGCATGGAGCCTGGCAGGCCAGGATGGGGGAACCATACCAGGCCGTTTGCCCTCAACATGGGGAGAGTGTTGATGGGGACAAGAGCCTCTTACCTACAACTCTGGGCTGTTGTTGTGGGGGTCTGCGGGTGGGGGATTATCTGAAATTTGGAAGCCCCCTTAACAAGAGGGCCCCCAGATTCCGGCCCCCTCTATGTGAATGGGTATTGGGTTCATCGTACCCCTACCTATTCACCAAAATAGTGTACAAAAAAAATAAACACTTCCAGATTCCGATAAGCCCCCCCACCTGCAGACCCCCACGACCACAGCCCAGGGTTGTCTGGAAGAGGCCCTTGTCCCCATCAACATGGGAAAAGGGTGCTTTGGGGGGGCACCCCAAAGCACCCTCCCCATGTTGAGGGCAAGCAGCCTGGTATGGTTCAGGAGGGGGGGGGTGCTCTCTCATCCCCCCTACCCTGGCGGCCAGGCTGCATGCTTGGATAAGGGGCTGGTATAAATTTTGGGGGGACCCCACAACGTTTTTTTTTTTTTACATTTTAGCGTTGAATTTCCCTTAAAATCTACACCAGACCCAAAGGGCCTGGTATGGATTTATAGGGGGAGACCCCACGCTGTTTTTTTTTTTTTTACATTTTAGCGTGGAGTTTCCCTTGAAATCTATACCAGACCCAAAGGACCTGGTATAGATTTTGGGAGGGACCCCATGCTGTTTTTTTTGTTTTGTTTTGGTGTGGAGTTCACCTTAAAATCTGTACCAGACCTAAAGGGCCTGGTAGAGATTTTGGGGGGACCCCATG
The DNA here is from genome assembly GCF_965119305.1 of Pelophylax lessonae. Lineage (NCBI taxonomy): Eukaryota > Metazoa > Chordata > Amphibia > Anura > Ranidae > Pelophylax > Pelophylax lessonae. Next base: position 38,012,872 of record NC_138772.1, read on the forward strand.
CCGTTTTTTTTTTTTTAATTCTGTCATAGTGTTCCCCTTAACCACTTAAAAACAGGGCACTGTCACCCCCTTCCTGCCTAGACCAATTTTCAGCTTTCAGTTCACATTGGCGTCTATGGGAAATCTTGGTCAGCTTGGCATGGCACTGCTCATGAACTATAAGTGACAGGGACACAAAACTTGGGGAGCACCGAGAGGGGAGCCAGGACTACAACATATCTATACATTTTAAAAGTGGGGTATAACCTGAACACTACACTGACTGCTCTAAACTAACTCAACACACACTGTCCACTAACTACCTGCCTAATCTCTATTATCACACACTATACACTGCTGCCGTGTAAGCAGTAGCCTTATATAGTGTGGGACATGGAGGCTAAAGGCACCCTGCCTGATGTAGTAAATGGTAGGTGTTGTTTGATTAGTCTGTTGGCTGCCCTATCACCATTTGTTTAACCCTTTACTGTCTTTTGTTGGTAAACTTTACTACTGGAGAGGATTACTCAATATATTTAGTTTATATGTGTTATCGGGCACCAGTCAAGCCTGCTGGCTACTTTTTCACTACTAGTTTATATACTGGCAGTTTAATCCCTTTCTGTAGTGATGGTACTATTGTCTTTAACCTTCCTAGCGGTATTCCCGAGTGTGGCTCAGGGTTAAATTTCAGTGCCAAAAGCGGTAATCCCGAGCCACACTCGGGGTACCGCCAGAAGCATCTATGGATCCTGGTAGAGGGGTTACTTACCTTGTCCTTGGGATCCACCGAAGTATGCGGGTGGTGTTCGGCGGCGGATCTTCCTCCCGAAGCTCTCTGTGCCCCGGCTTCCATCTCCTGCGACGTGACGCTCGCAGAAGGGGTGGAACCGGCAGCAAATTCAAAAGTAAAACACACCAAACACACTGATACATTGCAAAATAAAATAAATTCACATTAGATTGCCCCCCAGTGCCCTTTCCTGCAGTTTCTCTGTACTTTTTATGTATGTATATATATATATGTATATATACAATATATATATATATACACACACATACATACTTTAACTTATTTATAGTCATTTATTATATTATAATTTATGATTTTGTGTTTCAAACTTTATTATACCCGAGATGTTATAAAGAAGAACGCACAGTAAAAAAAAAAATCATATGTAAATAGTTGGTTTGGGCTGCTCATTTTTAAGAATTAAATGCAAAATAATGGTACCGCTTTCAGGACCTAAAATTGGAAAGAATCATACCGCCAGGGAGGTTAATGAGGTTATATTCTTGCTTTTTGGTATTCCTTCCTATATATTTTTTCCACTGCCACTGATTCCATTCCCTCCCTCCATTACTGCCTCCGATCCCACCCCTACCCTGCACCACCACTAACAGCAAGGAGAATGGTGGGCTTTAATATTACCAGCCAAGGACACAGCAAAATATATGCACTCAACTGCTTTTAATTTACAGAAAGGAAGAGGTGGAGCTCTAATATAAAGAAGTGGAGCATAAAGAAGAAGGGTGGAGTTTACAGATGAAGGGGTGGAATTTTCAACAGGAAGGGGTGGTACAAATTTAGATTCGGGGGGCGCCCCATTTTAATCTTGCCTAGGGCAGCACAAAACCAAAATACACCACTGTCTGTAGTGATAATTGGTAGACAGAGCCCATGGGATCAAATCTGTCTAGGTTGAGAGAGTAAGGAACAGTAGTTTTGTATTCATGGCAGAAATGTATCTACAGTATATATTTATATATCTATCTATCCATTTATCTTAAAGTTACTTTACACCCAGTTGTAAAAAATATAAAAGTGTTGATACATACAAGTATACATACGATGTTACAAATAAAGTTGCAAAAATTAAATATACATATTTGCAGAATTTGTGAACCTTTTATTGCTGAACCTTCAGTGTCTTTGATTGATTAAACATTTCTTTGTTCTTCAGTCTGAACTTCTTTCGTGATGTTCCGGACTTCAGGGTTCTTGCCTGCGGTGGTGATGGAACAGTCGGTTGGATTCTTGATTGTATAGGTAGGAAGCAATTCAATATAATATCTTCCAGGCTTAAAATATAGGCATTGTTTCTATGTGGAGTACTGATGGGCTTTTTGTTTGTAATAAGATAAATAGTGTGGCAATGCCTGATGTCTAAGAGTACCGTACATTATTGAAGGTACAGTGTTGGTCAGAATTACAGAGGAAGGAGTGAGAACAGAGGGGTGCTTTTTTCACTTGATTGCAAAATAAGTAAACAGTATGGCCTAGGAATGGGGAAAGTAGATAGAATTGCTAGGTGCATCATTAGAGGGATCACCAGCAGGAGGAAGGAGGTCCCAATTCTCCTATATAGATCTTTATATCACTAGAGGGATCACCAGCAGGAGGAAGAAGGTCGTAATTCATCTATAAAGATCTTTATATCACTAGAGGTATCACCAACATGAGGAAGAAGGTCCTGACTCATCTATATAGATCTTTATATCACTAGAGTGATCACCAGCAGGAGGAAGGAGGTCCTGAATCATCTATATAGATCTTTATATCACTAGAGTGATCACCAGCAGGAGGAAGGAGGTCCGGATTCCTCTATATAGATCTTTATATCACTAGAGGGATCACCAACAGGGGGAGGAAGGTCCTGAATCATCTATATAGATCTTTATATCACTAGAGGGATCACCAGCAGGAGGAAGGAGTTCCTGATTCCTCTATATAGATCTTTATATCACTAGAGGGATCACCAGCAGGAGGAAGGAGGTTGGGATTCCTCTATATAGATCTTTATATCACTAGAGGGATCACCAGCAGGAGGAAGGAGGTCCTGATCCCTCTATAAAAATATGTATATCACTAGAGGGATCACCAACAGGGGGAGGAAGGTCCTGAATCATCTATATAGATCTTTATATCACTAGAGGGATCACCAGCAGGACGAAGGAGGTCCTGATTCCTCTATATAGATCTTTATATCACTAGAGGGATCACCAGCAGGAGGAAGGAGGTCCTGATTCCTCTATATAGATCTTTATATCACTGGAGGGATCACCAGCAGGAGTATATTGGTCCTGATTCCTCTATATAGATCTTTAAGTATCCCTAGAGGGGTCACCGGCAGAAAGAAGGAGGCCCTGATTCCTCTGTAAAGATCTTTTGTTATCACTAGAGGGGTCACCAGCAGGAGGAAGGAGGTCCTGATTCCTCTATATTGATATTTTGTAATCACTCTTTTGAATGGTCTGTAATGGTCTGGTCTCTTCTGAATGGTCAGGAGGAAGGAAGTCCTTCCTCTATATAGATCTTTTGTTATCACTCTTCTTCGGTTTGGAGTTGTAAGTGGGGTATCGCATGGCTCTGTCCTTGGACCAAATTTGTTTAACTTGTTCATAAACGACATAGAGGGTGGTATAAATATTTCAATATCAGTTGTTGCTGTCAATACAAAATTAAAGGAGATGTACAGTCAAAGCTTGTTTGACTGTACATCGCCTATGGATCACAGGAGTGCAGTCCGTTCTGCACTCGTGTGACACATTTTCAGTAGAAAGCTGGCTGAAGTCCGCTCCCTGCTGATGTCACAGATGTCAGTCCAGGCACCGCGTCATCATGACCACAAAGTTGGGATCCGCCAGGTTCCTGGACCGACACCCGGCTCAGCCTCTTAGAGAGCCACTGAGAGCCTGAACCGTCTGCTCCCCGCCCCTCCTCAGCCCAGCGCTCCAATGAGTGAGGAGGAGGCAGAGCAGAGAGCTGCTGGCTGAAAGTCAGCAGCTCTCTGCTCGGACAGCTGTCAGAACCGAGCGATCAGCGGTGTTCGATAGCTCGGTTCTCAATGTAGAGGCGCCGGGGGACAGAGGCTGCATCCACCTAGGTAAGTATACATGGGGAAAGAAAGGAAACCCAATACTTCTCTTTTAAGTAGGGTAATAATAATTACACCACTACAGGATAGAGCAACTTTACAGAATAGAGCTAGTAGCACTCTTTGGCAAAGATGAAGAGGGTTTGCCCTTGAAATGTGTCAGCCATAGCAGATTCATGCCGAGACAAGCACGCTGTCCAGCACTGTGGAGTGCCTTGGCTACCTTGGAGATCTTTTGTCCGATCATGTTTACATGTGTGCTATCTACAATTGTTTTTGAGTATAAAGTATATTATTTTGGATTTCAATAAACCTTTTTAGTGGTCATGCACAAGGTTGGTGCACCCCTCTCTTGTTGTTGAACTTTACAAGAAGACTTTGATAAAATAGAGGGGTGGGCAACTACTTGGTAAATTAAGTTCAATGTTGGAAAATATAAAGTACTGCACTTGGGGGCTAAAAATACAATAGATAAGGGTCTGGTATGGATTTTGGGGTTAATCCCTGGCTATTTAAAAAAAAATGTTGGCATGGGGTTCCCCTAAAATCCATACCAGTCCTAAGCTTCTGGTATGAATTTTGGGGGTAAGCCCATGCCATTTTTATTTTTATTTTATTTTGGTGTGGTTCCTCTTAAAATCCATTCTAGACCTGAAAGACCTGAAGGGCCTGGTATGGATTGGGGGGGTTGACCTCACACCATTTTTTTTTTTTTAATATTGGCGTGGTATTCCCCTTAAAATTCATACCAGATCTAGGGATCTGATATGGATTTTGGGGGGGGCAAGTCATTTTTTAAAAACATTTTGGCATGGGGTTCCCTGAAAATTTATACCAGACTTGAAGCCCCCAACCCCCCCAATGCACTTGTTAAGGACATGGCGGCCACCCGCTCCTTCACAACTAGCTATTCCGAATAGAACCAAACAAATGCCGAAAATACAAAACGTGTTCCGAGAATCAATCTGTTCAATTAACGAATGCATCCAAAACAAAATTCTTCAATTAACAAATGTAGCCGAAATGAGATACTTCAATTAACCAATGCATCCGAAACTAAATGAAAATTAGCTGTCTACCGTGTATGGTCATCTTTTCCCAATGTATATTGTTTGTATTTTAAATGATAAATTTTTTTGTTTCTTCTGTTAAACAGATAAAGCCAATTTGGAAAAGCAGCCCCCAGTGGCGATCCTACCTCTTGGTACCGGCAATGACTTGGCAAGATGCTTGAGGTGGGGAGGAGGTAAAAGAAATATATTTTTTATAACTTTAGAAATATGTCATACTACACATAGCCAGTGATTGCATAGTAAGGTACAATTGTTGTTGAACTCCTTTGCCAAAGTCCAACAGCTTGATTGTTATCAAACCTTTAAAGCATTATTAAACCCAAAAGCATTTATTTATTACTTGTATATCAGGTGCAGCGCAAACAATAAATACGTGATGATTTAATCACAGTGATAATAAATTTAAACAAATAAATTCACTTTAGTCCAAAAAGTCTGGTGTAGTCACTCCAGTGAATACAGGTAGGGTAAAACGTGTCCAAATAGATATCCACCACCTTCAGATGAAATGCGAACTCACCAGAGATAGTGGCTGCCGGGACCAGTGCCGGGACAAGGTCATCTAGAGCCCAGGGCAAACATACCAAACTGTGCCCCCACCCCCACCCATGATCATTATGTGTCATCAAAAATCCACCAAAAAATAAATAAATTGAGCACTAATGTGCATGCTTAACCTCTAAGCATAAATTCACCCTCCTCCCAATACAAATCTGCCCCTGCAAGCTCAAATCTTTGCCCATCCCCCCTTCAAACTCCAATTCTTCCTCTCACCAAATCCCCCTAGCACAACCCCCCCCCCCAAAAAAAAAAAACACCCCTCCTAGCACAAATCCTTTACCACTCAAATTTCCCCTCCAGGCATAACCCCCCCCCCCCCTCGATCCCATTCCCATTCCCACCTCCTAGCACAAATCCCCCCGAATTTCCCCTCCTAGCACAAATCATCCCTCCCAGTACGATTTCCCTCCCCCCTTCCATATCTTCCATATCACCTCTTCTAGCAGAAACCCCCCAATTCCCCGCTCCCCCCCTCCCAAGTACAAATCCTCTTCCCCCATTCCCCAACACAAATCCCCCCAAATCATCATATCTAGCACCCCTCCTAATTTCCCCTCCTATTCTTATCCTATGTCACCCTCCAAATTTCCCCTCCCAACACAAATACCCCCCTTTCATCCCCTTGTGGTGCCTTCCCCCACCTCACATGATACCACATTGCCCAGGGCAACCTCCCCTTGTCCTGGCCCTGGTCGGGACAGCAGCATTGGCGCCTCTAGAAATCCCTCTAGAAGAGCAGTATCTCCACTCATGCGGACCCCCGCTATGGATAAATAAAGCTCACCAGGAGCCTAGATGGAATTTTCCATAGTGTAATAAGTTTATTTCAAAGTAATCCAGATAAAACAGTAAAAAAACAAGTTTAAAAAACTCACATGAGTAGCAGCTGGCAACCTGGAATTGCTTAATGGCGAGACGTCGGTACCAAATATCTCACCTACTCATGTGAGTTTTTTAGAATTTCTTTTATACTGTTTGATTTGGATTACTTTTAAATAAATGTATTACACTATGGAAAATTCAATCTGGGTTCCTGGTGAGCTTTATTTATCCATAGTGGGAGTTCGCCTCCAGGCAAGAGTGGAGATGCCATGCTTCCAAAGGGATCTCCATATATGTCATAGGGCGCCAATGCTGCTGTCCTGCCCTCCTCTATCTCTGGTTAGTTCTACTCTAGTGAGTTTACTGTACCTGTATTCGCTGGAGTGACTACACCAGACTTTTCTAATTGTTTCACTCTTTATGTTTACACACAGACTTTTTGGACTATATTGAATTATTTTGTTGTTTTGTGATACGGCATTGCATGATATACCAACGTTGTACCCAAATTAATTTGATGTCCTTTTTGTCCCCACAAATAAAGCTTTCTTTTGGAGGTATTTGATCACCTCTGCATTTTTTTTATTGGCGTTAGAAACAAAAAAAGACAATTTTGAAAACAAAAACCAGGATTTTTTACTTTCTGCTATAAAACATATCCAATTAAAAAAATTTAAAAAATCAAATTTCTTCATCAATTTAGGCCAATATGTATTCTGCCACATATTTTTAGTAAAAAAAAAATCAAAATAAGCATATATTGATTGGTTTGTGCAAAAGTTATAGTGTCTACAAACTAGGGGATACAGTATATTTATATATTTTTTTTTTATTTATTTTTTACTAGTAATGGCAGAGATCAGCGATTTTTACTGGGACTGCGACATGGCGGCGGACACTAAATGACACTTTTTGGGGAATAGTGTCACTAATATAATTCTTCAAAAAGTGCTGGTGCTCAAAATGCAAATGATTGTGAGATACTTCGTGCTCCTCTCTGTGCTCCCCTCCTCACCAGACAATAGAAGGTGAGTGGGGACACAGGAGGGGAGCACAGAGTGGAGCACGAAGTATATCACAATCATTTGCATTTTGAGCACCAGCACTTTTTGAAGAAGGATCAATATAACATAGACACAGTGGACTATAATGACTTTTTTCACTTGCCACTTTTATTTATATTAATTTATTTTGTTTATTTATTGTCATGTATGTACATCATAACTTTTTACAATTTTTTATATTGTATTATATATATATATATATATATATATATATATATATATATATATATATATATATATATATATATAATTTTTTTTTTTTTATTTATTTGGTGACACATTTGCATTAGGCATTTTGTTCATTCACATGTACCCAGAAGTAATGCTGACACACATATTGTAATCTATTTAACGGAAAACACACCATTTTAATTAGCAGTAGCTAATTTTAGTTAATATTTTTTAATGTATTTATTTATTTATTTCTAACCGCAAGCTCATTCACATTTTTTATATTTAATAACAATTAATAACTACTTGCACTTGTCACTTTATTGATTCACATTTTGCACATAGGAGCAACGCTGATATACACACCATTTTGGATTTGCGTGTACCAATTTTGTATTTTTTGTGAGACCTGTGAGACCCTGTGTGGTTCGTTGTTCCCTTTTTTTTTTTTTTTTTTTTATGTATTGTGGAAAAAAAAAAAACTCAAAGAAATGTATTAAAAAAAAAAAAAATTCTACAGGGGTTCAAATCCTTCTGCACTCTATCCAAAATTAAAAAAAGAAAAACGTTTTGCCTTTTAGTTATACTTTAAATTCTTTGGGGCATACGTGCAGTAATATTTATAGGTAATGTTGCAATTTGGTGAATTTTAACCAAGAGGCTTAAAGGCTTAGTCCGCCTTTAAGACCATGTTTCATGTTATACCCAGATTTAGAATACATGGGTTGCATTTACCAAACCCCAACCCCCCCCCCCCCCCACGCCCACTTACCCAAATCACATGTGTAGCTCTGCCCAAACAGCCACATCATTCATTTGTAGGGATCTGTGATTGGAAAGACTACAAGTCCCATCTTCCACTGTAGGAGAGACACTCATAGATCTTTATGGAGCTCAAGTACAAGAACATCACCACACTGTCCATTGTTTACTTCCTCCAGTCCCATACCTAAAGTTCTCTACCTCCATACTGACCTGAGGCTGGGGGTAAACAATACAGAAGCCTGTGAATGGAAGCCCTGTGATGCAGTGATTGCGATTGCAATGCTCTGCAGGCCTCAAAGCAAAAAGTTGGATAAATGCAGATTTGTTTCTGTTAATATGGGTGACTTTACTACATTTTTGCAAATGGTGAAATATGCCTTTAAGTATTAGGGGAAAAAAAAGAGAAAATGGGGAAAACAAATTTGTAGAAAGGTAGCCAGGCATACTGATCACATGGTCTATGGAAAAGATTCCTAGGAGCCTGATATCTGGACAGAGTCAAGTCAACCAATCAGTAATTATGTTGACCAACAGAGGCCAGATGCCTCATCCCTAGTCACATGACTTGCTACTGGAGAAGCCCCAGAGCACCATCTTACATTTTTCATTTTATAGCACAATTCCTCCTATTGGATAAACTGCAGTAAATTCTGCCCTTTTTTAATTATTGATTATTTGATTAGCTAGATTAGATAAATATAACTTTTTGTGACAATCACATAATGCTTAAAACTGAAATGCCATCTAATAACAGAAGACAGAATGGAAAGATAGGATAGATAAGAAGACAATGGGGTTGATTTACAGTATTAAAGCCAAATTGGCTGTTCATATTACAAGAGAAGTTGCACTTTGCAAGGGAATTTGTCTCAGAGCTTAGTGAATGAGGTAAAGCTCTGCTGACCTCCATCATCCAATCATGTGCAAGCAAAAAAATTTTTTTTTCTTGCACATGATTAAGTATTCCTTGCAAAGTGAACTTCACCACCTTCACTAAGCTCTGGGGAAATTCCCTAGTAAAGTGTGACTTAAGTGTGAAAGTAACCAGCCTATTTGCCTTTAGCAAATCAACCTGTCACGGTTAAGGTCATGCTCGGAGACCAGTAGCTAAAACAGTAGAGAGGCACCCACTGACCAGCTGGATAAGTGCTGAATAAGTGCAGCAGTAGGTTACCCTGGCGGATGGCACCCAAGGTGTGGGGTCTAAGCTTCTAACCAGTGTTCACCAGAGCTCCTGATGGGGAATATGGATTTTGTCACATGTTAGTACCAGTATATGTACATGTTAGTACTAAGTTAGTACCAAGTTGTGGTTCTCAGGATTTCCCCACCAGGAGGTGAGCAAGCCGGTCCACTAGTGAATATAGCAAGTAGAGATCAAGCAGAAGTGTAGTCAGTAAACAAGCCAAAGGCCAGTAACAAGTGGTTGCAGGTTGGGATCAAGCAGAAGCATAGTCGAGGAACAAGCCAAAAGTCAGTAGTGAGTGGTAGCAGATATATAGACAGCAACAGGAGTGAGAAGAGAGAAATATTGGCTAGAAAGAGCACAATAATCTGGCAAACAGGAAGTGAAAAGGCATGGCTTAAATAGGAAGTTCATGGGAGAAGCAAAAAGTTTAAGCTTCAGCAGAAACAGATCAGACAGGGTGCTGGTTGGAGGTTGCAGGTTCAGACCAGGGTTCTCAAACAACCCCTGTGTCTCTGTGTGGAGGTGTCTATCCTGGTGGAGACAGGGCTTTGCTTTCTCAGAGCCCAGCGAGGAGCAAAATTCCCTTGCAAAGTGAACAGCCTATTTGCCTTTAGTAAATCAACTGCAATGCCTACATCTAAAATTATACAGGCACCCTCAGGGGTGTAAAAATTAAAGAGGGGCACTTACAATTGTTTCCTTATCAGTCTGCGTCTCCTTTCTGAGCAATCAGTTGAGGAGCATAGAACACGATCTGGAAGTGTCAGAGACTCCTTTATCCCCATACTAATGTCTGTCAGTTGGCAAGCAGTGTGGGCCCGTCCATTGGGGGCGCAGAGGCTCCCCCCCCATTCATACGCCCGGCCCCCAAATCTACATGCAGGGCGCCAGACGCATGGAGTTCAATGGGTTTTTTTTTTAAGCACGAAGCCCGTCATTAGAGCCTGAGGCTCTAATAGGCTTCAAAACAGGGTGGGCTTGGGGCGCAGAGCACTGCGCCCTGAGCCCACCCAGTTGTGTGACAATAGCGAATGAATATTCGCTATTGTCACGCGGATCCTCCTCCTGGCCAATCAGAAAGCAGGCCCTGAGACCTGTTTCCCAATTGTCCAAAAGGTGAAGCCATGCTGAAGGGGAAGAGGCTGAAGGGGAAGAAATCGCCGCCGCTGCTGCTGCGCGCTCTCCCTCCACATGTCCAGTCAGAGTGAGTGAGCCGGCAACCGAGGGGGGGTGAGTGGTTGGGTATGGTGTGCGGGCTGGTGTGGCCCGGGGGGGGGGATATGGTGTGGTCCGTCTGCCGCCCCCCCCCCCCCGGCCCATAAAGCACCACCCGCCACTGTTGGCAAGATAAAACAACATGATAGCCATGGATATGTAACTCAGCAAACAATAAAATTACTTCTTCAAGGCTCCACATTCATTTGCATTCACCAACCCTTCTGAGTAGTTTCTGGAGGGTCCAGAAAAGGTGGAAGAAAGGACAAAAAAGTAGCTGAATGCAGATGAATGAAGGTGCTCCTTTTCTAAGTTTACAGCATTGAGTAATTCTAGGTAGTAACAACTTCTCTTTAATAGCCTGCAAAACTCAGCCTTTGAGCTTCTAATGTTTCATTTGGCATTCCACATTTTTAACATACCCCTTTACCTGCTTTTCTTCTACAGGTTATGAGGGTGAGAACCTCCTAAAGTCTATTAAAGACATAGAGAACGGGACACTCGTTCTGCTGGACCGATGGAGGATTGAAGTTATCCCCAACGACAAAGATGAAAAAGGAGACCCAGTGCCTTACTCCATCATAAACAATTACTTTTCTATCGGAGTGGTAAGACTTTTTTATATTTTAAGCTTATCTTAACCAAAAACAAGAAATGTAATACATTTCAGCTTAGCATTGTGGTGGCTGCATTTGTTTTTTGTTTTTTTTAGGCTTTTTAAATTTTTAATTTTAGTGAACCTGCCAGTAACACACTTTCCATCCTAGGGTGAGAACACTCCTCCACTGTACTGTATCTATGGTGGGACGTCACCCTACACCAATGTTTCTCAGCCCTTTTTCAGTGGCAACATTCTTTGAAATTATACAAAATCTTGAGGCACCCCATTCTAAACTAAAAAACTAAAAAACTGAACGAATAGTTTTACAACAACTTCCACAAATGTAAGACACCCAACGTTAGAGGTAATTAATTCTTCCAAAGCAATACACCTTTGCTCACAGGGACTTACCAGTATTCTAATGTTTCTCTTCTCCCTCAGTTTCTCTCCCTCATTAATAAAAAGCAAATCAAATTAAATTGTGAAGTCAATATATATTGTTGAGTCCCAAGTTAAAAGGTGAAAATAAATTATCCAAAATGATATAGGTGATCAAAGAAGCAGATAGATCCCCACACCATCGAGGTATGGGTTGAATGCGCTCACCAGAAGTTGTAGACCCAAGATACTATACAGCAAATGGGTCATAAAGGCTTAGATATTAACCATAGGTCACCCCGGGAAAAGGCTGCATCACTGGATGTTCCAATAAATGAAATAAATGAATAAATGTAGTCTTGAGCAAAGATGGCTGGATCTCCCAGTTGAACACTCACATGCAGGGATAAGCCAAGTAACACAGACATAGTGTAAAACCGCTAACGGGCAATTTATAAAAAGATGGTACAAATGCACTTACAGACATCCAATGAAAACAGCATAAACGATGGGAATGAAGTTACATGGCACTTGGCATGATACTGATGCGTTTCGTCACACCTGACTTTATCAAAGAATGTTGCCAGAGTATCTATTCACCATTGTGGGTAACTCATCTCCATCATCTCCATCTTCATCTCTTTTTTATTGTTAATAGGAATGCGTAGTTTGTTTTACATATATTTTTCTGTAATCATAATGGTAAAATGTTTTTTTTTTTTTTTTAAATAAGGTAAAAAGGTAAATAAGGTAATAATAAAATATTCCATACTAAGGCTCCATGCACACAGGGCGTCATAAAAACGTGCTCCAAAGCTGTTTACATAATGCCGGGAAACAGCAGCTGTAAAAACGTGCTTTCAGTAGCTTTTTCTACTAGCGTTATTGCACGTTTGGCCACAGTAGCTGTTAGCAGCGTTTTTTCTGCCTCCATTCAAAATCAATGGTTCCCTATGGGAGCCTATTGATTTGAATGGAAGTCGCACCGTAGGTCGGATCAGGGTGATCCGACTTGCGGCGCGACTTGCGCTGTGAGAATCTTGAGGGGGAACTCCACGCCAAAATGGGGAAAAAAAAAACGGCGTGGGGTTCCCCCCCAGGTTCCAAACCAGGCCCTTCGGGTCTGGTATGGAATTTGAGGGTAACCCCACGCCGAAAAAACGGCGTGGGGTCCCCCCCAAAATCCATACCAGACCCTTAATCCAAGCATGCAGCCCGGCATACCAGGAAAGGGGAGGGGATGAGCGAGCGGCCCTACCCCCTCTGGATCATACCAGGCCACACGCCCTCAACATGGGGGGGTGTGGGTGCTTTGGGGCAGGGGGGGCTCTGCACCCCGCACCTCAAAGCACCTTGCCCCCATGTTGATGAGGACAAGGGCCTCATCCCCACAACCCTGGCCGGTGGTTGTGGGGGTCTGCAGGCAGGGGGCTCATCGGAATCTGGAAGCCCCCTTTAACAAGGGGGCCCACCCAGATCCCGGACCCCCTCCCTATGTGAATGGGTATGGGGTACACTTTAGCAGCGTCAGACGTTTTTTGCAGCTTGACGCTGGAGCTCCTGAACCCACAGTTCCTGTGTTTTTTTTTTGGAGCTGTAAAACGCCTATGCCACTTGGAGCTCCTAAAAGCTCTATGTGTGCATGAGGCCATAGAATAACATGGATGGGCATTCTGCAGCTGCAAAAAAAACCGTCTGACGCTTCTAACAGCAGCTGTAAAAACGTCCAGTGTGCATGAGGCCTAAAGCTGTACTGTACTCTGGTAAAAAAAAAAAAAAAAAAAGTTGGTAACACACAGAAGAGGCGTTGTATGTTTTTTCTGCCAAAAAAAAAAAAAAAAACTATTTTAATTTTTAAATAGCAGTTTTCCTTCCTGTATTACTGCCTGCAAAGCATGCACAGTGCACACTCATGCCATCTAAAGAGTGAAGCCGAGAGCCAGAACAATGCACCTTCATAATACATTATGGCTTTTTTTTTTTCATACAAGCAATGTGAGTACCTAAATTTTACTTGGTATCAACCTTCAGCAATCCCCAACATTTTCACAAAGAAAAATAAATTAAAAAAATTAACTTAAGGGGTAAGTTCACTTTTTCATCAACAATTATCAGGTGAACTAACTCCAATTATTCTGGCCACCCCTACGGACTAGAGGTGTAGCTTGAAGCTTTTTGGCCCCCGATGCAAAAGTTGACCTGGGCCCCACCGCGCACCATAATACTCCAAATGGCTAAAGAGTTTTTTTCAGATCTTTATTTACATACTGAGAGGGTTTTTTTTAAAGATTTTGGAGAAACTGTCTACATTTTGACAAACCTCTCCAATTCTTTTGAATACCCTGGAGCAGGGGTAGGCGACCTTTGAGAGGTGGAGATCTACCTGAACAACATGAAAGAGATCAAAGATCACCAGGGTTTGGCACCTTTTTTTTGTAAGAAATAACTAGCAAGGCCTAACTAAATAAAAAAAACACTTGTCACTTATTGTAAGCTGCACTGAAGAATATTTTCCTTCCTAGCTACCTTCTGTAAACTACCAATCACATTGCCCACATGTATTGGAAGTGAAGAGATACAGATATATTGGTATTGGGACGCCTGCCTTTACACACACATGAACTTTAATGGCATCCCAGTCTTAGTCTGTAGGGTTCAATTTTGAGTTAGCCCACCCTATGCAGCTATAGCAGCTTCAACTTTTCTGGAAGGCTGTCCACAAGGTTTAGGAGTGTGTCTATGGGAATGTTTGATCATTCTTCCAGAAGCGCTTTTATGAGGTTAGGCAGTGATGTTGAACAAGAAGGCCTGGCTCGCAGTCTCCACTCAAATTAGTCCCAAAGGTGTTCTATCAGGTTGAGGTCAGGACTCTGTGCAGGCCAGTCAAGTTCCTCCACCCCTAACTTGCTTGTCCATGTCTTTAGGGATCTTGCTGGTGGGAAGTCATGTTGGAACAGGAAGGGGCCATCCCCAAACTGTTCCCACAAAGTTGGGAGCATGAAATTGTCCGAAATGTCTTGGTATGCAGACGTCTTAAGAGTTCCCTTCACTCGAACTAAGTGGCCAAGCCCAAGCCTTGAAAAACAACTCCACACCAAAATCCCCCCTCCACCAAATGATTTGGAGCAGTGCACAAAGCAAGGTCCATAAAGACATGGATAAGTGAGTTTAGGGTGGAGGAACTTGACTGGCCTGCACAGAGCCCTGACCGCCACCCGACAAAACACCTTTGGGATGAATTAAAGCAGAGACTGCGAGCCAGACCTTCTTGTCCAACACCAGTGCCTGACCTCACAAATCAGTTTCTGGAAGAATGGTCAAACATTCCCATAGACACACTCCTAAACCTTGTGCACAGCCTTCCCAGAAGAGTTGAAGTTGTTATAGCTGCAAAGGGTTGGCCAACTCAATATTGAACCCAACGGACTAAGACTGGGATTCCATTAAAGTTCATGTGTGTGTAATGGCAGGCGTCCCAATACTTTTGACAATATAGTGTATTACTAGATGTAGGCAAGAGAGTGTTATTCTGTACATTATCATTCTGGTGCCTCTCAAATTCAACTGCAACTCTTGTCCCCACTGGTAATTGAAAACCAGAGTGATCCCCAATTTGGGCTTTAAAAAAATATTTCCGTCGACTGTCATTACAATTCTTTTACGAGTTCCCATTTTGCTATTGTAGGGGTTCATACTGTCACTTATACAATTTAAGTGATATCGTTTATTTAGCAAATATTCTGTTGTGTTCTTTTTAAAATTAGTTTAAAGCAGTTTGCTATTTAAAAAAAAAACTTTATTTTAACTATGAAACAAATTAATGAAATTAGCTGCAAAATTCCACTCTTCAGTTTAGTTATGATCTAGAAAATCTTTCTTACCTGTTCTGTTAATACAAAAAAATTTTCTCTGCAAATCTATGTACCGCTTGCATGTTGCCAAAAGCACGGGTGATATTATTACCTCCTTTATAACATATTAAAGTGTCAAATGCAAAATGAGACCTTGAGGTCTCATTTGCACTAGAGAATGTTTTTTCAAAGAGGATACAAAGCCCATGACCCAATTCCCCAGCTCACATCATCGTGATATTTCATCTTAATAGACATAGGATAAATGCCAATTATATACCGAAAAATATTTTTATCTTCACATTTTTGTATTTTGTCTCACTATGCAGATTACAACCTGGATTTAAAAGCTTACTTAACATTTTGCGAAAAAACTGTAGTAAGGAAATATTGAAAAGACTTCCCTTTGTTCGTATCTTATTACCAGAAAAGTAGGGACATATTTCCATGCTAACAGCCAATTGTAAAATAGGGCAGGGTACACTTTTTTCATGCTTAAGTAGATGTACGGCTTTCTTTAAATGCAGAAAATGTAGATTGGCCTAGAAGTGCAAGTGTTGCTTTGATTTTTGAATCATTTTGGGAATGATTTTATTCTATAGTTAAATTGTTGTGGCCCTTTTACAAGGTCAGAGACCCAAAGGAAATAAATATTTGGTCTAACTAGTAAAGCCTAACCCATGAGCTAGTTTATTAAAGCGATAATTTTTCACCATAGCCTGTTCAAATATTCAACCAGGTTCAGCAAAATTTCTGACCTTTAAATTCCCTTGAACTTCAAAAGTAACTCTTGGCAGCTGCTAAAAATCAATCAGTTAACAGCTAACCTGATCCTGTAATCATCCCAACTGTGCTAAACTGAAGCAAAAAAATCGTCTTCCTAGGTTACCATCAATCTGTGCGGCAGGGTCTGCTGTAATGTAATGACAGGGAGAGTCTGCATTGTATGCGGCCAACTTTTTGCTGAACAACCAATAGTGGAGAGAAAGTTACAGTGCAACTTTTTCACTTAGCGAAGCAAACCAAAGAGCCTTCTTCTGGCAAATTGTCCCTAAAGACTAAGCAGGCTTTCTTCGATGGTTGTGCTTAAGGCCTTTTGTAGTATAATAATGGAATGGAGGTCTGCAATGAACACTTGCAACTTGATGAACAACAGGCAATAGTGACTAAAAAAATTACAGTGCATCCTGCTGCCCAGACCGTTTCGCCTTCCTCTTCCGTCTCCTTTTCTTTTTTTCTTGAACTGCTATACTTATCTGACTCGTCTCTCTTTCTCTCTCTTCCAAGCTTTCCCTCCTTCCTTTTCCCGCCTCTTTCTCCATGACTGTCACCTTTCCCCTGGTGAGACCCACCAGAGGGGGACCAGCCTGGACCTGTATGTTTCGCCACCCTCTTAGGGGGCATGGTGTCCGGTCTCTGGTTCTCAGCGGATGGCGACACTTGGTGTGACTGACTACACTGCATTGCAATGGATCCCATCCTAATTTTCCCTTTTGGGAACACCATTTCTATGTTATCACACTTACTGATCTGCTGTGCTGCTGGATACTAGATATGTTCCTTTGTCTTTTGTTTAGCAGTATTACATTGACATGGTTGCTTATATACAAGTCCTCCTGTTCTTATGCTTTGTCTTTTGCCATACCATGTCATTCCCTTTTGTTGTACTCCATTTGTTACTTTTGCAAAATCTATTAATAAAAACCATTGAAGGTTAAAAATTACCGTGCAACTATTCCACTCAGTTGACCAAACCAATAAGCTTATTTTAAAGGCCTTATTCCTTTTATTTCCTGTAATGACAGAACGAGAGTCTGCATTGAATGCGGCCAACTTTTTGCTGAACAACCAATAGTGAAGAGTGCAACTTTTTCACTTAGCGAAGCAAACCAAGGAGCCTTCTTCAGGCAAATTGTCCCTAAAGACTAAGCACACTTTCTTCGATGGTGGCGCTTAGGGCCTTTTGTAGTATAATAATGGAATGGAGGTCTGCAATGAACACTTGCAACTTGATCAACAACAGGCAATAGTGACTAAAAAATTACCGTGCAACTATCCCACTCAGTTGACCAAACCAATACGTTTTTTTTTTTTTTTAAAGGCCTTATTCCTTTTCTTTCCTGTAATAAGCATATGAAATCACTTGTAAGCTCCCCCTGGAAGAACAGCTGCCATTGTACGTGTAGCACTGCCCCCAGGGGAGCTGCTTAGATTGGATTCCCCCGGGTTACCCATAGCAACAGACAATTGAACTTATAGCTTTAAGTCCTCGGCTCAATCAATGAACAGTCCAGGGGATTTGTTTTTTTTTTTTGTATTTTATTTTGGAACTTGGATGGGAGAAGGGATGAGTGGGATACTCCAACTAGCAACTATGCACAATTTCAGGACCACTATCTGTGGTGTATGCGGCAAGGCACTGAGGTGAAGGTTTTTAATGATGAACAGTACTTTAAGCTTCTCTTCAGGGTCTATGTTGGAACCCCCTTTCTGACCCACTGTGTGTGCTGGCTTTTGTCCACTGACCACCCTGGAGTGTTCCCCTTCCAGGGCAGACCCCTGGCAAGCTCCCTGGTACTCACGGACACTGTTTTTCAAAGGAATCTCTGCCACTGCTCCTGTCACCCTCCTCCTGGGACTCTGCTTCCCGCCAAAGATGCCCTGTCACATGTGCCCTTGGCTTTTATAAACAATCCCAGGATGCACCACTGCAGTGCCCTCCCACTGGGATAGCCACAAAAGCCAGGCTCCCTTATCTGATACAGTGGGGACACTCCCTCAGACCAAGTGAATCACACCTGGACACATGTAACAGGCAAAACTAGAAATCCTCCTCCCTGATAAGCAGAAGAACAATTAAATGCTTTTACCTAGCACCTGACTAGGAGGGTGCTACATACGTATCACCTCACAGCTGACCACAGCTCCATGGTTGTGTCTCTGCCTATCTGTGTAGTCCTTCCCAATTAGACTGTGATGATGATTTACTTAGACTTTTTTCCCCCCTTGCAGCTGCAGCCATGATCCTAGTACCTTTTTTTTACAGCTGCCCTAACACTTTTTGCAGTGCTATGAAGTGCCACCCTCTCCCCTGAATGGTGGTTCCCAGGTCCCCTCCCTTCCCACAGGGGAGCCCGGGTGTCATGGTCAGGGGTCAGGCTTAGAGACCAATAGCTATAGCAGTACAGGATAAGGCAACAAGCAGGTTACCCTGGCGGATGACGTTCACCCGAGGCATGGGGTCTAAGCACTAACCAGTATTCACCAGAACGCCTGATAGTGGAGATGGGTTTTGCTGCGTGTTAGTACCAGGTTGCTGTCCTCAGGTTCGCACTGCCAGGAAATGGGCAAACTGGGGTGCAGTAGTGGATATAGCAGGTAGGGATCAAGCAGAAGCATAGTCAGTAAGCATGCCAAAGGTTAGTAACAAGTAGTTGCAAGTTTGGATGCAGTGGAAACATAGTCAAGGAACAAGCCAAGGGTTGATAACGAATGGTTGCAGGTTGGGATCAAGTGGAAGTGTAGACAAAAATCTGTAACGTATGGTAGTAATAAAGACTAGATAAAGACAGCTGCAGGTACACAAAGAAGCAATATATCAGCTAGAGAGAGAACAATAATCTGGCACACAGAGCGTGCAAAGGCAGGGCTTAAATAGGAAGTTCATGGGAGGAACAAAGAGTTCAAGGTTCACAAGAAACAAGGTACAAGGCAAGATTGTCTAAGGGATCAGACAGGGGACTGTCCAGCAGCTCAGGTGGCTTGGCATGAAGATTTAATGCCAGACACAGCAGAGGTTAAAGGTTCAGATCCAGGCCACTGGGACCATGGTAAGTGGCCGGGGTGGCTTCCCACAGAGGAGATGGAGGAACATTGTTTTCCCATGCTGGAAACAATGATGATGTTAGCCCCTTGTGATAGCAATAAAGTTAAATGAAAAAAAATTAAAAAGTGTAAAATAATAAATTTAAATAAAAATAAATTTTAAATAAATTTTAAAGCACCCCCGTGCACAGCAAACGCAGCATAGATCCAACACGCAAATGTAAACAGTGATTGCATCACACATGTGAGGTATCCTTGTGAACTTTGGAGTCAGAGCAATCATTTTAGATTCATCATTCACAATAACTCCAAAGTGATAACCTGTAAAGGCTTTTAAAGCATCAACCACGGATTAGGTACTGTTTGTTGCTATTTCACAGGCATGCACAATTTTACATCTTGACATATTTGGTATCTATTTACTTGACACAATGTCATATTTTATATTTTACAAAAAAATGAGGTAATATATGGTGCTTGTATATTTTATTCTTTTGATGTATAATTTTTCCTGAAAATTGGCATTTAGTAAACAGCTGCACAAATATCATGTGACATAAAAAATTGAAACAGCCACCATTTTATTCTCTAGGGTGGCTGCTTTCAAAAAATATATAATGTTTTGGGTGTTCCAAGTAGCAGCTGTCTAGCACAAAATGTTGTTTTACTGCGGCAGGCAGCCCCTGCTGTGCGAACCAAAATAGCTCTACGTCGGTCGCGTGCCTGTCGCTAGGGGGCGAGTGCGCGCCGCCGCCGGCGCGCTCCCACCCACACTCGGCAGCGGGGACTCTGATGCATGGGTCAGGCGGCTCTGATTCCCGCCGGCCATCCACGATCGCTCCCCGCTGAGAGAGAAGAACAGTCAGCTATTGTAAACACAGCTGACCGTTCTCTCTGGAATGATCACAGAGCGCCTGTGATCCTTTTATATAGGAGTGCAGGTCTCTATGATCATTTCACAAGCCCAACCCCCATACAGTTAGAAACACTCCCCTAGGCTTACATTTAACCCCTTGATCACCCACTGTGTTAACCCCTTCCCTGCCAGTGTCATTATTACAGTAACAGTGCATATTTTTAGCACTGATTACTGTAGTAATGTCACCAGTCCCTCCAAAAGTGTTCTAAATGTCAGTTAGGGGTCCGATCTGTCCGCCGCAATGTTGCAGTCCCGCTAAAAATCGCAGGTTGCCGCCATTACTAGTAAAAAAACAAAAAACAATAAAAATGACATAAATCTTTCCTGTAGTTTGTAGATGCCATAACTTTTGCGCAAACCAATCAAAATACGCTTGTTGATTTTTGTTTTACCAAAAATTTGTAGTAGATAACAAATTGGCCTAAAATTTAAAAAAAATGTTGATATTTAAATTTTTTTTGGGAATGTTACATAGCAGAATGTGAAAAATATTTTTTTTTTTCAGAATTGTCGTTCAAGTTTTTTTTTTAGCGCAAAAAATAAAAATCGCAGAGGTGATCAAATACCACCAAAAGAAAGCTCTATTTATGGGACACGAAATTGTCTGTTAAAGTAATGCAGTGCCGAATTGCAAAAAATGGCCTGGTCATTAAGGGGGCAAATCCTTCCGGTCCAGAAGTGGTTAATATGTGTGTGAAAAATTCAAAAACTGCCCCTGATAGCAAAGTGGGTAAATCAGATGTGAATACTTTTGGGTGGCATAATCCATTAAACTCACAGTAAGAAAAAGAGACTCATTACAAATAAATAGTCAATATAAAAAAAATAACAGGATTTGAAAAGATTGTGGGGAAGATTACAGAAAATGAGGTTAAAACCAAAGTTTTCCTTGCAGCAATTGCAGTAACAATAATCTTCAGGAACATTTCTGTACACTATATATGAATCAGTAAGAGATGAATCATAGGTTGCTATGAGCTACATTATTAGACGTACGCAAAGCTCATCAAGTAATGTTTTGCTTCTTTGCCATGGCTGACTCAAATGGATTAGAGTACTTTTCCGTTTTTATACAAAAGTGGGAAAAGGGGTGGGAGTGGAGGGTTAAGACATTCTGTAAAATAGAGTATACAAATATTTACTATGATACAAAATGGCCTTTATTAATTTTTCCTATGAAGTTAGATATGGGTTTCAAACTTTTTTCTCTGATGCAAACAAATGTAAGAATTTACTTTTTCATTTAATTTCATTTTTTACAAAGTGCAATAGCTTGAGATAGCTTTAGAATGTAAAAAGCTCAAAATGGGTATCAGTCTAAAGAAAAGCCTAGGATTCCCAAATAAAATGCAACCCTCAAAATGCTTACATAAAAAAACAACAACATTGAATTTTCTAAAAGTCCCAATAAAGCCCCCATTCACACTACCGCGACTTGTCAACCTGACAAGTCGCGGTCCCTCACGGTCCATTGACTGCTACAGGACACAAGTCGCTCCGACTTAGAAAAAGGGTCCTGTACTACTCCGGGGCGACCTCGGAGCGACTTGCATAGACTTCCATTATGTGAAGTCCGTGCAAGTCGCGCCGAAGTCGCGGTGCACGGGACTTCACAAGTCACCCCCGAAGTAGTACAGAGTCGTGCCGCGCTAGTGTGAATGGGCTCAAAGAGTAAAGAAATTGTAGAGACATCTATAATAATAATAATAATAATCTGATGTGCCCAGAAAAAAGACTTCAGTGTTATCTTTCCACACTATCCACTGGTGAGCACACAAAGCCTCTTACTGGAATGTATTGACCCTCTATAAACCAAGTGATCATATACAGGCGGTCGCCAGGTTACAACTTCTGACTTACAAACGATTCCTACTTACAAACAGAGGGAGACAACAAGAAGTGTGAAGAAATCTACCCCTAGGAAGGGAAATTCACTCCTGGAAGAGGTAATGGGAAAAAGGTGTCTCCACTGAAGCTTTATCTTAAATCCTTGTTTCCACAACAACCCAAAATTTTCAAAATCCAGTTGTCACAGGGACAGAAAGTGAGGTGAAATCTTCTGAACAGGGGCACAGACAGCAAAAACAAATGTTACAGGAGAGTTAACTAGAGATCGACCGATTATCGTCGATATATAAGCCGATATATTAAGGGCCCATATGCACTTTCCCCAATATATCGAAATCGGCCCCGGAGGTTACCGATATTTCGGAAAGTGCTGTACCGGAGTGATGCCTGCAGCTAGAGGAATTAACCCGGTACCGGTGTCCATAGCCGACGGTTGGCTGTCTTGTAATGACAACCGATGAGGCTGAGAAGCCGCTTGTCTGTCATTACAAGGAGCGGAAGGGGACTCCCCCCCGCCTTCCGTGGCTCGCCCGGGTCTTCCGTCCCAGTGGGAGACCCGGGCAACCAGCCTTCACGGCCACCGAAGACCCGATCAAAGCCGCATTTGGCTCTGATCGGGTCTTAATGCAAAAACCTGGAAGTGATGTCATGACATCACTTCCGGGTGCCAAATTTAAAAAAATAACAGCATTCAAAACAGCCAAACTTGAATGCTTTTAAATGCAGAGGAGGGGTTTAGGGTCTTTTAGATCCTCAGATCCCTCCACAAGAGTACCTGTTAAATAAAATAAAAAAAAAAATAAATACATTTTGTACGAAAATATCGGCCCATAACAATATGCGATGACCAACATATTGGTATGGGTTTTGGCAACGAAAAACCGATATCGGTTGATCACTAGTGTTAATCCTTCCTTATGCTATCCAAAAAACTTAAAAATTATTGTTTTGGCTGGAGCTACGCCTAAAAAATGTACCTGTTCCGACTTACAAACAAATTCAAGAACAAACCTACAGACCCTATCTTGTTTGTAACCCGGGGACCACCTGTAATGCTTTTTGTTTCAATACGTTTTTATAGAGTTTAGAGGTTTACAAAGACAAGAGAACCATATTGGTACATAACATGGCAAAAACAGAGTGATCAGAAGATGAGTAAACAGCATTTTTAACATGTACTAAGAATCTCGTTAGTGATGAAGTTTGTTATTTACAATCTATAGGAAGAGTCCTCAGAATTTGCCTAGACTAACATTTAAAGTAACCAGATATAAGAAGAGGAAACCAAAGGGTGATTTTAATAAAGGCGGAATATGCACCAGTTACATTTAACAAGGAGTGGAATGGGGTATAGGGGGGGGGGTGTATACCAAAGCACTCATGGGGACCACATCTTTCTTGAGTGGATGAAGGCATCTTTATTAGGGGGTAATAGTGTTTCATATACGCAATCGGTCTGGATCAGTTTGTTCCATATCGTGTTCTGTGGATTTCCAAAGCCTCACTAACGCTAGTCTGGCAGCTAATAATATGTGGGTCATTATTGTGCTTAGTGGTGTTGGTCTTTTGGAATGTTTTCAATATCGAGGTTGAGCAAGGCTAGGCTGGGAGATCTAGGTATTGGAAAGTGAGTGACCTCTGTGAGAAGATTGAAGATATCTGACCAAAACCTGGATATTTATGGGCAACTCCATAGAATATGGAGAATGGATCCTACTTCACCCCAACCTCTCCAACCAGTGCCGGGACAAGGTCATCCAGTGCTCAGGGCAAGGATGCCAAACTGCGCCCCCCCCCCCTTCCCTTAGGGTTAGGGTCAAGGCGCCCCCTATCCCTGCAATAAACCATTGCACCCAGGGCAACCGCCCCTCCTGCCCATCTCTTGTCCCGGCCCTGTCTCCAACAGAGGGAGGAGGATATGTGGGGATTGAATGTGGAAATTCTTAAGTGAGTTAGGTACCATCGTTGTGTAATCTTTTGGGACAATTCCCAAAGAGAGGTACAGTGGGTGCTATAGTAAACTGATTGTAGTGCTCTTTTCCATTGAGATGTTGTAGATATAGAGCCCAGGTCTGCTTCCCATTTAACAAATGGGGCGGACTTTACAAATTATTGTTTTTCCTGGAGTATGATAGAGAAAAGAGAAATGCCTTTTTTGTTTTGGGACTGTAGTCATGTAATGCTTTTTAAGTAAGGCTTTCCAAATCTCATGAGCATCCAAGGTTCTACGGCCTTCATTGGAACTCATCCACTCTTGAAGGTTCAGCAGGGCCACTTTTTCTTGTACTTTGATATCACCCCTCACCAGTGTTGGGGTAGTTACTCAAAAAATGTAACTAGTTACTAGTTACTTCTGTAAATTGTAATGAGATTACTTTACTAGTTACTGTATTTTAAAAGTAACTTCACTACTTATTACTTTACTTTCCTCTTTCTTAATTGACCGTGTAGAAGAAGATACATGACACTCTTTCTGCATAGAGTTTATTGTATAAACACAGGCTTTGGGAAACATGAGAACAAAACCTGAAAAAAACAGAATAAAACATAAAGTGCAACAAAAAGTCATAAACTTCATCCCTCTCTATTCTTCGAAATACCGATTGTATTGCACGGCTTGGGTAATGCAGGAAAGCGCGTTCCTATAGCCTAGTAAAGTAGTGTAGTTACCTCCTATAGCCTAGTAAAGTAGTGTAGTTACCTCCTATAGCCAGAGATGTATAGTAACGAAGTAGAACTACTTAAGTATTGTACTTAAGTACCAAAATGCGGTATCTGTACTTTCCTAGAGTAGAATTTTTTTCTCCTACTTCTACTTTTACTTCACTACATTTTTTCGATGATTTTGATACTTCTACTCAAGTATTTTTTTTTTGTGCTGCATAGTTACTCGTTACTTTTAAAAAAATTACCACTGCCAGAACAGTAGATGGCAGGTTGCATAAAGCTAAAAAAAATGTGTATAATGTCATTTGTAAATCAGCGCATACGAAAATAAAGGCTGTGTATAATAAAAGCTGCTATACCAAATCTTTCCAATAAAAAGAAAATATGAAACAAACCAATAAATGGTGCTACAGCGCTTAAAGTGCATCAAGAAACTACTAACAAACACAGGTTAATCATTTGAATAAATCATTTGAAATAATAAAAAACAATATGATGTTCAAACTTTTGACTTATTTCTTTAATAACTACATAACACAGTACTTGAGTAGAAATTTTTTTTCAAAACTTCTGGTACTTTTTACTTTTAGTACTTAAGTAGCAAATTTTTTGAAAAAACTACTTGCAATACTTAAGTAAAAAAAATGTTGAATACTTTAGTACTTCTACTTAAGTAACTTTTTCTGCGAGCACTTCCACTTCTACTCAAGTCACTTTTTGATCGAGCACTTGTACTTTTACTCAAGTAGAAATTTCGAGTACTTTATACAAGTCTGCCTATAGCCTAGTAAAGTAGTGTAGTTACCTCCTATAGCCTAGTAAAGTAGTGTAGTTACCTCCTATAGCCTAGTAAAGTAGTGTAGTTACCTCCTATAGCCTAGTAAAGTAGTGTAGTTACCTCCTATAGTCTAGTAAAGTAGTGTAGTTACCTCCTATAGCCTAGTAAAGTAGTGTAGTTACCAATATTAGTATTGTAACTAGTTACGTTACTTCGTTACCAAAAAAAGTAATGTAGTTACTGTAATCCGTTACTTTGTAACTAGTTACCCCCAACACTGCCCCTCACCATCGGTCTAGAGGTGTCCAATTCCCATATGTGCTCAACTCATGAAAATTAAACAGAACAGCCTCATGGTGTGGTATAAAAACCCAATATTTATTTAAAAAAATGTACCCTCGCATAGTAGTAGTAGAAAGAGTAGGCATATCATATAATCAAACACAAACCCCCAAAAAGATGGCCACAGTCCTTAGCATGATGACGTCACATGTCACATAACTCTGCCCAGTTACAATGGCACACATGCGGGTATGATCCTGAGGTGGGCTGTGTGTGTGTCTATTGACATTGATTATTTATGAATTGGTGTCCTCGTATTTCAAGTAGGGTGGAGCAACCAGATTTTTTCCCCATAAAGTTTTCGATTAGAGTTTTATAAGATACAGAAAATAAATGTGTTGAACGTCCCATACTATATACAGTGAGTAAAAGAAAAGGAGGTATATATATTAACCACTTGACCTCCAGAAGATTTTCCCCCCTTCATGACCGGGCCATTTTGTTACCATACAGCACTACGTTACTTTAACTGACAATTGCAGTCATGCAACACTGTACCCAAATAAAGTTTGTAATTTTTCCCCACAAATAAAGCTTTTATTTGGTGGTATTTTATCACCTCTGCATTTTAATTTTTTTGTGCTATCAACAAAAAAGGAAGATAATTTTGAAAAAAAAAAAAAATATATATACATTTTTTACATTCTGCTATAAAACATATCCAATAACAAAATTCAAAAAATCTAATACATTTTGGCCGATATGTATTTTTATTTTTAAATTATAAATCCCAATAAGCATATGTTGATTGGTTCGCGTTATAACGTCTACAAGCTATGGGATATATTCTGTAATTTTTATTTTTTTTATACAAGTAATGGCGGCGATCAGTGACTTATAGCGGGACTGCGATATGATGGTGGACAAACAGACACTAACTGACACTTTTACACTTTGGGGAGCACTCGTGGGAACCAGTGACACTAATAGAGTAATCAGTGCTAAAAATATACACTGTACACTTTAATAATGACACTGGCTGGGAAGGGGTTAAACATCTAGGGTGATCAAAGGGTTAGTTGTGTGCCTAGCCAATGTTTTTGTGTACTTTGCGTGGTGCTTTTTCTAAGAAATGGGCTTTGCAAGGAGAGAAAATCCATCACATCCCTGCATTCCCGGGGTGATCGGCGGGTGCCGGCAGACATCCATTCCCAGGCACCTGCTTATTGCCTTCTGCTGTGACTAATCACAGCAGAAGCGGCGCGTCGGTGGCGCACACGTGCCGGTGGCCCCTAGGCGGAAGTGCAGAATCACGTACATTTATATATATGATTCTGCACAGAACGGCCGTCCTGTAGCAGTAAAACGCTATGGGGCAGTTATTAGGTGATTAAACACTATACAATTTGGAAGGACAAAACAAACCGAAAAAAGAAAGGGAAGGTACTGTGTGGATAAGGTATAATGTCTCATATAAACATATAGGCTTTGGCACAGAATGGAAGGGCAATCTTTACAAATTGGGTTCGACTCAAGTGTTCATCCTGGTACATTATCCTGATATTACCAACAAAAGCTCGCTGGGCTGACATCAATAAATGTCCAGGAGTAATTCTAGAGCAGCCAGATTTTCACCCCCTTCCTGCCCAGGCCAATTTTCAGTTTTCAGCGCTGTCACACTTTGAATGACAACTGCGCGGTCATGCAGTGCTGTACCCAAATTAAATTTTTATCATTTGTTTTCATACAAATAGAGATTTCTTTTGGTGGTATTTAATCACCACTGGGGTTTTTATTTTTTACTAAAAAAAATAAAAAAAGACACAATTTTGAAAAAATAAATAAATAAATAAAAGTTTTTCTTAATTTCTGTCAGTAAATTTTGTAACTAAGTAATTTTTCTCCTTCACTGATGTGCACTGATGAGGCTGCACTGATGGGCACTGATAGGCTGCACTAATGGGCACTGATGAGGTGGCACTTATGGGCACTGATTAGGTGGCATTGATGAGGAGGCACTAATATGCCGCAATGATGGGCACTGATAGGCGGCACTGGTGGGCACTGATAGGCAGCACTGGTGGGCGACACTGATGGGCACTGACAGAAAACACTGATAGGCACTGATGGGCAGCACTGATGGGCACTGACTGGCATCACTAATGGGCACTGATTGAAGTCACTGGGCACTGATTGGTGTCACTGATGGGCATTGATTGGGCACTGTTTTGTGTCACTGATGGGCATTGATTGGACACTGTTTTGTGTCACTAATGGGCATTGATTGGGCACTGTTTGGGCAGTATTTTTTTTTACTATATTGTACTTTACTGTTATCAGGGCACTGTTTACCTGTCCTGGACTTCCCTCTGAGGAGGAGCCACTGATCGGCTTTCCTTGCCACACACTCTAACAGTGTGAGGCGAGGAGAGCCGATAAATGGCACTTCCTCATTTACATGTGACTGGCTGTGATTGGACACAGCCGATCACATGGGTAAAGAGACATGTCATTGGCCCTTTACCAAGATCGGGGTTGCGCCATGTCCTAGGAACACGGTGCGGATGTGATCACCGTGCTGCATGCCCCCGAGGGTGTGCAAGAGCGGCCGTTCTAAGGTGCCATCATATGATGTCGCCCCAGAGCAAGAGCCGCACCGCTCCGCCGTCATTTGACAGTGGGCGGGCGGCAAATGGTTAAAGACGTAAACCCACCATTCATATTTTGGTTATGTGCCTGCTGTACCGTGTACTTATATAAAAAAAAGTATCCTGTTCTCTTTGTATTTTTTCCTTTGTGGGAAATCCCTGGTGTTCCTGCCAGTCCCTCTGCTTTCCTATCAAAAACTGACCACACTAACCATGAGAGCACAGTGTGGTCAGTTTTATAGCTGTGCTGAGAACTCAGCCTGCTCTCCTTCAATGATCAAACGTATGCTGACACACACCCCTGTACAGTCATGGGCTGGGAAGTTCAGTGTACTGCTGTTTCTCCTCACACTGCTCTCTGAGTTCCGTATGCATCTGAGAACAGAGGGTATGTGATCACTTATAACAAAAGAAAGTGCTAAGTCCCCCTACTACCCGGGCTCCCCCCCCCCCAGTGTTGGCCCCCTGGCCCCATAGTACTGCTGGCTTCCCTCCTCTTCTCTTGACCCTGGCTGCTGAAGGGGATGTTTTAGGATGGAGAGCAGGGAAATATGGGCACACCCTAATCACTATACGTGGTGCCCATTCCTCCAATTTGCCAGGCTCCCTCCCCCATTTGTCAGCCCCCCCCCTTGTTGGCCCCCCTGCTCGCCCCGTAGTGCTACTGGCTTTCCCCCTCTCCTCTCCCCCCATCTGCTGTGGGAAATGTTTCAGGATGGAGAGCAGGGGAATATGGGCACACCCTAATCACTATGTGTGGTGGCGATTGCCCCAACTTGCCGGGCTCCCCCCCATTTGCCGGGCTTCTCCCCCCCCCCTGTTGGCCCCCCTGCCCGCCCTGTAGTGCTGCTGGCTTTTCCCCTCTCCTCTCCCCCCGGCTGCTGTGGGAAATGCTTCAGGATGGAGAGCAGGGGAATATGGGCACACCCCAATCACTATATGCGGTGCCCATTCCCCCAATTTTCCAGGCTTCCCCCCCCCCATTTTCCGGGCTTCACCCCCCTTCTTGGCTCCCCTGCCTGCCCTGTAGTGCTGCTGGCTTTCCCCCTCTCCTCTCTCCCCCGCTACTGCAGGGGATGTTTCAGGATAGAGAGCGGGGGAATAAGGGCACACCCTAATCACTATGTGTGGTGGCAATTCCTCCAACTTGCCTGGCTTCTCCCCCCCCATTTGCTGGTCTCCCCCCCATTTTCTGGGCTCCCCCCCATTTGCTGGGCTCCCCCCCCCCACCCCTCTTGGCCCCCCTGCCCGCCCTGTAGTGCTGTTGGCTTTCCTCCTCTTCTGCAGGGGAATGTTTCAGGATGGAGTTTCAGGGAAAGGGGCTAGAAAATATGTAATTTACCGGCCTCTTCCTTTTCTAAATGTACACAGTGAACACACTCGCTCACTGTGTCCATTTATGACTGAAACATAGTAAACTGTGTTTACTATGCTTCAGTCTGTGAATGAACAGGAAGCCGCTAAGCACAAAGCACTTCATTCATTCACTGTCCAGTGCAGCTGTGTGGTGCACACCCTAATGCAATAGGCTACGCACACTTATGCTATTCAAAAAGGTTTAGCCATACATATACTTTAAGAAATGGCACATCCTCCACTATGAGAAAAAATCTCCTCTGATAAATTATTATATCCAGTTAGTTCCCTTTATTGTGAACTAGTGATTGACAGATATCGTTTCTTAATTGCCGATACCGATATTTTGGTCATCGCGTTTCGGTATCGGCCGATATGGGCCGATATTTTCATACATTTAAAAAATATATATTTTTTACTTGACAGGTACTCTTGTGGAGGGATCTCGGGGTCTAAAAGACCACAAACCCCTCCTTTGCACTTAAAAGCAAGTTTGGCCGTTTTGAATGCTGTCATTTTTTTTAATCTGGCGCCGAGTACCCGGAAGTGATGTCATGAGATCACTTCCGGGTTTTTGCATGGAGCTAAATGCAGCTTTGATCGGGTCTTCAGCGGCCGTGTAGGCTGGTTGCCTGGGTCTCCCGGTGGGACGGGAGACCCAGACGAGCCACGGAAGGCGGCGGGAGGGGGGGGGGACATCCCCTCCCGCTCCTTGTAATAACAGCCGGGCGGCTTCTCAGCCAGATCGGTTGTCATTACAAGACAGACGACCGTCGGCTATGGACGCCGGTACCGGGGTGATGCCTCTAGCTGCAGGCATCACTCAGGTACAGCACTTTCCGATATATCGGTAATATCGGTAACCTCAGGGGCCGATTCCGGTATATCGGGGAAAATGCAGATCGGCTCTCGATATATCGACTTTGCCGATAATCGGTCGATCCCTATTGTAAACATCAATTCTGATCTTTGTGGTTCCACCAATATTTTAGAGTCCTCCCAATGAACAGTCCAGCTCCTTGTAAAATGATGCCCGCTGCTCCATCCTACTAATGTATTCCAATGTCATTTAAGAAAAATAAAAGAATTATAAGACGAAGTTGGCATGATGAGTACCGAAGAAGAAAAAGCACATTGAAGGAAATGTACTGTAATCTTGTATAATTATTATCATATCTAATATAAATGAGAAAATGTAAGTTTTACATTTGGTTTGCGATGAAATATGGCGCGGGTAAGGGATCGGGACCCGTTCAGCCGGAGCTGGAATATAGGATAATAAAATGTAGTGAGTGACTTAATCACTCAGCATTATTAAAGATTAATAGAAAATCATTAATAGCATTTCTGTTAGCGTCGATGGCGTTCGCTTCTGTCTACGAGCTTTCTGCCCTCAGATACTCAATGAACACTAGTGAATTACTCACCAGTTCATTAACCCTTTCAGCTTAATTTGCATGACACGTCAGCGTGCAGTTTAATGTAAATATATGAAATGTGATGGGTTTCTTTTTTAATAAAAATAAAAAATTGGAAACAAAATTTGGGAAAAAAAATTGCACGTGTAATTTTATTTTCTTGCTACTAAGAGATTGAACGTCTTGCTGGCAGTGCAGGGCCATATTACCAAATGGGCACACTGGGCAGTTGCCCGGGGGCCCCACTTGCCCCAGGGGGCCCACCTGCTCAGTGACCCAGCCCCAGCCAAGCATTAGTCCCGATTCCTGTGTGCATCCCGCCGCCAGACTTAGCAGGTGGCAAGTGTCTGTCGGCCCTGCGCAGCTGTCAGGCCACTTGGGCCATGAAGGGAGAGCCCACAACTGCAGGAATGCCTGTCCACCTCCACGGGAACAGGCACACACAGGACAGTCGAGTCTGGCTCCCGTCCGTTTGTGTGTTCACCAGACCCAGCCGCCCAACTTGGAAGCTGTCATTAGCCTGGCACTGCTGTACCAATAAATATCTCCTTATCGATAATTTGCATTTTTATTCTCGTGGGTGATTGTGTAGGCTGCACCCCAGTGCACTGCATTGCCCGGGGCCCTTTAATGCTCTTAAGATGGCACTGTGGCAGTGACCTCATTAGGTTTGTGCTAAATGGGAGTTTTTAACCACATCAGCCCCAGAAGGTTTTACCCCCTTAATGACCAGGCCATTTTTTGCGATTCGGCACTACGTTACTTTAACAAAAACTGTGCAGACGTGCAACACTGTACCCAAATACAATTGATGTTCTTTTTTCCCACAAATAGAGCTTTCTTTTGTTGTTATTTGATCACTTCTGCGTTTTTTTTTTAACATTTTGTGCTATAAACAAAAAAAGAGCGACAATTTTGACAAAAACACAATATTTTTTTACTTTCTGCTATAAAACATTCCCAATAAAAAAAATTATAAAAATCACATTTTTTTTTATCAGTTTAGGCCAATTTGTATTCTGCTACATATTTTTGGTAAGAAAAATCCCAAAAAGCGTATTTTAATAGTTTTGCGAAAAAGTCATCGCGTCTACAAACTACTGGATAGATTTTTGGACTTTTTTTTTTAGTAATGACAGCGATCAGCGATTTTTAGCCGGACTGTGACATTGTGTCGGACAGATCGGACCCCTAACTGACATTATAAACACTTTTTGGGGACCAGTGACATTAATCAGTGCTAAATAATATGCACTGTTACTGTATAAATGACACTGGCAGGGAAGGGGTTAACACTGGAGGTGATCAAAAGGGGTTAATGTATGCCTGTTGGTGTTTACTGACTGTGGAGGGGGGGGGGGTTCTATGACAGGCACACAGAGATCGAGGTTGTAGCTTAGCTGAAACTCCTAATCTCTCTGCCTGTGTGACATAAGAGCTGCCTGCTTTGTTTACATAAGCAGGCGGGTCTTCTGTCAGTTTCTGTGATGATCGCGGGAGGCCGGCTGCGATTGCCGCCGCTCCTCCGGCTGCCAGACTCCCGCTGTGTCTAATCATGAGACCGCCTGCACAAAATCACATAGATCTACGTGATTTTGCGCAGCCGAGCCGCCCTGCCGCAGTACTACAGTACACGCTACTAAAATTGGTACCGATTAAGGCCCCCTGCACACCTTCTATTGGGCTAATGTGACGGTGTAGCCTGCAGTTTCCTGCCTGTAAAACTCTTACCTCCTTGCTGCAGTGGTTCTGCTAAGATCTGTGATTACACTCACATGTGCCGCTGGCTTCTGGCTTCACCTATAGTGGCCGCCTGCTCCACTGTGGATTTATATTCCCTTCCCTTTTATCACTTCTTGGCCCACCTCCCAGTTTGCTTCCCTATATACAGTAAGCATGCTCAGTGCAGCCCGTGTTGGGTTTGGTTGCATTACTTGTGTCTGATGTCCCTTGTACCGACCCTGGTTTCATCTTCCATTTTTGCTTGCTTGCTGCATGCCCTGACATGGGCTTGTTTCCTAGATCCTCTTGTGCCTCCTGCCTTCTGTACTCTGCTTACGTGAGTGGTCTCTGTCAGAGGCGTAACTAGAGCCTTCAGGGCCCCGATGCAAGAAACCATGAAGGGCCCCCCCAGATCCCTGGCCGGGGCCCTTCCCTTCAAGCCCAGGGCTCTTCCCACTAATCCTGGGGCTCTTTACTCTCGTTGCATGGCCTTTTATTACGGTCCCGCAGCAGGATCCTTTCACAAGTTCTGCAGTGGGCTCCCTTCCTGCAATCTTTGGGCCTCCCCACAGTGGTGCAATGCCAGGGCCCGGTCGCAAGTGTGACTTTTGCAATCCTGGAAGTTCACCCACTGGTTTGCTACTGGGCCCCCTGGAGCATGGGGCCCGGTAGCAATCGCAACCCCTGCAACCCCTGTAGTTACGCCCCTGGTCTCTGTATCATCAGCTGGGTGTTCCTGGGGCCGTGATCTGGTATAAGCTTGCTGCAAGTCCATTTCCACCACCAGGCTTAGATTGTGTGCCCTGGGGACAGGGCTGTAGATAAGGGGGTACCACCAGTTCTCCTGTATGGGGCCCGGGTCAACAGGGGGACCCAGGCAGCAGCATAAATTTGAGGTGGATTGGGAGGGTGATTGGTGCGGCAGGGGGGTAATTACTGGGTCCAATCCTCTGTATGGCTCTCTGTAGCAGCTGAAAGCTGGCTTCTCCTCTCCCTCCCATTGGCTTTCAACTGCTGTAGAAAGAGCCATACAAAGGATCAATTCCAGTAATTGTCCCCCCCCCCCCATCACACCAATCACCCTCCCTGTGATCCATAGGGTTGCCACTTTTTCTTCAAGCCAAGCCCGAACACTTTAGCAGTGCACTATAGGGTTGTATCGGACCTGGGACACCTTTATGCGCTCCAAAGAGAATAGAATTGGGGCGTGCATAGTGCCCCCCCCCCCACCCTCCTGTCAGGCCCTGTTCCAAGCCACATTCCTGTCCTAATATTTTGTCCAGGTTTCAGGCAAACTGAAACCCGGACACATGATTCAAAACTCAGACTGAATCCCAGACAGGTGGCAACCCTAGTGCACCATACGTTTCCCCCTAAACTTTTCCGTCTATCTGTGCACATTGCTCTTATTAATTGTGTCATCTACATAAACATTCTATAGCCTTCTGTGGATGTTGGACAGCCTGCACCCCTCCTTCGACAAGAACTCAATGACACACATTGCTTAAAATCCATGTTTTTCCTGCAATGTAAAATAAGAAAAAGAGTTACTATAGAGGAAGAGATACTTTACCAACAGATATAGATATATATATATGTGTGTGTGTGTGTGTGTGTGTGTATATATATATACTGTATATATATATATATATGTTTATATACACACACAGTATCTCACAAAAGTGAGTACACACCTCACTTCTGGCATCAAAAGTGAGTACACCCCTAAGTGTAAATGTCCAAATTGGGCCCAATCAGCAATTTTTCCTCCCCAGTGTCATGTGACTCGTTAGTGTCACTACCGGTAGCATTGTCAACCCGCGGAATGGGAACTCCTGGAACTCTTGCTGCATACTTTAGTTGAATAACAACATTTTGTTTGGTAGTGCACAAGTAGGCAGGTCAAAGGTATGGCGTTTATCCCCCTGTTAGTGTGGTCAACTCCCATACTGTGTATTGCCATTTTGCTGCTCCTCTGCTATTTCAATACCTAGAGGATGTACCAGCAGGAACCACACAACCCCAAAGAAATGTCCACCACTGGTGAGGGAGATGCAAGAGCATTTAAGCCTTGTAGTCCTGCAAGAGCTTCCTTGGAGCTTGCACCCACGTCTGTACAGGTGTTGGACACGGCAATCTGGATTTATAAGGAGTCATAAGTCATGATATTTTTGTTTCAATTTAATGAAAAAAAATATATATCATATATAATATTCTGATGATACATATATTTTTTGGTAGGGTTCAGGTATACTTTATGAAGAAAGAAGAGTCACTTAGATTGATCTGGGAACATGTTACAAACAATACCCCCTAGACACGGTTCTTTTTTTGCAGTGAAATATGTTTGCGCAGGAACAACACCTGAAAAATGTACTATGAAATATTCAACATAACCTACAGTTCATCTGTTTATTAATGAGCATACAAGAGTAATGCGAATTCTAGGGCAATAATCAATATAAACTATGAGACTCTTCAGTGGGAAACTGGGACACTTGGGAATAATAGTGCAATTATCTAGCAGATAATGATCTGTGTTCTACTCTCCTCTACCAACTCAGATCTTACATATGCTTAAAGGTACAGTGTCACTTTTTTGTCACTATATCCATCAACTGAATATGTTAATAAAAAAGATATAGGCAAAAGTGTTAAAAAATTATATTTACTCTTTTAAGCAGAATTTTATTTTAAGGAGAGACTGTGGAGACAGAAATAATATAGCTGTGACCCTTGTCTTATACATAGAGCCCAACTCTGGGCTTGGGATCCTCCCTCCTCTCCCGTAAAAGCACCCCTGCACCTTAAAAAAAAGCTGCGTATATACCTTTTTTAAGGTGTCTTCTTTAAAGTTACCGGATGTCACAGTTCCTCTAGATCTTTTTCCATGTAATGATGTGACACCACTCTGCAGCATTCTCGTTTGAGTCTAAGGCAGGTTCATGAGCTGGGTCTTTAAATTCCAAGAGAGGGTTGGACTTTAAAGGTGCAGGCTTGGGGGCTCATTAACTGTTATAGGCATACCTGGGAACATTTGAAAATTACAATTCTTGAGAACTGGGGCGGAGTAGGTGGTTGAGCAGTGACTGGGGCTAATCAAGCCATGCTAAGGGCAGCGAAGGGCGAGCATGGAAAAATGATGCTAAAAGTGCACCTAAAGACTTTGAAAGTGTCCGACAGTATTAATGGAAGTGGATGAAAAAATCTATAGAAATGAATGACAGTATCAGAGGTTCGCAATTGGCTGCAGTACCAAGAGGTCTGATTTGTAATACATTACAATAAGTGAATATGTTGGGCAGCACAGTGGCTAAGCGGTTAACACTTCCACCTAGAAGCCCTAGGGTAATTGGTTTGAATCCCAACCACAACATTAACTGCCTGGAGTTTGCATATTCTTCTTGTGCCTGTGTGGGTTTTCTCTGGGTACTCCAGTTTCCTCCCACCCTTCAAAGACATGCTGGTAGATTATTCGGCTCTAGTACATGTATGTATAAATGTGTGTTAAGGAGGATCTGCAGATCTGAGATCTTCTCATGCCCGAACATAGCTCCGTCCCACACCGCCATGTTCTTTCTGACATCATCGAGAGGCCCAGCGGCTTTTCTTGGTTCAGCGGGCAGGCCTCCCAATGATGCACCAATAGGCCCACCCCCCAATCTTTTCTGAATGAAGGCTATGCCTCCTGCGATATGTGATGTGCATATCCCGGGAGGCACAGCGGGCAGCGCGCACGTAATTCGGGTGAATGACGCACATAGGGAGGTGAGGCCCGGAAATTTTTAGTTGAAAAAAGGTATAAAAAAAGCGCGATAACGGAGAAAAGGATGGAAGGAGGGGGGAAGTGGCGGAAAGTAGCAGAAGAGGGTTAAGGTCTGCTTTAAGGACCTTAAATTGTAAGCTCCTTGAGAGCAGGGACTGATGTGAATGTATAATATATATATATATATATATATATATATATATATATATATATATATATATATATATATACAGGGCTCAAAATTTAAAGTCCTGAGCTACTAGCCAGGCCTTAAGGGTTACCCGCCACCAGTTGCCCCACCCAACTCCTACCCTGCCCCGCCCCTAATTTCCCCTAAACAATATACATTCTCTAAACAGCAAGACCACAGCTATGTTACTCACTGCCATTCCCATCCTCACCACAGCCCATGTCTGGCCCGGCAAGTACACTGAAATTCCGGCATGCCTGGGCTCTTTCTGGCAAGTTCCCCATTATGGTTATAGTTGTTGCATTGTTTAACCACTTGCCGACCGCCCACAGTATATTTACTGCGGCAGTCAGCCCCTTCTGGGCAAAGCGACGTAGTACTACATCGCTCGCCCAGGAGCCTGCAGGGGGCGAGTGTGCGCCGCCGGAGGCGAGCTCCCACCCCCGCTCTTTCCCCTTCATCCCCTCGCGTGTGACCGGTGGCTCCGATGTCCGCCGGCCACTCGCGATCTCCCGCTGGAGAGGGAGAAAGGCAGACAGCTGATGTAAATATAGCCGCCTGTCATTCTCCCTGGTGTAACTGCAGAGATCATACGATCCTGCTATGTAGGATCGTATGTCTCTGTGGTTACATCACAAGCCACACCCCTTTACAGTTAGAATCACGCCCCTAGGGACACACTTAACCCCTTGAGCTCTAATAAAGTTAACCCCTCCCCTGCCAGTGTCATTTTCACAGTAACAGTGCATATGTATAGCACTGGTTACTGTAGTAATGTCTCCGGTACCCCCAAAAGTGTCAAAAATGTTAGTCAGGGGTCCGAACTGTCCGCCGCAATGTCGGAGTCCCGCAAAAAAAAAATTACACGTTAAAAAAAAAAAAACAATAAAAATGACGTAAATCTTTCCCTTAGTTAGTAAACGCAATAACTTTTGTGCAAACCAATCAAAATACGCTTATTGTGATTTTATTTTACCAAAAATATGTAGCAGAAAACAAATTGGCCTAAAATGTTAAAAAATTTAGATTTTTACATTTTTTTGGGGGGAATTTCATATAAAAAATGTGAAAAATATTGTTATTTTTTCAAAATTGACGCCCTTTTTTTGTTTATAGCGCAAAAAATAAAAATCGCACAGGTGATCAAATACCACCAAAAGAAAGCCCTGTTTGTGGGAAAAAAAGGACGTCAATTTCATTTGGGTACAGCGTCGCAATTGCCCGTTAAAGTCACGCAGTGCCGAATCGCAAAATAGGCCCTGGTCTTTGAGCAGGAAAATCCTCCGGGGCTTAAGTGGTTAACATAACTACAAAGTCCAATAGGAAGCAGAGTTTGACCAGCTGTCCAGTGAACTCTGTAATCTAATAGACCTGGTCAGACACACCTTCTCACTTCCTGTGCATTGTAAGTCTGATCAAGGACCTTTGTGCTGAATGGTGTGGCCAGTACTCACCTATGTCAGCACAGAGCACTGCAGTTGGAGACATTTTCCAGCAGGAATCAGTTAAATATAACAATAATATACAGAACCATGAGGACAAATTAAGGGGTGGTTTTATTTATTAAGAATACAGTAAATTCTTCATTTTAAAAACCATGAAAAAAGGTAAAAAATGTGTTGACTAAAAAGCGGATTCATCAAATGAGCAACTGTTCAGTTATTTTAACAGCTGGGTGGTTTGTGAAAAGACAATAAAGGTAAGTACTTAGGTGCGCTTAGGCAGAACTGAACCCCTCAGTGATGGCAAACCTTGGCACCCCAGATGTTTTAGAACTACATTTCCCATGATGCTTATGCACTCTGCAGTATAGTGTACTGCAATGTAGTTCCAAAACATCTGGGGTGCCAAGGTTCGCTATCATTGCCCTATATAGCAAGGTTTCTAGGGGTGGACAAATAATTTTGTGCACAGCAGAACTCAGCCCAGCGTGCTTGAGACTAAATGATCAAGGGGCCACTGTTAAAGTGTCACCCCTGGTCACCTGGTGAGATGCGGAGTTGCACAATCTGAAGTCTGATAGTGAACTGGAAAGGGGTAATTTGGGCAACTCTACCAGTTTTTTTTGTGATTGGATCAGATTTGCCAGTAAAGAGAATTTGTGCCCCTGGCAAGCCCCAGCTTGGCGAGAAGCAACAAATCTCCAAATCCTCCGCAGGTTATACAGCTTGCAAATCGATTTGCTGATCAATACCAATGAGGTTGTCACCCTGGGGGGCCACACAAGTCTACATGTCACATAGGAGGGCATCCTAACAAATTGGGCACACTGCCCAGAAAAGAAAATTGCTGCCCCTGGCAAGCCTCAGCTTGGTGAGAAGCAACAGATTTCCAAATCTGCAGTGAGTTCTGGAGCTTGAAAATCAATTTGCTCATCAATACTAATGAGGTGGTCACCCTGGGGGCCACACAAGCCTACATATCATATAGGAGGGCATCCTAATGAATTGGGCACACTGCCCAGTAAAGAAAATTGCTGCCCCTGGCAAGCCGTGGCTTGGCAAGAAGCAACAGATCTCCAAATCTGCAGCAAGCCCTACAGCTTGCAAATTGATTTGCTTATTAATACCAGTGAGGTTGTCCCCCAGGGGCCACACAAGGCTACATGCTGTAGAGGAGGGCATCACAATAAATTGGGCCACAATAGTCGCTCTGTACTCCACAGGTTCTCTTTAAAACAATATAGTGCTTTTCCAAGTTCTTTCATTTACAGCAATTATTTCGAGGGGAGGTTACACTTGAGTTATATTTAGATATACGATACCCTGACATGCCCTCACACTCCGTCTAGGCTGTTGCCCTGTCTTTTCCTAAAATCGATAAAACAAAAGTTGCATTTCTCCCTTTAATCATTTAAAGATCAAACTGGTGATACAATGTAAATATGGGTGAAATAAGAAACAAACTGTCTACAGAATGCCATTTAATGGTACACAGAATCACGGGCTCCTACATTAGTCTGCAGCCATGGCTATTTTTGCAACATCAAGTAAAAGACATTAGCGTGTCGGAGAAAAGGTCAGCATAGGAATATAGGAACTCAGGACTGCTAGGAGCCAAGTGTTTGTCTGCTGAGTCTCCCTCTCCATAGTTAAACCATGGCCTTTATTTCTTATATTTCATGTTATGGGACAGGTGGACCACCTACAGCTGCTTTCACAACTTGTATCCTTTTAGATTAAAGTGACACATTCTCTTCTAAAAATGCCCCCCCC
Organism: Pelophylax lessonae; assembly: GCF_965119305.1. NCBI lineage: Eukaryota > Metazoa > Chordata > Amphibia > Anura > Ranidae > Pelophylax > Pelophylax lessonae. Next base: position 38,053,053 of record NC_138772.1, read on the forward strand.
CCATCCTCCATAATTACAATGCTCACCTCCATTCCATTGCTCAATGAGTGCTGTTGGTTAATACCCAGTGCTCTCAGGTATGGGGGGGGCATTTTCTCAGAAGTTCCTTGGCTTGATGGGCCAATCACTAGGCCTAAAACTGTCACCTGACAAGGATACGTAAGAAGTAGAATTGTTTCTTGGGGTAAAACATTGTGTTTGATATAGTTAAAGCAGAGGCGTAACTAGAACCTTCAGGGCCCGGTGCAAGAAACCATGAATGGCCCTCCCAACCCCTGGCCGGGCCTATTTCCTTCAAGCCTGGGGCTCTTCCCACTGATCCTAGGGCCCTTTTAGTCTCATTGCGGGGCCATTCATCACAGGTTCTGCAGTGGGCCCCCTTCCTGCCATTTTGGGACCTCCCCACCATGGTGGAATGCCAGGGCCCAGTCGCAAGTGTGACCTTTGCGATGCTGGAAGTTCACCCACTGGTGTCAGTAGTTTTTATTCTTTGGTATTTTGATTGTATTATTTTTTTATCATTTTATTTTATTTCTTTACAATGTCACTGACTATGACTCTGTCCATTCAGAAAAGGAAGGAGCTGGTAAATTACATATTTACCGAACCATTCCTGGTTCTCTATTGTGACACCTCCTCCCCTGCAGCAGCCGGCAGGAGAGATAAGGGAGCACAGTGGGGGGGGGAGGGGACCAGGGGAGCACACAGGGGCCCAGAGACAGCAGAACTCAAGTGAACTGGATAGGAGGTTGGCAGGGGCAGTATACAGAGGAACCAACCTCCTCTATTTTCCTCCTGCAGCTACAGGAAGAGAAAGGAGGACAATGATTTCTCTACATCCTGCTCCTGCTGCCCCTCCTATGCAGGTGTACAGGGGAGTTGCACAGGCCCCCTGGAGAATGGGACCCGGTTGCAATTGCAACCCCTGTAGTTACGCCCCTGAGTTAAAGGGTTTGTAAGGCAGAAGTTTTTTTTTTTTATCCTAATGCATTCCTGCATTAACATTAAAAAAAACCTTCTGTGCAGGAGCCCCCCTTAGCCCCCCTAATACTTACCCAAGCCCGTCTTTATCCAGCAATGTTGCAGAAGTTTCTTAGCTGCCTTGGACACCCTTCCTCATAGGAGCATTCTCTCCACTGGCCACCAATGTATGTAAGGAGCATTCTTCCCACTGACCACCAATGTAAGGGGAATTTGCTTCCACTGACCACCAATGTTAGGAGCATTCTTCCCACTGGCAACCAATGTGAGGAGCATTCATCCCACTAACCACCAATGTAGGAGACATTCTTTCCATTGACTACCAATGTAAGGGCATTCTTCCCATTGGCCATCAATGTAAAGAGAATTCTTCCCACTGGCCACCAATATAAGAAGCATTCTTTCCACTGATCACACATTTAAGGGACATTTTTCTCAACTGACTATTAATCATGCCAGTGTGCTGTAAACTATATATATATATATATATATATATATATATATATATATATATATATATATATATGTATATAGTAATAGTAGTAGAAAGTAATTAGATATAGTAATAAACTGGGTTCTCTGAGAATTAAAAATGATTTTTAAGGGTTCCCCATGTTAAAAAGGATTAGAAAGGCTGTTCTAGACTGCAGAATGTGGGTGTCCCACTTTGGACAGTCATGTCAGTGGGAGGAATGTGCGACAAGTATAAAAAGCTGCATGTTGTACCACATGCAACTTCTATCTTGCAGTTATGAATAAATATTTGATAAATCGACATATAACTTAAAAAAAATCTATTTAACACAATAATCCTTTTTTACATTTTTTTTAAGATAGTTTTCGCTTATATTTCTTTTTTTTTTGCTCCAAATTGTAGATATAACCATTTATTATTTTATGAAATATGTATTCATCTTGAGCGTGCAACGTTTCAATACATCCCACAGATGTTTCCATGTCTTTATTTTTTAATTGTTTATGCTGTTCTCTGAACTGTATAGTTGTTGGTTTTAAGACAGCTAGTCCTCATTAGAATGGATTCTGTGGAGGAGAGAGTAGGTATCGCTCATTCACTGTGGATCTAAAATCCAGCTGATTGAGCTGGCAGCTGTGGGACTTCATTATCCTCTCAAAGGCGGCGTGTCACACCAGCTGGTCCTCATTGGAAGGGGCCATGACATCACTTTCACTAGACTAGTCATAAATGTAACAATGGCCTATCTGCAAAAGTTCTTGTGGAGTTGTCATTTGCTTTCAGAATGAACTAACTTGAAGTTAATGTACAGTTTCATATATTATATTATATTATATTATATATAGGGGTGTACCTCAAAGCTCTCACATATATGCCTGTGTGCACATGTATATATACTGACTGTGCCAGTAGAGCAATGGGCAGTGTCAGTAGGACAGAGATTGGTGTCAGTAGAGCAGTGGGCAGTTTATTGGTGTAAGTAGTTCAGTGGGCAGTATCAGTAGGACAGAGATTGGTGCCAGTAGAGCAGTGGGCAGTGTCAGTAGGACAGAGATTGGTGTCAATAGGGCAGTGGGCAGCGTCAGTAGGACAGAGATTGGTGTCAGTAGGGCAGTGTGCAGTGTCAGTAGGGCAGAGATTGGTACCGGTAGGGCAGTGGACAGTGTCAGTAGGACAGAGATTGGTGTCAGTAGGGCAGTGGATGGTGTCAGTAGGACAGAGCTTGGTGTCAATAGAGCAGTGGGCAGTGTCAGTAGGACAAAGATATGTGTTAGTAGGGCAGTGGGCAGTTTATTGGTGTAAGTAGTTCAGTGGGCAGTATCAGTAGGACAGAGATTGGTGCCAGTAGAGCAGTGGGCAGTGTCAGTAGGACAGAGATTGGTGTCAATAGGGCAGTGGGCAGCGTCAGTAGGACAGAGATTGGTGTCAGTAGGGCAGTGTGCAGTGTCAGTAGGGCAGAGATTGGTACCGGTAGGGCAGTGGACAGTGTCAGTAGGACAGAGATTGGTGTCAGTAGGGCAGTGGACGGTGTCAGTAGGACAGAGATTGGTGTCAGTAGGGCAGTGGGCAGTGTCAGTAGGAGAGAGATTGGTGTCAGTAGAGCAGTGGATGGTGTCAGTGGGACAGAGATTGGTGTCAGTAGGGCAGTGGACGGTGTCAGTAGGACAGAGATTGGTGTCAGTAGGGCAGTGGGCAGTGTCAGTAGGAGAGAGATTGGTGTCAGTAGAGCAGTGGACGGTGTCAGTGGGACAGAGATTGGTGTCAGTAGAGCAGTGGGCAGCATCAGTAGGACAGAGATTGGTGTCAGTAGGGCAGTGGGCAGTGTCAGTAGGACAGAGATTGGTGTCGGCAGAGCAGTGGGCAGTGTCAGTAGGACAGAGATTGGTGTCAGTAGAGCAGTGGGCAGTGTCAGTAGGACAGAGATTGGTGCCAGTAGAGCAGTGGGCAGCGTTAGTAGGACAGAGATTGGTGTCAGAAGAGCAGTGGGCAGCGTCAGTAGGACAGAGCTTGGTGCCAGTAGAGCATTGGGCAGCGTCAGTAGGACAGAGATTGGTGTCAGTAGGGCAGTGGGCAGTGTCAGTAGGACAGAGATTGGTGCCAGGAGAGCAGTGGACAGTGTCAGTAGGAGAGAGATTGGTGTCAGTAGGGCAGTGGGAGTGTCAGTAGGACAGAGATTGGTGCCAGTAGAGTAGTGGGCAGTGTCAGTAGGACAGAGATTGGTGCCAGTAGAGCAGTGGGCAGTGTCAGTAGGACAGAGATTGGTGTTAATAGGGCAGTGGGCAGCGTCAGTAGGACAGAGATTGGTGTCAGTAGGGCAGTGTGCAGTGTCAGTAGGGCAGAGATTGGTACCGGTAGGGCAGTGGACAGTGTCAGTAGGACAGAGATTGGTGTCAGTAGGGCAGTGGATGGTGTCAGTAGGACAGAGATTGGTGTCAGTAGGGCAGTGGGCAGTGTCAGTAGGAGAGAGATTGGTGTCAGTAGAGCAGTGGATGGTGTCAGTGGGACAGAGATTGGTGTCAGTAGAGCAGTGGGCAGCATCAGTAGGACAGAGATTGGTGTCAGTAGGGCAGTGGGCAGTGTCAGTAGGACAGAGATTGGTGTCGGCAGAGCAGTGGGCAGTGTCAGTAGGACAGAGATTGGTGCCAGTAGAGCAGTGGGCAGTGTTAGTAGGACAGAGATTGGTGTCAGTAGAGCAGTGGGCAGCGTCAGTAGGACAGAGCTTGGTGCCAGTAGAGCATTGGGCAGCGTCAGTAGGACAGAGATTGGTGTCAGTAGGGCAGTGGGCAGTGTCAGTAGGACAGAGATAGGTGTCAGTAGAGCAGTGGGCAGTGTCAGTAGGACAGAGATTGGTGTCAGTAGGGCAGTGGAGGGTCTCAGTAGGACAGAGATTGGTGTCAGTAGGGCAGTGGCCAGTGTCAGTAGGACAGAGATTGGTGCCAGGAGAGCAGTGGACAGTGTCAGTAGGAGAGAGATTGGTGTCAGTAGGGCAGTGGGAGTGTCAGTAGGACAGAGATTGGTGCCAGTAGAGTAGTGGGCAGTGTCAGTAGGACAGAGATTGGTGTCAGTAGGGCAGTGGATGGTGTCAGTAGGACAGCGATTGGTGTCAGTAGGGCAGTGGACCTGTCAGTAGGACAGAGATTGGTGTCAGTAGGGCAGTGGATGGTGTCAGTAGGACGGGAGACTGGTGTCAGTAGGGCAGTGGGCAGCGTCAGTAGGACAGAGATTGGTGCCAGTAGAGCAGTGGGCAGTGTCAGTACGACAGAGATTGGTGCCAGTAGAACAGTGGGCAGTGTCAGTAGGACAGAGATTGGTGTCAGTAGAGCAGTGGGCAGTGTCAGTAGGACAGAGATTGGTGTCAGTAGAGCAGTGGGCAGTGTCAGTAGGACAGAGATTGGTGCCAGTAGAGCAGTGGGCAGTGTCAGTAGGACAGAGATTGGTGTCAGTAGAGCAGTGGACAGCGTCAGTAGGACAGAGATTGGTGCCAGTAGAGCATTGGGCAGCCTCAGTAGGACAGAGATTGGTGTCAGTAGAGCAGTGGGCAGTGTCAGTAGGGCAGTGGAGGGTCTCAGTAGGACAGAGATTGGTGTCAGTAGGGCAATGGCCAGTGTCATTAGGATAGAGATTGGTGCCAGGAGAGCAGTGGATGGTGTCAGTAGGATAGAGATTGGTGTCAGTTAGGCAGTGGGCAGTGTCAGTAGGAGAGAGATTGGTGTCAGTAGGGCAGTGGGCAGTGGGGAGTGTCAGTAGGACAGAGATTGGTGCCAGTAGAGTAGTGGGCAGTGTCAGTAGGACAGAGATTGGTGTCAGTAGGGCAGTGGATGGGGTCAGTAGGACGGGAGATTGGTGTCAGTAGGGCAGTGGGCAGCGTCAGTAGGACAGAAATTGGTGCCAGTAGAGCAGTGGGCAGTGTCATTACGACAGAGATTGGTGCCAGTAGAACAGTGCCAGTAGAACAGTGGGCAGTGTCAGTAGGACAGAGATTGGTGTCAGTAGAGCAGTGGGCAGTGTCAGTAGGGCAGAGATTGGTGCCAGTAGAGCAATGGGCAGTGTCAGTAAGACAGAGATAGGTGTCAGTAGAGCAGTGGGCAGTGTCAGTAGGACAGAGATTGGTGCCAGTAGAGCAGTGGGCAGTGTCAGTAGGACAGAGATAGGTGTCAGTAGAGCAGTGGGCAGTGTCAGTAGGACAGAGATTGGTGTCAGTAGGGCAGTGGATGGTGTCAGTAGGACAGAGATTGGTGTCAGTAGAGCAGTGGGCAGTGTCAGTAGGACGGGGATTGGTGCCATTAGAGCAGTGGGCAGTGTCAGTAGGACAGAGATTGGTGCCAGTAGAGCAGTGGGCAGTGTCAGTAGGACAGAGATAGGTGTCAGTAGAGCAGTGGGCAGTGTCAGTAGGACAGAGATTGGTGTCAGTAGGGCAGTGGATGGTGTCAGTAGGACAGAGATTGGTGTCAGTAGAGCAGTGGGCAGTGTCAGTAGGACGGGGATTGGTGCCATTAGAGCAGTGGGCAGTGTCAGTAGGACAGAGATTGGTGTCAGTAGGGCAGTGGGCAGTGTCAGTAGGACAGAGATTGGTGCCAGTAGAGCAATGGGCGGTGTCAGTAGGACAGAGATTGGTGCCAGTAGGGCAGTTGGCAGTGCCAGTAGGACAAGAGCAGTGGGCAGTGTCAGTAGTAGGACAGAGATTGGTGTCAGTAGAGCAGTGGATGTTGTCAGTAGTTTTTGTATTATTTATTTTTATATTATTTTTTTACAGTTTTATTTTTATTTTTTTTTACAACTTTCTTAGGAACCCCATTAGGGCTCTTTGGTGAAATATCAGGGATTTAAGCATGGGGAATCTGCACCATACAGGGTTATTATGGTGTGCCCGGACACACCTGGCACACCCTGTGCGCACGCCTATCATGTTATATTATATTATATTAGAAAAACTAAACCCACACATAAAAAGGTAACATGTTGCAGCTTGCCAGGGCTTAGGTTAGGCTGCTGCATTATGCCTGTGAAGGTTCTCATTTATCCAGGTCACGGTATAGTCAGTTGTAGTGATGAGCCTAACTGCCCTGGGTTCAAATTGGCAGAAATTCGGATGCCAAACCTGAACCCCATTGAATTGAATGGGAGCTGAATCTGAGGTTTGCAAGTGGTTTACCGGGATTATGATTGACAATATCAGCCAGAACCCCAGTAGAGTTTTCTTGCAGCTTGCAGCTGGCTTTTTCTTAGTGGCTCAAAAGCCGCTGGAACAGTTTCCAAAGCAGAGCGAGGGGACGTCCCCCTCCCACGGATCGCCAGGGTTTCTCAGGCTGACCGTCTCTGCTGGTTCGCCCGAGAAACGATCCGACGGTGCGGCCCAGCTGCTCCCATAGACGATCAAAGAATACATACTCTTTGATCACCTCTATGGCCTTGGAGGACCGGAGTGACGTCATGAATAGGGATGATCAAACGGTTCGGGTCGACCATCAGTTTGACCCGAACATTGACTGTTCGAGGTTCGGCCGAATTTAGAACTTTTTGCTGAAAAAGTTCGGAATTCGGCAACTAGAACCGACCAAAATGCAATGGGACAGGAAATGGGCTTTAAAAGCCCATGATTGGACCAGAACCATTAGCAAAAGCCAATTGAGGGGGCAGGAGAATGCTAGGAATGTGATTGGAGTGACTAGGGGGTCCCTAGGCCAATCATTAGTGAATACGCCCCCCAGTATATAAGATAACCCCCGCCAAATTCCTAGCATTGTAATACAGGGACATGGAAGAGAGTGAAAGCAGTTCTGTTAATTTTACTTTAAAAGTGTCATTTTAGCATTTATTAGTGTGAGGAAAGGGATATCTAGTGTAGTTAGGGTGCTCTTTTACACTTTAGTTAGATGCAAAAATTTAGTTTCTGTAGGGAAAGTGTGAAGTGTCAGGGTGACCGTAATGTAGTGTAGGGTGAACTGACACTGACTGCTATGGCAGGGTGACCAAACCCTTCCATATCAGGGTGACCGTAATGTAGTGTAGGGTGAACTGACACTGACTGCTATGGCAGGGTGACCAAACTCTTCCATTTCAGGGTGACCGCTATAGAGAAAAGATAGTTTCTCTTAAGTCACATTCGGTGCACTAATATGGCTTCTCGTCGGTCAGCTTGCTTTTTGGCTGCAGGCGTTTATAGGGATTTTTTGAGCACATGTTTGGAGTCAGGCATAATATCTGAACATGTGTATAGGGGGTATATATACACACCCATGTATGTATATATATACACCTGCACATATATAGGTGTGAAAGGAGCAGAAAAAACTACTTGCGCTAATGAAATAATTAACACCAATATAGTTACGCTCCTATCACACCTATATATGTGTATGTGTAAAATACATATAAGTGTGTGTGTATATATATACCCCTATACAGAAGTTCAGATGTTTTGCCTGCCTCCAAAGAACCCAAAAAAATGCCCAAAAAAACGCTAGCGCCAAAAAAAAAAAAACGCCCAGGTGTGTTTTTGCAGGCATTTTTTGGGGGGTTTTTGGAGGCAGGCAAAACATCTGAACTTGTGTATAGTGGTATATATACACACATACTTATATGTATTTTACACTTACACATATATAGGTGTTATAGGAGCGGAGCCATATTAGTGTTAATTATTTCATTAGCGCAAGCATATATTTCTGCTACTATCACACCTATATATGTCTAGGTGTATATATACATATAAGTATGTGTGTATATATACCCGTATACACAAGTTCAGATGTTTTCCTCCAAAGAACCCAAAAAAATGCCCAATAAAAACGCTAGCGCCGAAAAAAAACGCCCAGGTGTGTTGTTGCAGGCATTTTTTTTAGGTTTTTGGAGGCAGGCATATAGGTGTGATAGTAGCAGAAATATATGCTTGTGCTAATGAAATAATTAACACTAATATGGCTCCGCTCCTATAACACCTATATATGTGTAAGTGTAAAATAAATATAAGTATGTGTGTATATATACCACTATACACAAGTTCAGATGTTTTGCCTGCCTCCAAAAACCCCCAAAAAATGCCTGAAACAACACACCTGGGCGTTTTTTTTTTTTTTTTTTTGGCGCTAGCGTTTTTTTGGGCATTTTTTGGGTTCTTTGGGGGTTTTTTTATTTATTTTTTTTTTATTTTTTCAATAATTGGCTCTCTATCAAAAATGACAATTTTTAAGAAAAGTTTGATCATCCTAGTCATGAAGTCTCTTTTATTTCAGGCTGGAAGTAAATCAATCTTTTTTTTTTTATTACAACAAAAAAACTAATTTTTTTTCTGATCTTTTGCTTTTAAAGGTAAAAAAGAGGTTTGGGGTATTTTGACCCCCAGATCTCTCCATAAAGAGAACCTGTCATCCTTAGTTTTATTACAAGGGATGTTTACATTCCTTGTAATAGGAATAAAAGTTAACCAAAAAAAGGGACAGTGTAAAAATAAAAAAAAAAATAAAATGTAAAATAAGTAATAAAAAAAATTAAATTTAAAGCGCCCCCATGTTCCTCCATGCTTGCACGCAGAAGCAAATGCATACATAGGTCACGCACGCATATGTAAACTGTATTCTCACCACACATGTGAAGTATTGCTGCGAACGTTAGAGTGAGAGCAATAATTCTAGTTCTAGACTTCCTCTGTAACTCTAAACAGGTAACCTGTAAAGGCATTTAAAGCATCGCCTATGGATATTTTTAAGTTACGGCAGTTTGACCCTATTCCGCGAGCATGACATGTTAGGTATCTATTTACTCAGTGTAACATCATCTTTCACATTATATAAAAAAATTGTGGTAAATATTATGTTTTGTTTTTTTTAATTTATGAAAGTGTATTTTTTCCCCAAAAAATTTTATTTAACATAAAAAAATTGCAGCAATCGCTATTTTATTCCCTAGGGTCTCTGCTAAAAAAAATATATATATTTTTTGGGGGGTTATAAGTAATTTTCTAGCAAAAAATACTGATTTAAACTTACATCGTTACAAAAAAAAAAGTTCAACCAACTCAACCAAAAAAAAAAAAAAAAGAAAACACAACCATACAATCCCATACACATAATCCTATACCCCCAGTTGATCCAGAGGAAGGCAAAAAAACCCAGTAAAGCATGATTCAATTTGCTCCAAAATCCTTCCTGATCCCCCGGGAGGCAATTGTATATTCCCTGGATCAACCTTGCCTATAAATATTAGTATCCAGTTATATTATGTACACCCAGGAAAGAATCCAGGCCTTTTTTAAAGCAATCTAGTGAGCTGGGCAGAACCACCTCTGGAGGGAGTCTATTCCACATTTTCACAGCTCTTACAGTGAAGAAACCTTTCCGTATTCAGAGATGAAATCTCTTTTCCTTCAGACGTAAAGAGTGCCCCCTTGTCCTCTGTGATGACCTTAAAGTAAACAACTCATCACCAAGTTCACTATATGGACCCCTTATGTATTTATACATGGTGATCATATCCTCCCTTATGTATTTGTAAATGGTGATCATATCCCCCATTAACCACTTCTGGACCGGAAGATTTCCCCCCTTAATGATCAGGCCATTTTTTGCGATACGGCACTGCGTTATTTTAACTGTAATATGCACGGTCCTGCGACACTGTACCCAAATAAAATGTATGTTCCTTTTTCCCACAAACAGAGCTTTCTTTTGGTGGTATTTGATCACCTGTGCGGTTTTTATTTTTTTGTGCTATAAACAATTTTGAAAAAAAAAACAATAGTTTTTACTTTCTGCTATAAAACATTCCCAATAAAAAAAATTAAAAAAATCTATTTTTTTCATCAATTTAGGCCAATACGTATTCTGCTACATATTTTTGGTAAAAGAAATCCCAATAAGTAAATATTGATTGGTTTGCACAAAAGTTATTGCGTCTACAAACGATGCGTGACGTAACCGCATAGCTGGAACGCAAGCCGGAACACTCCGCTCGCCACTCTGTCAGCGGTTACATTGTCACAGAGCCTGTACTTTGATATAGTTTTTACCCATGGATGGGAAATAAACTTTCTTAAACTTTATTACACTATTGGAGCATTCCTTTTTTTGCATACCCTGGCCCCATATCGAGGAGAGAATAAGGCTCCATGTACACGGGACGCTGGAAATGGCCGTTTAGGAGCAGTTGGGCGTTTTTTTCAGAAGCCCCTGAACCCACCTACATTTTATCTTATCTGTCCATGTACACCAGGTCGTTTACAGTCATTTGCAGGCAGTTGCATTCAGGGACTTTTATTAGAACGCAATTATTTGCGTTCGAACGTGTGTTTCCCGGCGCTTCAAACGCACAAACGCGTCCGAACGCGTTTGAACGCGATGACCCGCGTTTAGCGTTCGCGTTTTTCCATTTTAGGCTCCATGTACACGGGACGTTGTTAAAAGTCCCTTTGAATGCTGGAATTTTTTGGACGTTTGAAATGTCCGTTCAGTCGCGTTTGTACACGCGTTTAGCGGGCGTTTAGCAGCGTTTGCGGGCGCTTGCGTTTAGAAGCGTTCCTAGAGGTCATAAAAATTATTCCCCTTTAAAATGGAAAAACGCGAATGCTAAACGCGGGTCATCGCGTTCGGACGCGTCCAGACGCGTTTGTGCGTTTGAAACGCCGGGAAACACACGTTCGAACGCAAATAATTGCGTTCTAAAAACAGTCCCTGAACGCAACTGCCTGCAAATGACTGTAAACGACCTGGTGTACATGGACAGATAAGATAAAATGTAGATGGGTTCAGGGGCTTCTGAAAAAAACGCCCAACTGCTCCTAAACGGCCATTTCCAGCGTCCCGTGTACATGGAGCCTAAAGGGGAATAATTTTTTTGACCTCTAGGAACGGTTCTAAACGCAAACGCCCGCAAACGCCGCTAAACGCGGGTACAAACGCGACCGAACGGACGTTTCAAACGTCCTAAAAATTCCAGCATTCAAAGGGACTTTTAACAACGTCCCGTGTACATGGAGCCTAAAGGTGATGAGGAATCCATCCTTTACTTCCAGTATAGGAGCGGCACAAGGGAATCTATCTTGGCCCGGAGGGCCTACAAGCGTGATCCGTCTTAGTGCTATAAAGCACATAAGACCCACTATCTCTGGTAAGTGAGCCATTTTTAACAAATCCACTGGAAAAAGGAACCCATGCAACCAAAAGTCACGAACCGTATTGGATAATTTGAGCACAAACCACTTGCACCTTGATTTAAGAATTGGAAGATTTTTGGACTAATTTATTGTCACTATTTATGGACTTTCAACGATTGCACTATATTTAATTAACAATTTCACACTACTGTCATATTTTATTCATAGGTGTGCGCAGCCTATTGCATTAGGGTGTGCACCCCAAAGTTTAAATACACATGCATGTGTTTGCCTACATGTATATGGCCCCGGTACATTACTCTCCCTGCTGGCAAAGTGAAATAGAAGTGTGTGGCACTTCTCTTATGGCAGAGCAGGTCCGAGGGAGATCTTTCCCATCTCCTCACTGGTAAACAGAGCGATAATGCTAATGTGCCCTAGGTGATTAGGGTGTGCCCAGGCACACCCGGCACACCCTGTGCGCACGCCTATGATTTTATTCATCATTGCACTACTGTTTAGTATAACACTGGATTATTCATTTGTATATTGCATAAAGCTATGCGACTGTTTTATTTATTTATAACTTTTGCACATGAACTCATCGATACAAATTATTTATATATATAATTTTTTTAGTAATTAATTTATTTGTATTGTACACACTACCATTAGCAAGCGCTGTAGATAGTCTTAACACATAAGACTGTGTTTTTGACAATATAAGGTGAGTTTACTGCTAAAATAAAGGTAAAATTCAGGACTTGCGTGGGTGTAAGAAGATGTCCGCCTCTGCTTCGCGTTCTGTCACATTAGGAAACCTATTGGAACGCATGGGGCACGTGCAGTAAAGCCTCGTACACACGCGTCGAACATTGGCAGGGAATTTTCGTCCAACGACCGATCTATCGATTTTCGGCTTGTTAGTATGATGCTTCCGACAACCGACTCCGACTACTGCAGGCTATAAAATTTTTGTCCGTCGTCAAAACACGGCCGATTTTCGTGCAGTCAGTACAGACAACCGACTCCGACTACTGCAGGCTATAAAATTTTTGTCCGTCGTCAAAACACGGCCGATTTTCGTGCAGTCAGTACAGATTTTGACAGGGAAAAATCTAATGAGCAAGACTGGGCATGCTCAGAGAAGAAAGAACACAAAGAAAGCAAACCAACACATGACATCACTACTGAAGTAGAATTTTGTCGGGCGAAAAAATTTGTGTGCAGTCTAGAGCACATTCCAACCAACAAAACACAACTCTGGACAAAAGACGGACGATCGGTCGGCTGATAATCGTTGCGTGTGTACTAGGCTTAACTTGTTTTAGTCAGTACATCATTTCCGGTAGCAGAATCTGATAGGTAGCGCTATTCTGATAGAACACCAGGACCTCATTTTCACGAAGGCTATGTTCTTGGCGTTGCTATTTACAGGCGTTTTTTAGGCGTTTTTCATGGGCGTTTTTTTTTCAGGCGTTTTTAGGTTGACAAGTGACCAATGGAAAAAAATTAAAAGGCCTGTAATCTGCCCAAAAAGAAGCTCTTGTACTTTTTTGAGCGTCGGGCGTTTTGCTTAAAACGTCAAAACGCTCAGATGTCAACAGGGGCCATTGAAATGAATAGGATTTGTTTTGTTGGGCGTTTCTTGAGCTGATCCTTAGAGCTGAAAAACACCCAAAAATGCCAAGATGTGAATTTAGCCTAAACTAGACATAAATGTAGCAATGGCCTATCTGCAAATGTTCTCGTAGAGTTGTCGGTTGCTTTCAGAATTAACTGATTTAAAGCTAATGTACAGTTTTATATATTCTATTCTTTCCTATTCTATATTTATAAAGCAAAACAAAACCCAAGAATAAAATTGTAACATGTTGCAGCTTACCAAGGCTTAGATGTATGTGAAGGTTCTCATTCATCCAGGCTATAGCACAAGGAGAATTGATGAGCTGAACTGGCCTCAGTTCGGCAAACATCAAAGAAATTTGTATTCTCAACCTGAAACCGATGGAAATTAATTGGAGCTGAATCTGTCCAATTAAAAATTAACATTTTACGAGCTAATAGGCAGGGGGTGTGACAAAACAGCATGGGAAGGAGGCAACATAGTAGTACCCTTAGGGCTCATCAGCTGGAACTTGGTGGAACTCAGTTCCACCACCTCTGCTCCCTGCTCACCACTATCACTTGTAAACACAGAAGTCCGGCTTCTAGGTTTACAAGTGACAGCTCATCTCCCAATGGCTTCCATAGATCTGATCTCCTGAACGGCTCTTACTGAGTGCAGGATGGAGACAAGGGGGATGCAGGTGAAAGGGGTAGAGGATTTGTGCTAGGAGGGGTGAATTTGTTTATTTTTGGGAGGGGGGGGGGGTTTGAGCTGGGGCGATTTGGGGTATGTTGGGGCAAAGATTTGTGCTAAAATAGGGAATTTCAACAGGGGGCGGATTTGTACTGGGAGGAAGGGAAATTTATGCTTAGAGGTGCTCAATGTTTCTGTGGAGATTTTTGAGGGTAAAGTTGATGGACTGGCCAAGCATGTCTCCAGACCTAAACCCTCTTGAGCATCTGTGGGGCATCCTCAAACTGAAGATGGAGGAGTGCAAGGTCTCTAACATCCACCAGCTCTGTGATGTCATCATGGAGGAGTGGAAGAGGACTCCAGTGGCAACCTGTGAAGCTCTGGTGAACTCCATGCCCAAGAGGGTTAAGGCAGTGCTGGAAAATAATGGCGGCCACACAAAATATTGACACTTTGGGCCCAATTTGGACATTGTCATCAAGGGGTGTACTCACTTTTGTTGCCAGCGGTTTAGACATTAATGGCTGTGTGTTGAGTTATTTTGAGGGGACAGCAAATTTACACTGTTATACAAGCTGTACACTCACTACTTTACATTGTAGCAAAGTGTCATTTCTTCAGTGTTGTCACATGAAAAGGTAGAATAAAATATTTACAAAAATGTGAGGGGTGTACTCACTTTTGTGAGATACTGTATATGATTGTTATGATAAGGTCCTACCTAGGATATACACCTTTTATTTATTTCTTTGTAATAGTAATTATGTTATGTAAGAGAGCTATAGGGGTTGTAAAGTCAGAAGGTTTTTTTTTTTATCTGAATGCATTCTATGCATTAACCACTTCAGCCCCAGAAGGTTTTACCCCCTAATGACCAGGCCATCTTTTGCGATTCGGCACTGCGTTAATTTAACGGACAATTGCGCGGTCATACAACGCTGTACCCAAAAATAATTTCTGTCATTTTTTTCCCACAAATATAGCTTTCTTTCGGTGGTCTATGATTTTTATTTTTTTGCGCTATAAACAAAAAAAGAGCGACAATTCTGAAAAAAAAAAAATAAAAACTATATTTTTCACTTTCTGATATGTAACATTCCCAATAAAAAGAATGGATAAATCTAATTTTTTCACCATTTTAGGCCAATTTGTATTCTGCAACATCATTTTGGCTAAAAAAAATCCCAATAAGCGTATTTTGATTGGTTTGCGCAAAAGTTATTGCGCCTACTAACTATGGGAAAGTTAATGTCATTTTTATTTATTTATTTATTTTTTTTACTAGTAATGGTGGCAATCAGCATCGGACCCCCAACTGACATTTTTGACACTTTTGGGGGTACCAGTGACATTACTACAGTAATCAGTGCTATAAATATGCACTGTTAGTGTAATAATGACACCGGCAGGGAAGGGGTTCACCCAGGGGCGACCAAAGGGTTAAGTGTGAGCCTAGGGGGTGCTTTCTAACTGTGGGGGGGATGGGCTTGTGGAATTAACACAGAGACCTGTGATCCTAAATAGGAGGATCACGGGCGCTCTGTACTGATTCCTGAGAGAACAACGGTCAGCTGTGTTTACAATAGCAGACCATCGTTCTCTCTCCACGGGGAGCGATAGCGGGTGCCCGGCGGCAATCGCGGCCACCGGTCCCGTGAATCAGCTTCTCCGCTGGTGTATGGGGGCATGCACACACCCCCAGGAGTGCTCCCGTGAACCGACATACCCATAGGTCGGTTTGCGCAGCCGAGCCAGACTGCCTCAGTATATCTGCGGCTGGAGGTCGGCAACTGGTTAAAAGATAAGAAGCCTTCCGTGTGCATCAGCCCCCCTTAGCCCCCCTAATACTTACCTGAGCCCCATCTAGATCCAGCGATGTTGCAGGAGAGACTCTGGTGTCCGGGACTCCTCATTGGCTAAGGCAGCAGTGCAACCCCATTGGCTTCCGCTGCTGTTAATCCAAGTCAGTGAGCCAATGAGGAGAGCAAGTGGGCGGGCCGGGTCACGGCTCCATGTCTGAATGGACACCCAAAGCAGCTGCTCGGCTCAGGAGCCCCCATAGCAAGCTGCTTGCTGTGGGGGCACTCAACAGGAGGGAGGGGCCAGGAGCACCGGCAAGGAGAGAAGAATCCGGGCTGCTCTGTGCAAAACCAACTGTACAGAGGAGGTAAGTAAAAAATGTTTGTTTTTAACAAAAAAAAAATGAAACTTTAGTATAACTTTAATGTTCTCTTTATTTTTGTTTGGTATTTCATGAATGTTGCCTTTTTTTTTATTGTGTTAAATTCTACGTGTAACCTTTTTCTAAAATGAATAAAAATAATTTAAAACACAAGGGGGAAAGAGAAAAGGAAGGAAAAAAATCAAACCACAATAATCACAATGCCAGAGGGTTGATGAGCTCCTGAAAAAAACAAAAAACATTTTTGCCACTGAGACACGTCCTGCATGTTCACTTATCACCGGCTGAATAGAAAGTGTGGGAGATGACAGCTGTTATATACAAGGGGCGGGGCCTCCAGGTCATGTCATTGACCATATATGTGTAGCACTGCCCCCTTGAGGACTGCTGTATTCCACACCTTCGGGTCACCCTGGGTTACCATTAGCAATTTCAGTATGCACAGATTAACACTTTACTTCTTGGCTCAGTCAATGATTGGTCCAGGGGTATATAGTTGTTTTTGGTGTTTTATTTAAATTAGGGATGGGAGAAGGGAATAGTGGGATCCTCCAAATTAACTTTTATCAATGCGGAGGACTCCTACATCTGAATATGCAGCCAGGCTGCTGTTTCACCCTGCCACTAGGTGAATTTGGATTAAGACTCTATCCAGATGACTTGATGGACTAGATCAGGGGTCTCCAAACTACGGCCCTCCAGTTGTTCAGGAACTATAATTCCCATCATGCCTTGTCATGTCTGTGAATGTCAGTTTTACAATGCCTCATGGGACGTGCAGTTCCGCAACAGCTGGAGGACCGTAGTTTGAAGATCCCTGGACTAGATTATCTTCAGGATATTCCCCTAGTATCCCCTTTCACTTGACACACTGACACCCATCCTCTAACTATCCTACACCGGGGTGGCTCCCCCTCAGGTCAGGCCCCTAGACACGATCCCCTGTACTCACAATACTGTTTTTCGAGGGTCTCCATTATCCCTCCCCCTTTAGTCAGCTCTCTGGCTTCAGTTTCATTCCTCTGATCCCCATACTGACCGCTTGCGACCACGTGCCACCACTACAGAGGAGGAGGCAGCTGCCACTCTCCCTCCGGGACTCTGCTCACCAGCCAAAGACCCGGTGCACAAGTGCTCCTGGCTTTTATACAGTATCCCAGAATGCACCGAGACAGCCTGTCTCTACCAATCACAATTGTGGAAAATACCATATTTACAGCGCCACTAGGCGCTCACGTGACCCGCCGGAGAACTTCTCTCCTCCTGCTGACGTCAGCGGCCCTTTGCTCTGCAGTGCTCGGAGCAGGGAAGAAGAGCTCCAGCAGGTCACGTGAGGCACTGATAGGGTGGCACTGATGGGGTGGCACTGATGATGGGGCACTAATATGCAGCACTGATAGGCGGCACTGATATGCAGCACTGATGGGCAATGATATGTGGCACTGATAGGTAGCACTGATATGCAGCATTGGTGGGCACTGATAGGCGGCACTGATGGGCACTGATAGGTGGCATTGATGGACACTGATAGGCGGCACTGATAGGTGGCACTTTTGAGCACTTATAGGCGGCACTGAGGGGCACAGATAGGCGGCACTGATGGGCATAGGTGGGCGGCACTGATAAATGGCAATGATGGGCACTGGTGGGCGGTACTGATAGATGGTAATGATGGGCAGCACCGATGAGGAGGGCACTGGCAGGCTACCTATGCACTGATTGGCATCCCTGGTGGCATGTTTGGGCATCCCTGGTGGCCATGGGTGGGCATTCCCTGGTGGCTCTAGTGGCATCCCTCAAGGGACTGTCCTGGTAATAAATGCTCTGATTACCAGCACAGACAACCCCCCCTCCCCCCCCCCCCATCAGGAGAGCCGCCGATCGGCTCTCCTCTACTCGCGCCTGTCAGGCGTGAGCTGAGGAAAGCTGATCAAAGGCACTTCCTATTTACTATGTGACCAGCTGTGATTGGACACAGCTGGTCACATGGTAAAGAGTCTATGTCATAGGCTCTTTACTGGGATCGGAGATGCGGTGAGTCAGAATGACACACCGCACCACTGATCGCCGCTCTGTGCGTCCCCCCCCCCCCCCCTGGGGGCGCGCAGAGCGTTCTATCCTACTGGACGTCATATGATGGCCAGTCAGGATAGTGCAACCACTTTGCCGCCTTCATTTCGCTATATGGCAGGCAGCAAGTGGTTAGTATATGAGTCCGTTTTATTTTCATGGACACACGGTAGCAGAATGTGAAAAACAATGTTTTTTTTTTTTTGTTTTTTTTTGAATTGTCGCTCTTTTTTGTTTATAGCACAAAAAATAAAAATTGCAGAGGTGATCAAATACCACCAAAAGAAATCTCTATATGTGGGGAAAAAGGACATCAATTTTATTTGGGTAAAGCGACTGCGCAATTGTCAGTTAAAGAAACGCAGTGCCGAATCGCAAAAATTGGCCTGGTCATTAACCACTTGCCGACTGCCGCAAGTACATATACTGCGGCGGTCAGCCCCTCACAGGCAAAGTGACGTATGGGTACGTCACTAGCCTTTGAGGCTCTGGGGAGCGAGCGCGCGCCGCAGGAGGCGCACTCCCGCGCGGTCACGGACCCCCCCACGCGTGTGAGCGGCGGACCCGATGTCCGCCGCTCACTCACGATCGTCCGTGACAGCGGGAGAAAGGTAGGCGGCTAATGTAAACAAGCCGCCTGTCATTCTCCCCTGTGTAGAAACAGTGATCATATGGTTCTACTATGTAGGACCGTTGATCATTGTTCCTACACTTCAAGCCACAGCCAATCACAGTTAGAAACACGCCCCTAGGGACACACACAGCCCCTCCCTCTCCAATACAGTTAACTCCTTCACTACCAGTGTATTTTTACAGTAACAGTGCATATGTATAGCACTGATTACTGTAGTAATGTCACTGGTAACCCCAAAAGTGTCAAAAATGTCAGTCAAGGGTCCGATCTGTCCGCCGCAATGTCGCAGTCCCGCAAAAAACATCGCAGATCGCCGCCATTACACGTTAAATAAAAAAACAACAAAAATGACAAAAATCTTTCCCTTAGTTAGTAAACGTGATAACTTTTGCGCAAACCAATCAAAATACGCTTTTTGTGATTTTTTTTACCAAACATATGTAGCATAAAACAAATTGGCCGAAAATGTTAAAAAATTTGGATTTTTACATTTTTTTTGGGAATTTCATATAAAAAATGTGAAAAATATTGTTATTTTTGCAAAATTTACGCTCTTTTTTTGTTTATAGCGCATGATCAAAAATTGCACAGGTGATCAAATACCACCAAAAAAAAGCTCTGTTTGTGGGAAAAAAAGGACGTCAAATTCGTTTAGGTACAGCGTTGCACGACCGCGCAATTGTCCATTAAAGTCACGCAGTGCCGAATCGCAAAATACCCCCTGGTCAGGAAGGGGGTAAAATCTTCCGGGGCTTAAGTGGTTAAGGGGGAAAATCTTCCGGTCCAGAAGTTATTTAATCTGTGTATTTAGATGCTTGCCTAGCGTTCAGCTTAAAAAAAAAAAAATCTATATATGTCTAGAGTTCTACTTTAACATGTATTGATAAGAATGTTTACATTAAACTGATCAATCTCACATGTGAACAAACGTTTCCCTTTTAAGTCTAACCACCATAGCAGTATAGAGATTGATCTGAAAATAATGTTGTCAGTTAAACGGCAGAGTGAAAAGCCGCGCTCGTGTTGCAGTTGTCCTTAATAATCTATGTAATTTGCTCACAAATCTCCAGCGCAAAAAACGCTTCCTGTTTCGTAGACGGTGTATTAATAAGAAATAATTCATGAATGAAAAACTTCCTTTGTCTGGGAAGCAACGGCTGTGCAGGGAATAGCGATATGGATTTTTAGTTGCAATTGATGCTGATGCTTTTGAAGGAATATTTTCAGGCTATTTGTCTTAAAGTTGAAGTTTAATCTGCTTATTATTTTTTTTTGTCTTCTCTGGTTCATCCTTTCCCTCCTTATCAATATGCTAAACCTTGCTAAAACCTTTCCGTTTTCATTCCATACCTTATTTTATGCCCATTGGAATGATTATTGGGTCTCTGTGCTCGATGCAGGCAAATCAAAGGTAAAAGGTGGGGTCGGCAGGGTGTTGTACATAGTTTCCCGAAAACATTTGTAGAACACCCCCCTAAAGCAGGGCTGTCAAACTCATTTTCATCATGGGTCTCATCATCATTAGGGCCAGTTGTATCTGTAAGACTAGATGTCCAGACCACCCCACTATCAGAATTCAAAAGCCTGCCACCCTCCCTTACATCACAGTGCTCCACCCTTACCTTCTGCTGCCAGGAAGAAGCTGGGTTAGAGCTGGGAAGCAGAAAGTGCAGGGTCTGCAGGAGGACCAGAGGAGGGCTGGAGTCAGCTGCTAGAATGTGCTGAAAGTTGAGACCGGGGAGGTGGAGATGAGGTGGTGCTGCAGCTGCACAGAGGAGTAGGATCTGTTGGAGGAGTCCTGTCCTGGTCTCTTCTGCTTACTGCTGAGACAAGGAGGGGAACAGAGACTAGCCTCTCTGTGGCTGCAGGGAGAAATGCAGGATCTGGTGGAGGAGTTCTGTCCTCCTCTCTGCTGCTGACTGCTGGGGTAAGATGGGGTTGGAGGTGAGGGGGGATGCTGCAGCTACAGGAGAGGTGCGAGGGCCAAATGAAATGGCATAGAGGGCCAGATTTGGGGGAGCGGGCCTTGTGTTTGACACATGTGCCCTAAAGAGCCGCTGGTAGATTATGGCCTATTTCCTTCCCTTAGAGCACACAGAGCCAGGCACACAGCATTTTTGGCATTCCTTCTCTGGCTCAAAAAATCAGTCTAGGCATTTATTTTTGTGTTTTTATTGGGGAACAATGGACTTGGATAGGGAAGGAAAGCGTGGGATACCTCAGAACTTTAAAACTGTACAGCTGGAGGACCACTTAACTTCTGGCTGCTCTGCACAACTTCTGGCTTTATTGCACAACTACTGGCTGCACATCCGTAAAGTAATATCCCACAGGATCTCTAGGCTGTCTATGACCTGTACTCCCAGAGTTTCAAAGCACCACACTGTCACACTTGCAGCACTGAGTTCTTGCACTCATTTAGCCACAGGATTCTCGATTGCCTCCTGCTAATATCCACCAGGCTTTTCCTGGTGAAGGAGATGTAGACTCACATCACCTCTGGACAACTTGGGCTTTTTCCCACAGCTTCCTCCCAGTTCTATCCCATGAGCTCTTTCCTGAGCCTGCTGGATCCATGGGCTGGATTTGCAAAAAGCCCCCCCAGCTAAGCCTAGCTGAGACTTCAATGTCTTCAGGGTGGCTTTCTCCCAGGCTTCTGCCCAAAAAGGCAGAGCCCCTCAACAGAAGTCTCCTTCCACAGATCTGGACCCTGGAACCGCTGTCCCTGCTTCTCAGGCCTCAGTCTATTTATTGTCTCTTCTCCTACCTTCTGGGCACACCTTCCCAGGGATTGGCTGGTGTCCCATAAATATTCAGGCTGCAGACTCTGTCCTCCCTCTCACTGTACTCTAAAAATCTCTAAAATACAGAGGGAAGTAACAAAGCAGCAGCCTGTGAAACACTGAGCAGCCCTTAGCAATCCACCCTGAATACAGTTGAGCTTAAAGTGTTACTAAACCCAGGAGCCTGCGGTCACTATATCTGGTCTCCCACAGTACACAGAACATGGAAATGCGATTATTTTAGTAAATATAAACTGCTAAATACTTTTTCTATTCAGAAGTATATAGCAGTCTTGTGACTTCTATCAGTTTTTCAGCCAAGCACTGGTTAAAACTTGTAGGAGGAGTTTTCATTCTCCTCTAATTGTCCTATGAGGCTGCATGACTCCTGATGCTCTGTCTGGACAGTGCCGATTGGCCCTATGCTGATTACATGCACTCTCTAAAGAAAACAAAAAAACTCTCTAGCAATACACACCAAACTGAGCATGTGCAGAGTACCTCCAAGGCTCTGTTCTATCAATATATGGATTGGGGACAGTAAAAGAAGGTGAGCCTTTTACACAATTCAGAGGAATAACCCCTTAAGTTACACAATGAGTATAACAAGCATGCTTCACTGCATATAAATACTGATTTTACCGTTATGTGTTTAGTAACACTTTAACTAAATTTGCCTAGCAGCATGCTCTAAACTGGGAGGGTGATAAACATCACAGCACCTTGTCTCAGTGTCCATTTCAAAGGCTATTAGCCCTGATGCAAGCAGTGGTCTGGCCCTTGGGATGAGTTAAGCAAATATCAAAATGTTTTGAGGAGGGGTGTGGCTATTACTCTGCTCTTCAAGCACAGAGTGGGAGAGTAGGAAGGTCATAAGCAGAATTTTGAGGAGGGGTGTGGCCATTACTCTGCTCTGCAAGCTTAGAGTGGGAGAGTAGGAAGGTAATAAGCAGCATTTTAAAATAAGCTACAAAAATTACAACATATAGCAGTATAGGCATAACATCATTCAACCAAAAATAGCCTAAGACAAGAGTTCAAGAACATAAGACCAGAGGCTAAACTATCCAAAAACAATAGCATAAGAACATTCAACCAAAATGAAAAAATAACCCAAAATAATAAGCTAAGAACATTTGACCAGAAGAGTAAATATCTGCAACATTTGCATTTTGCCCCGTTCAAACAGCAGCCAAAGCTTTATACAAGAAAAAAATCTCTATTTTGCTGAATGAATAGCTATGCAAATATTTTCTTATTAAGCCCTTGGTGAATGTAAAACAGGGTCATCTAGGCTGAATTTGAATGGCCCAATGACATATTTAGGATGGGATAGGTGCACCACACTGGTTGGTATAGTGACTATAATCCATGAATGTCCAAAAAATGTGTCAGAACCTCAACACTTCCCCTTCATCAGGGTTTTTAGAGCAATAGGGTTGGGGATACTGTCCTTGACTATAAGTTGAAATTCAAGTAGGGATGTACAAAGCTTGGATCTTTTTCAATTACCTGCATGATCTGACCATGCCTACTTAAGTTCTAACTTACAATCTAGGACAGTATCCTCCACCCTATGGTTATTACCCTACAAGCCCTGATGAAGAGGGAGTGTTGAGCCCTTAAAACGTGTTGGTACCATTTATTACAAGATAAGCCTTCATTTGATAAATCTACAACAGGGGTGTCAAACTTAATTTCACACATCATCATTAAAATCACTAAATTGCCAAATCAGCATTATGGTTGCCCTCAAAGGGCCGGTTGTATCTGTAAGACCAGATGTCCAGAGCAAGCCTCCCCACCATTAGAAGGCAAGAGACCCCCACCCTCCCTTACTTTACAATGCACACCCCTTACCTTGTAAGGAAGAAGCTGGGGTGGAGCTGGGAAGCAGAAAGTGCAGGGTCTAGAGGAGGACCTGTACAGGGCAGGAGTCAGCTTTTGGAATGTTCTGAATGCTGTGACCGGGGAGGTGGAGATGAGGTCTTGCGGCAGGTTTTTGTTTTAATTTATTTTATAGTACTTACTCAATGGGGAAACTGTTCTATGATGCTGTGAGTAGAATTAGAACCGTGATACAGTTGGGGGTGAGGGGGTGGGGGGTGGTTGGCGGGGCTATCATTAGTTTCGGCTTATGTTGGGAGGCATATTCAGGGAAAATCAAATGCTCTCTTGAGTAGCATCAAGATAGTACTTACTAGGATCTCCCTTAATGCAGTGTTACTCTTGGCGCTTGAGTAAATGCCCCCATAGGTCACAGCCCAATTTAGGCTGCAAAACTTGAGGAACAGAGGGAAAAACATGGTGTAGAAAGAAAAAACCAGCGTAGATAAAAAGTGGTGAACTTAAAACAATAGCTTCACAAATGCTGCGGCTTTGTACAAGCACAATGCAAAAGATGCTACTCTCGTCCCGAAGCCTTCCATGTGTTCCACCATTGTCTGAAGTTGTGCATTTGCGTCATCGACAGCATAATGAGTGTAGGGTTAATGTATGTGGGAACATAACACTTGTTGCTTATACAGATGTAGCTATGATTGTAAGAACAAATGTTGGAAGCAAGCTCATCATTTATGCACTGCTTTGATAATTTCTACATGGGATGACATTTTTTAGCTTATCTTAATTTCTTTAAAGCTGAACTCAAGACAAACAGCTAAATACACACACAGATCAAAAATACATATATGGAAGGCTGTGCTGGGGGAGGATACCAGCTAAAACAGACATTTTAGTCTTCCCCTGTGTTGACTGCTAGGATGCTGCAGCCCCAGGTCACAAGGAGTGATTGGTTGCTAGGATGCTGGCAGCCCAGACTGCACAGCATCCTTGGTTGCTAGATCACTGGTGGCCTAAGCTGCAGAGTGTCATTGATTGGTAGGATGCTGGTGGCCCAGACCACACAGCATCCTAGTCCTTACAATAACATTGGTGGCTAGTGCACTTGTCTTGGCCACACAGTGCCATTGGTTGCTAGAATGCTGGCGGCCTGGTCCGCCAGGGTCATTGGTTGCTAGAATGCTGGCGGCCTGGTCCGCCAGGGTCATTGGTTGCTAGAATGCTGGTGGCTTGGGCCACACAGTGCCATTGTTTTCTAGAATTCTGGCGGCCCAGACTGCACAGTATCTGTGGTTGCTAGGAGTTGGGCTGCACAATGTCATTGGTTGCTAGTACACTGGTGGCCTGTCATTGGTAGCTAGGATGTTGGAGGCTCAGCCCACGCAGTGTCGCTGGTTGCTAGGATTCTCATGGCCTGGGCCACACAGCGTTATTGATTGCTAGGATGCTGGTGCCTGGGCTGCACAGCATCATTGGTTTCTGGTGGGCCTGATGGCCTGGGCTGCAGACTGGTGACCTGGGCTGGCCTGCACAACGTCATTGAATGTTATGGAGCACATGAGTCATGACCAGGGGCTGAACATACACAAGACTAAGCATGCACTGAAGACAGTGTCCAATTCTGACACTCTGGCCTCAGTGCCACCCTGCGCTGTGCTGTCTGGGGCAGCCTCCTCAATTGCTCTGATGCGCAGCACAGCCATTCCACAAACTGTGACTGAATAGTGAAGAACATAATGACCTCATCTCTCTGGTCTCTCCTTCTGTCATAAAGTTCCTTGTTAGCACATGACCACTGCAGCACAACTGATTAGCTATTTGTGCTGCTTCTCCCTTTCCCTGTCTGAGCTCTGTTGTACAGGGGCTGCAACAGGCTGATACCAAGTCAAATTTATGTACTTACACTGCTTCTATTAAAAAAAAATGATATATATTTAACGATATATTATTAAACAAAGAGATGCTTTGATTTGTGTCTCTTATACATGTCGGGAGTTCAGCACTCATTTTGTTTTAGTCTTGCAACCTGGGTATCCAGTGATAAACTCTGTGGGACTTGCTGAAATAGTGACATCACTGCAGCTGTTAAGAAATAGTGATGTCACCATGCTGTTTGTGGTTACATCGGGTCAGTCCACCTTCGCTGAGGCATCTGCACAATGTGAATCTACAGAATGAATTTGATAGATTCCAAGTACATAAATCATCATTATGCAGTTAAATTGCATGACAACACCACCTTTCTACTAGAAAAAATAGAAATGGTTGTAAAAATATATATTTTTTTCTTTCTATAGGATGCATCAATAGCTCACAGATTTCACATGATGCGAGAAAAACATCCAGAAAAGTTCAACAGTAGGTAAGACTTGAAGATACTTGCGTGCGATAAATGGTTCTTGTAATGGTTCTATTTATTATATTCATCTGGTGGTGTCCAGTTTAGTGTTTCTCAACTTTTTTCCAGTTACGACAATCTTTAAAAGTTTGCAAAATCTCAAGGCACCCCAGTCTGAAATGTAAAAAGGTAAATGGAACTTATCAATGGAAAACCTGAGCCTGGGATGATGCACACAACCATCTTGATGAAAATAACTCAGAAGTTCATATAATATAATAGAAGTTCAGAAAATAAGTCAGAAGCTCCCCTTCAGAGGTCCTGGAGTCACATCAGTGGTCCCTATCACATGAGAGCCCCCCCCCCCTTATTATCAGAGGCCCCCCCCCCCATCACATCAGAGTTCTCCCCAACTCATCAGAAGCCCCTTTTCATATCAGAGGTCCTACCTTTACATCAGAGCTTCCCATTTCACTTCAGAAGCTTCCATTCACATCAGAGGCTCCCTTTCACAACAGCTGCCCCTGTTCACATCACAGGTCCCTCCTTCACATCAGAGCCCCCCCCCCCCCCATCACAACAGATTTCCCTTACAAGACATCAGAAGCCCCTCTTCACATTCGAGGTCCCCCTTCACATCAGAGGTCTCCTAATCACATTAGAGTTCTCCCCAACTCATTATAAGCCCCCCTTCACATCAGAGGTCTCCTAATCACAATAGAGTTCTCCCCAACTCATCAGAACTCCCTCTTCACATCAGAGGTCTCCACATCACATTATAGTTCTCCCCAACTCATCAGAAGCCCCTCTTCACATCAGAGGTCTCCACATCACATTATAGTTCTCCCCAACTCATCAGAAGCCCCTCTTCACATCAGAGGTCCCCCTTCACATCAGAGGTCTCCTAATCACATTTGAGTTCTCCCCAACTCATCATAAGCCCCTCTTCACATCAGAGGTCCCCCCTTCATATCAGAGGTCTCCCCATCACATTATAGTTCACCCCAACTCATCAGAAGCCCCTCTTCACATCAGAGGTCCCCCTTCGTCTCAGAGGTTTCCCCATCACATTAGAGTTCTCCCCAACTCATCAGAAGCCCCTCTTCACATCAGAGGTCCCCCTTCACATCAGGGTCTCCCCATCACATTTGAGTTCTCCCCAACTCATCATAAGCCCCTCTTCATATCAGAGGTCCCCCTTCGTATCAGAGGTTTCCCCATCACATTAGAGTTCTCCCCAACTCATCAGAAGCCCCTCTTCACATCAGAGGTCCCCCTTCACATCAGAGGTCTCCGCATCACATTATAGTTCTTCCCAACTCATCAGAAGCCTCTCTTCACATCAGAAGTCCCCCTTCGTATCAGAGGTTTCTCCATCACATTATAGTTCTCCCCAACTCATCAGAAGCCTGTCTTCACATCAGAGGTCCCCCTTTACATCAGAGGTCTCCCCATCACATTATAGTTCTCCCCAACTCATCAGAAGCCTCTCTTCACATCAGAGGTCTCCCCATCAGATTATAGTTCTCCCCAACTCATCAGAAGCCTCTCTTCACATCTGAGGTCCCCCTTCATATCAGAGGTCCCCCATGATGTTAGAGTTCTCCCCAACTCATCAGAAGCCCCTCTTCACATCTGAGGTCCCCCTTCACATCAGAGATTTCCCCTTTATATTTGAGTTCTCCCCAACTCATCAGAAGCCCCTCTTCACATCTGAGGTCCCCCTTCACATCAGAAATATCCCCTTTATATTAGATTTCTCCCCAACTCATCAGAAGCCCCTCTTTACATCAGAGGTTCCCCTTTCAATTCAGAAGCTACCCTTAACATCAAAGTTCTCCTCTATCACATCGGAGCCCTCCCCCTTCATGTCAATGGCCCCCAATCATATTGGAAATCCCACCTTTACTGCAGAGTACCTCCAAACACATCAGATTTCCTTCATCACAGAGTTTCTCCCATCACAAAGCCCCATAAATCACACAGCCTCTATCACACGGTGTCCTCTTCACACCAGAACCCTACTTTTTGGCTCCAGCAGCACGTCAGAACATTGGAGGTAGAGCAAGTTAAGAGGAGCCAGACTTCCATCCTCTCCTGAATGCGTGGGGTGGCGCTGTGTGCTACCTGCCCTGGATCAGTATCATGAGTTGCCATGGTGCAGACGGTTGGTCACAAACATCATATCAAAGAATGACGCCATGTTTACTGCACTAAAGCGTCATTGGTTAGTTATGGTCCTAGTGGCTGGCCCATCAACACCATGTGATTCATGGTCACGGATCCACATGATCACTGATCCAGGGCAACCCGGGGGAACCCAAACGGCAGCCCAGTTGAGTAACACTGGTCTAGTTCCATCTATATATGTAACATCTAACAGTCATCCTTTGTCTATGGGGCATTGATGATGACACAGTTTAGATTGTGAGGACTTGGTGAGAACAATCAACTTATTACAGCATATGATGTTTTTTAGGCCAAAGTTACACACCTGTGACATGTAAATGATCTGATTTCCATTGAAACAGAAGACCAACATTTCAGAGTTTACATCTAGGTCTCTTGATTAGATTTTGCATAGGTGAAACTCATTTTTATTTGCTCTTGCAGACTTGTATCAATTCGATGCAAATGACCCGCAGTGATTTTCGCGGCGGCAATTTGATCACAAAACACTTAATAATAGTTTATAGTTTATTGTTTTGCATTTTGATGTAGGGCAGGCAAATGTCCTTCCTCTCTTACAGTGAAATCATTCTATTATTTGTGACTAATACTATAATGATTAGCCTGATGTGGCAGCATTAGCAAATAGAGAACATGGCAAGCACTCAATCCATTTCACAATGGGAAAGTAGCTTTACCATGGGGGTGGTTGTTTGCAGGCACTGAATATTTTATCTTTTTTTTTTCTTCTAAATATTAACATTTTTTTCAGGATTTTAAATATGACAATAGTATCTTAGGACCGGCGGATGGATATTTGGATATTTCTGTAGTACGTAAAATTGTGTGACCACATACCAGGACTTTTATGTGCCAATCGTTAATCTTAATTTATTTTCTTTAATCTATTTTTTTTATTTATTTATTTATTTTTTGAGGGGTTGATTATGGCGATCGCCTCCGGATCGCCCCAAAGAAGCTCCGGACCCTTTTTCTAGGTCGGAGCGACTTGTGTCGCTCCTATTAGAACGGGTCCGCAGCTTCCCTATGGGAGGCGACCTGCCGCGACCTGTGAGGCGACCAGGTCGCCTCACAGGTCGCCCTAGTGTGAACCGGCACTTAGAGTCATTTGGCTTATTGCACTTAGCTTTTATGAAAAAACATAAATATGAAGAACACTAAGTTCGCCTTTTGAAAAATAATTAATGAAATAAATGCACAATTTTTTGCAGGTAAATAAATGGGCCTTTATTTTTTTTCTAAGGAGCCTGCAGAGCATTGCACCTGCAGTGCAATGTCAGGCTCCTGCAGACTCTCAGGATAGCTTCCTGCCCGTACCTCTGATGCAAGCAGGCAGTTACTTGAAGGCAGGAAGATCACTGAACTACAAGTGTGCTCACCAGTGCCCCCCATGGTTCATTGAGAAACTACAAGCCGTCAACTGCAATGGCTGATGGAACTTGTAGTCTATTCATTCACAGTAAACCGTGAATAAATTGCATGGCCATGTGGGAGGATCCCTGTAATGGCCACTATGTTTTTAAATTGTCAGGGAGAAGATCCCCCACCTGCTTTTATGGGGGGGGGGGGGTGAAGGAGCAGATGCTGGAACATGTTACATGTGTCACCCTAAAAATGTCTGGAACATGTCACATGTTCCTAAGTTTAACTTATGCTTTAAAGCAGGGATTCCCAAACTACGGCCCTCCAGTTGTTCAGGAACTACAATTTCCATCATGCCTAGACATGTCTGTGATTGCCAGAGTTTTACAATGCCTCATGGGATGTGTAGTTCTGCATCAACTGCAGGACCGTAGTTACTTTGGGAACCCATGCTTTAAAGTATAACTAAAGGCAAAACGTTTTTTTTTCCTTTTGGATAGAGTGAAGAGGGATAAAAAAAAAAACACAAGTCAGGTTATATTGCTATTTGTTCCACCCATTAGGGAGATTTACCCTCTTTATTTGCCCTGTTTATCGTTATCATCAAAAGTGAAAGTAAGAGAAAACCCCATATTTTTGGGTTGTCCCCAGAACAGTAATAGAGGGGCATTCTTCTAAAGGGACACTAGTTCTGGTGACCTGGGGGGCCCCAACAGATTCGCTTAATTTGCAGGAATTTCCTCTCATTTCCTGTTTTTGCTATGGGATGGGAAATTAAGGTAAATTTCCCCAAAGAGAAACAGATGGCAAAAAAAAAACCAGGGATCCTATTCTATCGAACATGGAAAAAAGTGTTGCCTAAAGTTCTACTTTAATTTGTGTTGTCACTTGGCATAATTTTAAAAGATTATTGGTTCCATGCTGCTGGCTCTGCAAAGTGGTGTTGACTATGCAAGTACCATCAGATGGGAATCACAGCTAAGAGAACCCCAAGCATCCCCTGGAGGAACCCTGTGATTCTATGGAACCCTGGTTGAGTATGGCACTATGTATCATTAACATATACTGTAAAACCTTGGATTGCGAGTAACATGGTCTACGAGGGTTATGCAAGACGAGCAAATTGATATATGAGCGATATCTTGTTATGTGAGTAGCGTTGAGTAGTATGATCACAGTTTTAACGTAAAAAAAAAAAGTGGAATGACACTCACAATGTTAAAAACAATATCCAGCATTAAGGAGTCTGGTGCTCATCCGTGTAAAGCAGCTGGTGTATACAGTACGCGGCCAGAGGTCCGGGGGTGCTGGTGGCTCCCATCGCTTCCTGGAGAACTCAGAGACACTCAGAGGCACTACCAGCTGGGTTGGGTGGGCATAGTGCACGTTCAGAGCACCCGGAAGTGACGTCACCAGTTCCCCAGTGTCTCTGAGTATCTCCGAGTTCTCCAGGACACACTGGGAGCCACCAGCACCCGGACCTCTGTCCACTGTATACATCAGCAGCTTTCTGTGGATGAGCTAACTGGAGAACTCGGAGACACTTAGAGGCACTCCCAGCTGGGTTGGGTGGGCATAGTGCTCGTTCAGAGCAACCGGAAGTGACGTCACCAGTTCCCCAGTGTCTCTGAGTATCTCCGAGTTCTCCAGGACACGCTGGGAGCCACCAGCGCCCTGGACCTCTGTCCACTGTATACATCAGCAACCTTCTGCGGATGAGCACCAGACTCCTTAATGCTATATATTGTTTTTAACATTGTTAGTGTCCACTTTTTTTACATTGAAACTGTGATCATACTACAGTACACTTAGTTGGAGCTGTTCTTTTTGTTCTTTGTGTCACCTGATTAGGACTTTTCAACTGAAACAACCCCTGTTAAATCATTTTTATATGAATAAATGGTTGCGGAAGGAATCATCTGAATTTCCCTTATTTGTGTATGGGAAACTTTGCTTTGATATACAAGGGTTTTGGATTACAAACACATTTCTGGGACGAATTATACAAGGTTTTACTGTAGTTTGTTTTCAATAAAATACTTTTTTTCCACCTCTTTTCATTTTTTGTTGCATCTCAGTGTTGCTGATTCTGTAGCATATTTGCATCCACTCCTTGTCTACGTATACTCCAACGATGCCTGCATGGTTTTTCTCGATGCAGGTTTCCTGAAGGTGACAACAGTGAACCATGACTCCATATTGTGTGTCAAAAGGACACTTGTAATATCCTTTGGAATCAAAAAACAAACACAAGGGCACAACGGCCTAGCACATTATCCTCCACAAAGGTTTTATTGAATAAAAAAGATTAAAATGCTCACAAACGTGTTCTTGGTACACGCATATCCAAAAAATATGTTGAGGGAGAGGCGTAAGCCATTCCAAGCTTTTGAGGACGGTACATCTTCTGGTTCTGATGCTGACGGCAACATATTATTTTCATATGCATTTACCAAGAATTCGTTTGTGAGTATTATTTTCTTTTTATTCAATAAAACCTTTGTGGAGGATATTTCGCTAGGCAGGTGCGCCCTTGTGGTTTTTTTTTTTTATTACAGTGGTCCCAGACTACCCTGGTCTTGAAAGGGGCTGCAAGGCCAAAGAATTTAGGAGAAGCCAAGCAGAAGGTCTCTCGAAGCCACATGTGTGTGGCTTGAGTTGGTCAGAAGATCACCTCTCAGAGCTCAGGAGATAGGTGCTTCGCACTACTTTTTAATATCCTTTGGAAGCCTGTGTGACAGGGTGACAACCATGATAATAATTGAGAGACAGCGTTGTCACCTTATAACAGGAAGATAAACATAGAAAAGTGATGGCAGAAGAAGACTGTCCATCGAGTCTGCCCATTTTTTATTTATTTGTTTTTGTTTGTTTTTTTACGTTAAGGCCCCTTGTCACGTCGGATAATGCCTTCCGTCGGATAGTGCATCCGACGGACTGCGCATGCGCGGTAGATGACGTCACTCCAGCTGACTGCTCCGCTCAGTTGGGCTGACGTCATTATTGCGCATGCGCAGTCCGTCGGATGCACTCTTCGACGGAAGGCTGCGGGAAGAATCGTCCCGATCTACGTCAATGACATGCGCAGTTTGTCGGATGCACTATCCGACGGTAGATAGAGAGCGGAGGAGGGGAGAGAATCTATTTTGAGATTCTGCCTCGCTCTCTGAACATCTATTGGGACGGATCGGATTACAGTGCAGTGTATTCTTATGTGAGAAATGGCAGTAATATTGTCTGATAGAGAACACAATATTCCTGCCATTTCTCACATAAGAATACACTGCACTGTAATCTGATCCGTCCCAATAGATGTTCAGAGAGCGAGGCAGAATCTCACAATAGATTCTCTCCCCTCCTCCGCTCTCTATCTACCATCGGATAGTGCATCCGACAAACTGCGCATGTCAGTGTCGTCACCGCCAGACCAGCTGATCTGAGCAGTCAGCTGGAGTGACGTCAGTCCGTCGGAAGGCATTATCCGACACTACACCCCTTTCACACTTGTGCGACTTGTCCCGCGATTTTGGACCGCAAAATCGCATGACAAGTCGTTTTCCATTATTTTCAATGAGCCCCATTCAGATCTGTGCGTTTTGAAGTCGCACCAACTTCAAAGTAGTTCCTGCACTACTTTGGGCTGATTTTAATGCGTTTTGAGGTATATAGCCATAGGCATTGCTTTCAAAATTGCGTCAAAATTGTTTAAAAATCGCATGGCAAAATTGCGGTAAAATCGCGTCGCATAAGTGTGAAAGGGGCCTAACTCTTTTGTTAAAGATCTATGTTTTTTTCCCAAGCATGTTTACCAAGTGCCTTAACAAGGACCCTCATGGCAGGATCAAAATATATTATTTTGTTGCACGCTGGAGATTTAAAAATATTGAAAATGACTTTTGAATTAGCATTAATATCTGAAAGCTTAAATGAGATTTTAGTGATTGGGTTTGTATCTCCTTTAAACACAGTTTTCAAGAATTCTGAAAAATAATAGGAAAACTGTAATAATGTTTGCTGATGATGCTGTAAGTATGCACCAGAGAAAGCGACTAAGAAAATGAGGGGACATCTTTAAGTTGGAAAAATTACTTTTCATCTCCAAAGTTTAGCCTCTTAGAACTCCATCAGTATATGCAAAATATGAAGCATACAAACGCACAATGAGATGATGAATGTACAGTATGTATGATAAACATGGAATAGAATGAATGCATAATAGACACCTAATTACGATCGCACGCTTCACAATCAAAATGTATTCATCCGAAATCATTGATGACCTTGCATACAAAGTGAGTCTGAAAGTGGTGATCATCATGTAATAAAAGAAGAACAAAAAACAATGTAGGGATTCCCAGTTCAGATGTTACCAGTTAAGAAAAATTGGGTCTGATTAGCATCTACAAAAAAAACGCTGAATAATGTCAAATAGAATTTTTTTTTTTTAAGTTCAAATGACAACTTGGCAATAATCGAGGATCTGCAAGTTCATTTTGTTTTTAAAACTTGAGATTCTACCTAAAAAGGGCTGTAGACCAAACGATGAACATATCTTTCAGCTGAAATACAGGAATATGATCCAAAGTACAGTCAGGTCCATAAATATTGGGACATCGACACAATTCTAATCTTTTTGGCTCTATACACCACCACAATGGATTTGAAATGAAACAAACAAGATGTGCTTTGACTGCAGACTTTCAGATTTAATTTGAGGGTATTTACATCCAAATCAGGTGAAAGGTGTAGGAATTACAACAGTTGGTATATGTGCCTCCCACTTTTTAAGGGACCAAAAGTAATGGGACAGATTAACAATCATAAATCAAACTTTCACTTTTTAATACTTGGTTGCAAATCCTTTGCAGTCAATTACAGCCTGAAGTCTGGAACGCATAGACATCACCAGACGCTGGGTTTCATCCCTGGGGATGCTCTGCCAGGCCTCTACTGCAACTGTCTTCAGTTCCTGCTTGTTCTTGGGGCATTTTCCCTTCAGTTTTGTCTTCCGCAAGTGAAATGCATCCTCAATCGGATTCAGGTCAGGTGATTGACTTGGCCATTGCATAACATTCCTCTTCTTTCCCTTAAAAAACTCTTTGGTTGCTTTCGCAGTATGCTTCAGGTCATTGTCCATCTGTACTGTGAAGCGCCGTCCAATGAGTTCTGAAGCATTTGGCTGAATATGAGCAGATAATATTGCCCGAAACACTTCAGAATTCATCCTGCTGCTTTTGTCAGCAGTCACATCATCAATAAATACAAGAGAATCAGTTCCATTGGCAGCCATACATGCCCACACCATGACACTACCACCACCATGCTTCACTGATGAGGTGGTATGCTTTGGATCATGAGCAGTTCCTTTCCTTCTCCATACTCTTCTCTTCCCATCATTCTGGTACAAGTTGATCTTGGTCTCATCTGTCCATAGGATGTTGTTCCAGAACTGTGAAGGCTTTTTTAGATGTTGTTTGGCAAACTCTAATCTGGCCTTCCTGTTTTTGAGGCTCACCAATGGTTTACATCTTGTGGTGAACCCTCTGTATTCACTCTGGTGAAGTCTTCTCTTGATTGTTGACTTTGACACACATACACCTACCTCCTGGAGAGTGTTCTTGATCTGGCCAACTGTTGTGAAGGGTGTTTTCTTCACCAGGGAAAGAATTCTTTTGTCATCCACCACAGTTGTGTTCCATGGTCTTCCGGGTCTTTTGGTGTTGCTGAGCTCACTGGTGCGTTCTTTCTTTTTAAGGAAAAAAAGGGTGAAACCTGGAGCACAACAGGGGAAGGGGTGTCCAAGAAACTTTGCAGACTCCAATAGTGGACATACAAACATGTGCTAATATAATAGAAACAGCAACATAATGGTGGCTGTGTTAAAAGTCCATATACAAGTCCATATGCATAAATCTCAAATCACCACACTCTGTAGGCTGCTCTGATGACAAGTAGAAGGGGCTTGTGGCGAGCTGAAAGGAGAACACAGGCGCCACACTAAGTGCAGTATATCAAGATTTATTATGAGTTAGCCAATGAAAAGGTACTCACAAGCGTGTGTATAAAAATAGCATGACAACATCATAATAGGGATAATGGTTCCCGGTGTCCTAATTCAGGATGGCACAAGCGGTCTCAGAGCGCTGGGTTGTAGCGGATGGACGAACGGTACTTCCCAACTGCAGGGGGAATGCACGTTCTGCCGAGTGGGTAAAATGGTGTACTTTAGGACCTAGTCAGTCTTGCCCCTCTGCTTACTTAAGCCCTTGTCCAAAATGGCGCATTATCGGCCTGAAGAAGGAGCGCATGCTCCGACAACGCGTCGCCGGCGCCATTACGTATCCCGGAAGTGACGTCAGGACGGCCAGTGTTGTGTCCCCTGCAGTTGGGAAGTACCGTTCGTCCATCCGCTACAACCCAGCGCTCTGAGACCGCTTGTGCCATCCTGAATTAGGACACCGGGAACCATTATCCCTATTATGATGTTGTCATGCTGTTTTTATACACACGCTTGTGAGTACCTTTTCATTGGCTAACTCATAATAAATCTTGATATACTGCACTTAGTGTGGCGCCTGTGTTCTCCTTTCTTTTTAAGGAAACAGTTGATTTGGCCACACCTAATGTTTTTGCTATCTTTCTGATGGGTTTGTTTTGTTTTTTTCAGCCTAATGACGGCTTGCTTCACTGATAGCGACAGCTCTTTGGATCTCATATTGAGAGTTCACAGCAACAGATTCCAAATGCAAATAGCACACTTGAAATTAACTCTGGAACTTTTATCTTCTCCTTGTAAATGGGATAATGAGGGAATAACACACACCTGGCCATGGAACAGCTGAGCAGCTAATTGTCCTATTACTTTTGGTCCCTTAAAAAGTGTAAGGCACATATACAAACTATTGTAATTCCTACACCTTTCACCTGATTTGGATGTAAATACCCTCAAATTAAAGCTGAAAGTCTGCAGTTACAGCACATCGTGTTTGTTTTATTTCAAACCCATTGTGGTGGTGTATAGAGCTGAAAAGATTAGATTTTTGTTGATGTCCCAATATTTATGGACCTGACTGTATATCTTTCAGCTGGTTACCGAGCATTAAAAGTCATCAACACAACTGTAATAATGAAATAATTGAGAGTGATGCATTCTTTTTGAGTGGATTATCCCAAAACTCTCTTTGGACTTTCTTAAAATGTGGGGGTCAAATAAAAGGGTGAACTGCTTTCCTATAGGTGGAGGTATGTTTGGCGGTGTTGTTTCATTTAACACACTTGGATGGTAGATGAAGATTTTGTTGGACTGAATATTTTTTGAACTATTTGTAAACCTATTTATTGATAGCGGCACATACATTTAATCTTCATGGTGGAATAATAAATTAATTTTACTATGTACAGGTGCATCTCATAAAGTTAGAATATCCTCAAAAAGTTTATTTATTTCAGTAATTCAATTCAAAAAGTGAATATGAATCATCACAGACTGTGGAAAATGTTACATTTCATTTGGAAATCAAGGTCCCAGAGTCTGTAGGAAGAGTGGAGAGGCACGGAATCCAAGTTGCATGAGGTCCAGTGTGAAGTTCCCACAGTCAGTGATGATTTGGAGAGCCGTGTCATCTGCTGGTGTTGGTCCACTGTGTTTTATTGAGTCTAAAGTCAGTGCACCCCTCTAGCAGGAAATTCTAGAGTACTTCATGCTTCCCTCTGCTGACCAGCTTTATGGAGATGCAGATTTCATTTTCCAGCAGGACTTGGCACCGTCCACACTGCCAAATGTACCAACACCGGGTTTAATGATCATGGTATCACTGTGCTTGACTGGCCAGCAAACTCGCCTGACCTAAACCCCATAGAGAATCTGTGGGGTATTGTCAAGAGGAAGATGAGAGACACCAGACCCAACAATGCAGATGAGCTGAAGGCCGCTATCAAAGCAACCTGAGCTTCCATAACACCTCAGCAATGCCATAGGCTGATCGCCTCCATGCCACGCCGCATTGATGCAGAAATTTATGCAAAATTAGCCCCGACCAAGTATTGAGTGCATTCTATACTGTACATGGACATTCTTTTCAGTTAAGGCCCGTACACACGCACCGATTGTTGGTCGTAAATTTTCGGCCAACGTCCGATCGGCCGATTATCAGCTTGTTAGTATGATGCTTCCGACAACCGACTGCGACTTTTCGGCCGAACAAGATCTGGTGTGCAGGCTATAAAATTTTTGTTGGCCAATAACAGAACGGCCGATTGTTCGTCAGTCAGTACAGATTTCGGCCGACAAAAATGTGATAATCAAGACTGGGCATGCTCAGAGAAGAAAAAACACACGAAAAGTAGACCAGAACATGACATCACTTCTGAAGTTGGTTGTTGTTGGCCGACAAAATTTGTGTGCAGTCTAGAGCACATTCCAACCAACACAACAACACTGGACAAAAGACGGCCGATCGGTCGGCCAACAATCGGTGCATGTGTACGGGGCTTAAGCCAACATTTCTGTATTATAAATCCTTTTATTTTTTTTTATGGTCTTATGTAATATTCTAATTTTCTGAGATACTGAATTTTGGGGTGTCACTAGCTGTAAGCCATAATCATCACAAATAAAAGAAAGAAATGCTTGAAATATATCACTCTGTGTGTAATGCATCTATATATAATATACGAGTTTCACTTTTTGAATTGAATTACTGAAATAAATAAACTTTTTGATGATATTCTAATTTTTTGAGATGCACCTGTACAGTAGATATATGGTATGAATTGTTTTTTTATTCATATAATATGAAGCACTTCATTAATTTTCTATTTTCTATTGGTGGTTTGGGATTAAAAGCAGCATCCTCATTTTTTTTTATTTTTTCACATGTATTCTTACTTAAAACTATGGCAATCTATTAAAAAAAATATATGTGCTGCAGCACTTAAAGTGGTTGTCAAGTCTCAAGGTTTTTCACCTTAATGCATTAAGGTGAAAAACCTTCTGTACTGCAGCTTCCCCTCAGACCCCCCTTTTTCTTACCTGAGTTCGATCTTATCCAGACAGAGATGTGTATTAGCCCAGCAGCTCCAGCCACTGTCTCTCCCCTCATTGGACAAATTGAAAGCAGCAGGAGCCATTGGCTCTGACTGCTCTTAA
The DNA here is from genome assembly GCF_965119305.1 of Pelophylax lessonae. Taxonomy (NCBI): domain Eukaryota; kingdom Metazoa; phylum Chordata; class Amphibia; order Anura; family Ranidae; genus Pelophylax; species Pelophylax lessonae. Next base: position 38,091,447 of record NC_138772.1, read on the forward strand.
TAAAATCCTGTGATACGGGAGTGGGGGGCGGGGACAAGCCTCGCTGTCTATGACAATGGACGCAGCAGCGGGACTCGGGAGTGAGCCCGCATGGGTGCCCCCATGGAAATCGGCTTTCCGGGGGGCACTTGATGAAGGGGAGGAGCCTGAAGCTCTGGTGGGGCACCCCAGAAGAGGAGAATCGGGCTGCTCTGTACAAAACCCTTACACAGAGAAGTTAAGTATAACATGTTTGTTATTAAAAAAAAAAAAAAAAAAAACACTTTAAAGTGTTACCAAACCCGGGAGCTTGCAGTCACTATATCTGCTCTCCCACAGTACACAGAACATGGAAATGCAATTATTTTAGTAAATATAATCGGCTAAATACCTTTTCTCATCAGCAGTATATAGCAGTCTTGTAACTTCTATCAGTGCCTGGTTAAAGCTTGTAGGAGGGGGTTTTAGTCTCCTCTTACTGTCCTATGAGGCTGCATGATTCCTGATCCTCTGTCTGGACAGTGCTGATTGGCCCTGTGCTGATCACATGCACCCTCCCAAGAAAAAGAAAAGCTCTCTAGCAATACACCCCAATCTGAGCATGTGCAGAGTGACTCCAAAGGCTCTGTTCTATCAGGAGATGGATTGGGGACAGTGGAAGAAGGGGAGGATTGGAGAAGACAGGATCATACAGCTTTTTTACATAATGCAGAGGATTAACCCCTTAGGTTTCACAGTGAGTACAGCAAGCATGCTTTACTGCATATACATTTACTGCTGTGGGTTTAGTCACACTGTTTAATCATAAGTCCATCTGCACTTATGGTTTTCTCATAGTCTTTGTACAAAGTTCCACAAACACCAGTTGATCCTGCCAGTGAAGTCCACCTACTGCCTCTTCCTGTGATGGGATGGCAATGATGCTGCATTGCTCATTATTTAGAGCAGAGTTGTCAGTCTCCTATATCAGCACCTTGGCACACCTTTTCCCTCCCACTGCTTTCTGAATCTCTGCTGCTGAAACCCTCCTACTGCGATCTTCAGTGTCTGGGAGGGGGAGCATGTGGGACACAAATGAAGGAGGACACGGATCAGTCAGGGGTGGTAAAGGAAGGTTTCATTTACTTTATTAAGCCAGATCACCAGGTAAAAAAAAAAAAAAGCCTAGAAAGGAAAAACAACTGCAGCCACCACATCTGAGGATTGGTAAACTGCAATCAGGGCTGTCTTTAACACGGGGCAAAAGGGGAAGCTGCCCCAGGCCCAGTCATTGTTGTTGGGCCCAAAGCAGCTGCCACTTGAGCCTGCACTGTCTGCAAAAAATTGATAAGTAAATTCGGGAGGGCCCAAGAAAATGTTTGCCCAGGGTCCAATTACTATTAACCACTTGCCGACCGCTCACTGCGCTGGTACTGCGGCAAAGTGGCCTGTTATTGTCCAGCGACTTAGACCTATGTCGCTGGATCCCGCAGACCAATCAAAATACGCTTATTGTGATTTTTTTTTACAAAAAATATGTAGCAGAAAACAAATTGGCCTAAAATGTTAAAAAATTTAGATTTTTACATTTTTTTTGGGAATGTTATATATCAGAATGTAAAAAATATTGTTTTTTTTTTTTTTTTTTCAAATTTGTCGCTCTTTTTTTTCAAAAATTAAAAATCGCACAGGTGATCAAATACCACCAAAAGAAAACTCTATTTGTGGGGAAAAAAAGGACATAAATTTAATTTGGGTAGAACATCTCTCAATTGTCTGTTAAATAATTGCAAAATATAGCCTGGTCAGGAAACGGGTAAATTCTTCCGGTCTTAAAGCGGTTAAAAATACGCTCATTGAGTATTTTTTTGTCAAAGACATGTAGCTAAATACATTTTGGCCTAAATATATGACAAAAATTGAATATATTGGATATTTTTTAACTGTCAAAGTAGAAAATGTCACTTTTTTCGCAAAATTTTCGCTCTTTTTTTATTAATATCGCAAAAAATGAAAAGTGCAGAGGTGATCAAATACCACCAAAGGGAAGCTCTATTTTTTGGGGAAAAAAAGGACGTAAATTTCGTTTGGGTACGGCGTTGCATGACCGCGCAATTGTCAGTTAAAGTTGCGCAGTGCCAAGTTGCAAAAAGTGGCCTGGACGTAAAGCAGGAAAATCCTCCGGTGGTAAAGTGGTTAAAGATGGCCCTGGCTGCAATATAATACATTTTTGGATTAAATAAAGCTTTACTAATATATTTACTACGGGATTGATTTACTAAAGGCATATACACTGTGCACTTTGCAAAGTGCAGTTGCACTCTGCAGGAGCAGTTGCTCTGGAGCTTAGTAAATGAGCAGAAGCTCTGCTGACTTCCATCATCCAATCTTGTGCAAGCAAAAATGCTGTTTTTTTTTAAATGTCTTTGCATTTGATTGGGTATTCTTTGCAAAGTGAAGCCTTACCTTAGCTCTGGAGCAGTTGCACTTTGCAAAATGCAGTCTATTTGCCTTTAGTAAATCAACCCCAATGTAATGGAGGTTAACCGGTTGCCGACCGCCGCAAGTACATATACTGCGGCGGTCAGCCCCGGCCAGGCAAAGTGACATACCGGTACGTCACTAGCCTGTCACTGGCTTGTGAGCCAATAGCGGGCGCGCACCCGCCCCGGCTCGTTCCCTAACAAGTCAGTGCGTGTGACCGGTGGACCCGATGTCCGCCGGTCACTCGCGATCGTTCGCCGGGAAGGGAGAAAGGCAGGCGGCTAAAGTAATGAAGCCGCCTGTCATTCTCCCCTGTGTAAAAATGGAGATCAGACGGTTCTACTATGTTAAACCGTTGATCTCTGTTTTTACACTAGTAGCCATGTCCCATCACAGTTAGAATCACGCCCCTAGGACACACTTAACCCCTCCCTCTCCAATACAGTTAACCCCTTCCCTGCCAGTGTCATTTTTACAGTAACAGTGCATATGTATAGCACTGATTACTGCAGTAATGTCACTGGTAACCCCAAAAGTGTCAAAAATGTCAGTCAAGGGTCCGATCTGTCCGCCACAATGTTGCAGTCCCGCAAAAAAAATTGCAGAACGCCGCCATTACTCGTTAAAAAAATCCCACCAAAAATGACAAAAAAATTTCCCTTAGTTAGTAAACGTGATAACTTTTGCGCAAACCAATCAAAATAGGCTTTTTGCGATTTTTTTTACCAAACATATATAGCATAAAATAAATTGGCCGAAAATGTTAAAAAATTTTGATTTTTACATTTTTTTGGGGGGGAATTTCATATAAAAAATGGGAAAATATTGTTATTTTTGCTAAATTGATGCTCTTTTTTTGTTTATAGCGCATGATCAAAAAATCGCACAGGTGATCAAATACCACCAAAAGAATGCTCTGTTTGTGGGAAAAAAAGAACGTCAAATTCGTTTAGGTACAGCATCGCACGACCGCGCAAATGTCCGTTAAAGTCACGCAGTAAAAAATCGCAAAAAAAACCCTGGTCAGGAAGGCGGTAAAATCTTCCGGGGCTTAAGTGGTTAAACAGAAAAAGTGTTGGCATCCATTTGTTTATATCTGTTTTTTGGGTACCCCACTTGAACTTTGACCGTGGCAAGTTGGCATCTACATCTCTATTAGCTGCTTGTATGAAATAGTCAAATCATATTTCACAAATGTCTTCTGTGGAGTTTGCATACTGACTTGATAATTTACTCTGTAATGTGTTATTAAGCAAACTCAGTGATCCATTCTACAGAGGAATATTTGATTGCATTTACATAGCACTAAAAAAGGGACAGTGCTCTGCTTATTTTTTTAATTAACCACTTCCCGTCCACCCTATAGCAGTTTTACTGCTACAGGGCGGCACCTATCTGCCGAATCACGTATTTATGCCTGGTCCGGCTCTTCGGGGCAGCTCTTTCCCCCTGTGATCATACACAGCGGGAGCCCAGCGGCGGGTAATGCGGACTCGATGTCTGCCGCCACCCACTAAGGATCGAGCAGAAAGGCAGAACAGCGGTCTGACAGGAGGGAAGGCATGAATCCAGGAACATGGATCAATGCCTTCCTCTAGTAAAAGCACCTCCCACAAAGTGAGAAAACACTGGTTAGGCACACATTTACCCCTTGATCACACTACATGTTTAACCCCTTCCCAGCCAGTGTCATTAGTACAGTGACAGAGCATATTTTTTGCACTGATCACTGTAGTAGTGTCATTGGTCCCCAGAAAGTGTCAAAAGTGTCAATTAGTGTTAGAATGTCTGCCGCAATATCCACTATAAGAGCCCATTTACACTAGCGCGGCACGACTCTGTACTACTTCGGGGACGACTTGTGAACATAATGAATGTCTATGCAAGTCGCTCCGAGGTCGCCCCGAAGTAGCACAGGACCCTTTTTCTAAGTCGGAGCGACTTGCGTCGCTCCTATTAGAACGGGTCCTGTAGCAGTCAATGGACCGTGAGGGACCGCGACTTGTCAGGCTGACAAGTCGCCTGACAAGTTGCGCTAGTGTGAATGGGGGCTAAGTCGTTGATCGCTGCCATTACTAGTAAAAAATAAATAAATAAAAGTATGTAAAGAAAAATATCCCATAGTTTGTAGATGCTATAACGTTTGCGCTTATTGGGATATTTTTTTTTTTTTTGTAACCAAAAATATGTAGCAGAATACATATTGGGCTAAATTGATAAAGAAATTTTTTTTTTTTAATTTGTTATTGGATATGTTTTATAACAGAAGGTAAAAAAAATATTGTTTTTTGTTTTTTTTTCAAAATGGTTTGGTTTTTTTTTGTTTTAAGCGCAAAAAAAAAATTTTGGCCTAAAAGGATGAAAAAATTTGATTTACATTTTTTTTCGGGAATGTTATAAAGCAGAAAGTGAAAAATATTGTTTATTTTTTTTTTCAGATTGTCGCTCTTTTTTTGTTTATAGCGCACTAAATAAAAATCGCACAGGTGATCAAATACCACCAAAGGAAGGCTCTATTTGTGCAACAAAATGACATAAATGTTATTTGGGTACAGCGTCGCACGACCGTGCAATTGTCAGTTAAAGTAACTCAGTGCCGTATCGCAAAAAATGGCCTGGTCATGAAGAGGGGAAAATCTTGCGGAGGTCAAAATTTATTTTTGTCTATCAAAGTAATGATTTATTCATTGTATATATTTTTATCATGTAGGTGTACTTAAAGCTAAATTCCATGCAGATATAAAAGACACAAATTTATGCAGCTCCTTATTATTAACACATTCATTAAAGCGTGTTTCCACCTTTGCAGTCATATTTGAATCCCAGTTATGGATATTTTACCCAGTTACATTGGACCAGCTTAGACCTTTCCAGGGACAGGCTTTTTGACAATATAGTGTATGTTTTGCACATTCATATCAGTCCCTGCCCTCATGGAGCTTACAATCTAAGGTCCCTAACTCATATTCATACATACACATATTGGGGCCAATTTACCTACTAGCATGTCTTTGGAGTCTGGGGGGAAAGCCATGCAGCCACAGACAAAAAATCCAGGCAGGTAGTGCTGTGGTTGGGATTCAGTGTTGGGGGTAACTAGTTACAAAGTAACGGATTACAGTAACTACATTACTTTTTTTGGTAACTAAGTAAAGTAACTAGTTACATTACTAATATTGGTAACTTCACTACTTTACTAGGCTATAGGAGGTAACTACACTACTTTACTAGGCTATAGGAGATAACTACACTACTTTACTAGGCTATAGGAGGTAACTACACTACTTTATTAGGCTATAGGAGGTAACTACACTACTTTACTAGGCTATAGGAGGTAACTACACTACTTTACTAGGCTATAGGAGGTAACTACACTACTTTACTAGGCTATAGGAGGTAACTACACTACTTTACTAGGCTATAGGAACGCGCTTTCCTGCGTTAACCAAGCCGTGCGATACAATCGGTATTTCGAAGAATAGAGAGGGATGAAGTTTATGACTTTTTGTTGCACTTTATGTTTTATTCTGTTTTTTTCAGGTTTTGTTCTCATGTTTCCCAAAGCCTGTGTTTATACAATAAACTCTATGCAGAAAGAGTGTCATGTATCTTCTTCTACACGGTCAATTAAGAAAGAGGAAAGTAAAGTAATAAGTAGTGAAGTTACTTTTCAAATGCAGTAACTAGTAAAGTAATCTCGTTACAATTTACAGAAGTAACTAGTAACTAGTTAAATTTTTTGACTGTTGGGATTCGAACCGACAACCCAAATGCTGCCAGGCAGAAGTGCTAACTGCATAGCCACTGTGCTGACACAAGCATGTACTTACCTGCTCTGTGTAATGGTTTTGCATAAAGCAGCCACAATTCTCCTCTTTTCAGGTCTCTCGCTGGCGCTCCTGGCATCCCCCCGACTAAACCCATATCAAGTTGCTTGATATGGGGGCATTTGTGCGGCGTGATCGCTCCTGAGCTGGCTCTGTATGTCCATTGACATACAGAGCATGCCCCCCCCCCCCCCACTCTCTGCTCACTGGCTGTGGTTGACAGCACCAGGAGCCAATGGCTCTCACTGCTGCCTCTCTGTCCAATAAGGAGACAGAGAGACGAGAGAGCTGCTGCTCTCATGCACATCGCTGGATCTAAATCAGGCTCAGGCAAGTATGTAAGGGGAGCTGCATGCAGAAGATTTTTTACCTTAATGCATAGAATACATTAACCTCCCTGGCAGTATGATTATGTCAGGAATTCTGTACCAAAAGTGGTACAATTTTTTGCATGGAAATTTGGCGTTATGTATTATAGGCCTACAATTCTTAGTAATTACTGACTTAAACCTGACCAAAACAAGACTCTAGTAGACATCCCAGATGTGATAAATTTGAAACACAAATGCATGAATTATAATCTAATCAATAATATAATTTTATTATATAATATATAATATAATATATATATATATATATATATATATATATATATATATATATTATATTATATAATAACATATTATTGATTAGAATATAATTCATGTGTTATATATTATATATATATATTTATATGTGTATATATATATATATTTTTTTTTATATGTGTGTGTATATATATATATATATATATATATATATATATGTGTGTGTGTGTGTGTGTATATATATATATATATATATATATATATATATATATATATATATATGTGTAAAAAGTTTTTCTTTATTATATATATATATATATATATATAATGTAAATGTTATGTGTTTGTGTTTTGTGCCACGTTCAACGTTTGAATTTCCCTCCCTAGTTCCGCTCCCATGCAGCATTGCTGCTGCAGGGAACGGAACCAGGAAGTCCTCATACCGACAGACGAGCGGCGGAGATCTCGGCTGGTGATCACAGCAATGGGAGATCATCGCTGGATCGCCAGGAGAAGGTAAGACACACCGCTGCTCACTCTGCACATCTACCCCGAGCGTGACTCGGGGATACCGATAACAGCATGGAAAATCCACCCGAGTCACGCTCGGGGATACCGCTAGGCAGGTTAAGGTAAAAAACCTTCTGTCTTTAGAACCACTTTCATCTCCCTGGCAGTAATCCTGAGTGGGGCTCGGGGTTAATTTTCAGTACCAAAAGCGTTAACCCCCTCAGCCACACTCAGGATTACCCTGTAGTGATACTTACCTTGTCTCTACAATCCCCTGATGTCCTCCCGCTGTGTCCTTCGCCGATGCCAGCATCCGTCTTCCGCGTTCCCTTCCCTGCGAGCACCGCAACGCAGGGCGGTGGAACTAGGCAGGAAATTAAAAAAAATAAAGAAAACAAACATGATATACACACAATACATTGTAATACATTGTAATCTGTTAGGATTACATTACTGTGTAAAACCATTTCACCTCAGTTTTGTCCGTAGTGCTTTGTCCAGTGCCCTGCCTGCACTTTTACTGTTCTTTCTGCCTGGAAACTTAAGAAAATCCATGGCATCCAAAAAGCATCCCTTTAGGTCAAAAGCCGTTTTAGGCCAGCTAGTAAACAGCGATAGTGAATTAGATTTACTTGAAGAATTGAGCGATAGCGATTCCTGGGGAAATTCGTCATCAGGTACTGAAAGTGATGACAGCGACGATTCTGCGACTGAGTTCAGCGATGTGTGAACTTGGTGCTCTATTGACTGCAGTACGGATCAGGCAGCACCCCCAAGATTCCCATTTACTGGAGCACCTGATATGAAAGTAGACCTTGAACACGACAACCCCTTGGCATACTTACAATTATATCTGACCCATAAGGGTATTGAAAAAATAGTTATTGAGAGAAACCGGTACAAAGACCAACAATTAGCTACTCTGCATCAGAGGTTTCCAAGAAGCAGAAAGTGGAAACCAGTGACCAAAGAGGACATTTGGAAATTTCTGGGCCTAATAATTCTTCAGGGAGTGGTGGGGAAACCCCTGCATAAGTGGTATTGGACAACTAATACATTACTTGCTATTCTTTGGCACGGTCATGTCAGAGTACAGATTTTCCCTGATCATTAAATATTTACACTTCAAAAACAACAAAGAATTTGATGAAACTACTCATCCTGCACAAAAACTAAAGAAAATTTGGGAAGTATGTCAAATGATTCTAAAGAATTTCCAACAGAGCTATGTGCCAGAAAGAGATATCTGCATAGATGAAATTCTAATGGCCTACAAGGCAAGGCTCAGCTGGGTACAATACATTGCATCAAAGAGGGCACCATTTTCCATAAAATCATACATGCTATGCGAATCCTCAACTGGTTATATTTGAAATTTAGTCATATACACTGGAAAAGGAACAAAATTCAATCCAAAATACAGAAACGATGGAATGGCAACATCATAAGTAGGGATGATCGAACGGTTCTAGTCGACCATCGGTTTCGACCCGAACATTGCCTGTTCGAAATACGGCCGAATTCCGAACTTTTTGCGGTAAAAGTTCGGAATTCGTCCACCAGAACCGCCCAAAATGCAATGGGACAGGAACTGGGCTTTAAAAGCCCGTGATTGGCCCAGAAACATCAGTAAAAGCAGATTGGAGTGACTAGGGGGTCCAGAAGCCAATCAGTATCTAACCAGTATATAAGATAGCCCCGCCAAATCTCTAGCACTGTAATAGAGAGGCTGTGCAATAGAGTGGAAGCATTTCTGTTACTCCTGCTGCTCCAGTGTCATTTTGCAGTTATTAGTGTAAGGAAAGGGATATGCAGTGTAGTTAGGGTACTATATACCACTATAGTTAGATTCAATAATCTAGTTTCTGTAGGGAAAGTGTTAAGTGTCAGGGTGACCATAGTGTAGTTTAGGGTGAACTGACTCTGCTATGCCAGGGTGACCGAACTCTTCCATGTCAGGGTGACCGTAATGTAGATATATTTATATATATATATATATATATATATATATATATATATATATGGTATCAAAAAAACACAATTTTTAATCCCTAAAACCCAATAAATGCCCCTAAAAAGTGCCTAGGGTTCTGGGTCATGCCCCAGGGACTATGAATCACACAAAAAAAGTTTTTAAATTATTGCAAAAAAAAAAATGAGATTTCTTTGGATTTAGTATCTGGGGGGTCTAAAAAGTGTACCTGTGAAGTTTCAGCTCTGTAGCATGTCCAGAACCAGAAAAAAAAGATAATTTTTCCTAGATTTTCAGTAGCGCAGGGATGGGGTTCCGTTCCTTTCACACCTGGGCGTTTTTGTTTCAGGCGTTTATTGGGCATTTTTTGGGCGTCTTTGTAGGCAGGCATGACATCTGAACTTCTGTATAGGGGTATATATACACACACATATATACACATTCACACATATAGGTGTGAAAGGAGCGGAACCCCATCCCTGCGCTACTGAAAATCTAAGAAAAATTATCTTTTTTTTCTGGTTCTGGACATGCTACAGAGCTGAAGCTTCACAGGTACACTTTTTAGATCCCCCAGACACTGAATCCAAAGAAATCTCATTTTCTTTTCAATAATTTTTTCAATAATTGGCTCTCTATCAAAAACGACAATTTTTAAGAACTTTTTTTTGTGTGATTAATAGTCCCTGGGGCATGACCCAGAACCCTAGGCACTTTTTAGGGGCATTTATTGGGTTTTAGGGCTTCAAAATGGTGTTTTTTGATTCCAGAAGTTCGGGTCCCATTGATTTCAATGGGGTTCTGGAATCCGAACCGAACTTTCGGGAAGTTCGGGTGTTCTGGTCGAACCAAACTTTTCAAAAGTTCGATCATCCCTAATCTTAAGTTCTTTCACTCAATGAGCCATTGCTAAATCAGAGCTATTGCATAACAACAAACAACTTTTATATGTCTCCTGAACTTTGAGTTTCTTCTGCAAAACAAAACAGATGCCTATGGAGCTGTTAGGGCTAACCAGCGTGACATGCCGCCAATGGTTGGCAATAAGAAGCCGAAGAATGGAAAAATTAGGAAAAATGATGGCACTGCGATGGCGTGACAAGAAAGATGTGTGCCTAATGAGTACAGTTCATAATACCTCCACTGTTATGGTACGCACAAAAGGTGGGAAAGAAATCATGAAGCCACAAGTAGTGATAGACTACAATAACACCATGGGAGGTGTCGACAGAGCTGACCAATCAATTACATTCTACCCAGCAATGAGGAAACCGCAAAAGAAGTACTACAAGAAGATCTTCAGACATCTTCTTGAGCAACGCTTGGGGAATGCCTACATTCTGCTCAAAAAGTGACAAGCCTGTGATTCATTCTGACTTCATTTGGAAAGTTGCTGAATGTATCTTTGTGAACCACCAACACCATCAATGGCTGGGAATAGAGCCGGATGTTGTGCTGTTGGCGTTGCCAGCCCAGAATGCCTGACTGGTCGTCACTTCATAGACTGCATCCCACCAACCGATCAAAAGTCCGCACCTACAAGGATGTGCGTGGTTTGTTGCTCAAAGCGAGATGACAGTGGAAGGAAAATCAGAAAGGAAATCAGGTTCCATTGTCCCAATTGTGACGTCAGACTTTTTGTGCAGTCCCATGTTTCAAAATTTTTCATACCGGTGATGTTTACTAAACCAATATGCAGTGTCTAGTATTATTATTATTATATAGTATTTATATAGCGCCGACAGTTTACGCTTTACAACTTGAGGGTAGACAGTACAAATACAATACACTTTAATACAGTAGGAATCAGAGGACCCTGCTCGTTAGAGCTTACAATCTAAGAGGGAGGGTCAAGAGATACAAGAAGTAATAACTGTGCAGTGATAAGTAATATTGCACCCTTGTTTTGACAGATTTCAGTGTTTTTTGATTGATTATATTATTGAATAAAATGTATTATTATTCTATTATAATTTATGATTTCATGTTTCAAACATTATCATACCCAGGATGCCTACTAGACTCTTGTTTGGACAGATTTAAGTGGGTTATTCCTAAGAATTACAGGCCTACAATATAAAACAACAGATTTCCATGCAAAACAATGTACCGCTTTGACATTCAAAAATACTGACATAATCAGACCGCCAGGGAGGTTAAGAAGATGGGGTTCTTCACTATATGTTAAAAAAAACTCCTGTCCCTCCACCAAATAGTTTTGACCAGTGCACAAAGCAAGGTCCATAAAGACATGAATGAGTGAGTTTGGGATGAAGGAAGTTGACTGGCCTGCACAGAGTCCTGACCTCAACCCGATAGAACACCTTTGGGATGAATGAGAGTAGAGACTGTGAGCCAGGCCTTCTTGTACAACATCAGTGCCTGACCTCACAAATGTGCTTCTGAAAAAATGGTCAAACATTCCCATAGACACACTCCTAAACCTTGTGGACAGCCTTCCCAGAAGAGTTGAAGCTGTTATAGCTGCAAAGGGTGGGCCAACTCAATATTGAACCCTATGGACTAAGACTGGGATGCCATTAAAGTTCATGTGTGTGTAAAGGCAGGCGTCCCAATACTTTTGACAATATAGTGTGTGTGTGTGTGTGTATGTATATATATATATATATATATATATATATATATATATATATATATATATATATTACACTCAAAAAATAAATACCTGCCAGCAGCACAAATGTAAATACCCCTTTAAAATACTTTTATTCCAAGGCTTCTCTAATTGGTAGCTCTGCACAGGGTCAGTGTGCACAGTCTATTGTATTCTCTGACACAGACACCCAGAAATATTCATGAATCATGACAGAGGACAATTACTATTAATGCGGTCCTGTTGTCTAGGGACGGGTGTGTTCTGCTCTTCACTTCCTGCTGTGTTTTGGAAAACACAATAAATGCCTCTTTATAATTAAAGACTTTGAGGGATCTGTCGACCAAAGGCCACTTTCAGCAGAACAACGGCATCTTTCCTCTGAAGACACAATTTAATTTTTGTGTTGTTGTTTATGATTACATATTAAAGGGGCTGTCAGCTTACCTCTACTTTTTCCCAGTGTCTTAAATCACTCCCTAATTAATATACACAGTGGGTGTAGAAAAGAATCACCCCACTTTAAAAAAATACAAAAAAAATGTCAAAGGCTTTAATAATACCTAGAGGCCCAGTGAAGTCTATTAGGAAGTGGAAAGTATTTGATACAACATAGACCCTCCCTGGATCAGGACGTTGCTCCAAATTGGATGAAAGAGCGAGGAGGAAACTTGTCAGAGAGGCAACCAAGAGGTCTACAGCAACTCTGAAGCAATTGCAGGAATTTATGACAAAGAATGATCATTGTGTGCATGTGACAACAATATCAATAATTCTCCACAAATGTGGGTTGTATGGGGGGGGGGTTACAAGAAAAAAGCCACCCCTCAAGAAAGGCCACATGTAGTCACGACTGAGCTTTGCCAAACCGCACCTTGAGGATTCTGTGGCCACATAGAAAAATGTGTTATTATCTGTTTACTTCCTGCAGCCTCATCTTATATTTTACCCACAAAAAAATTGTATAGTATGTTGTGTTTTTGTGCACAAAAAAATAAAAAAAAAAATAACTTTAGTGCATTTTATACTGATAATATGGGTTTGAAAAAACAGTTGAACTAATATCATGCGGCATAAAAGATTTGCCACTATTTTATTCCCGGGTCTCTGCTTTCAGAAAGTATATAATATTTTTGGGGTTTTACCTTATCTTCAGGCATAAAATATGCATTTATGCAAATACGAAAGAGTGAAAGTCAATCCGTGATAGGAGAAGTATGTAAACTCCTATTGGGGACTCCTTCTACTAAAATGATAATTGCCTGATTATCTTGGTTATCCTTTGATATTAGAAATCTACAGCAATATTCTATTCTTTCTTTGTTTTTTGTTTTTTCCTTTCCTCTCCTTTCCTTTCCTTTCCTTTTCCTTTCCTTTCCTTTTTTTTTATTTTTTTTTTTCATTCCTTTTCTTTCCTCCCCTTTCCTTTTTTTGTATCTTTCCTTCCCTATTCCTTTCTCATTTTCTTTTTCCTTTCCTATTCCTTTAATTTTCCCTTTTCCTTTCATTTTCCTTTCCTTCTCCATTCTTTTTTCTTTGCTTTCCTTTCCTTTTTCCCATTTATTTCCCATTCTTGTCCTTTCCTCTCCTTTTATTTTCCCTTTCCTTTCCTATTCCTTTATTTTTTCCTTTTCATTTCCTTTCCTTTCTTTTTTTTCCTGTTCCTTTCCTATTGCTTTTATTTTCTTTTTTCCTTTCCTTTCTTTTTTCCCATGTCTTTCCTATTATTTTGCTTTCCTCTCCTTTTCCTTTTATTTTCTCTTTCCTTTCCTATTTCGTTATGTTTTCCTTTTCATTTCCTTTCCTTTCTTTTTCCTGTTCCTTTCATATTCCTTTAAGTTTTCTTTTTCCTTTCCTTTTCATTTTCTTTCCTTCTCCATTCTTTTTCCTTTCCTTCCCCATTCTTTTTCCTTCTCCATTCTTTTTCCTTTCCTTTCCTTTCCTTTCCTTTCCTTTCCTTTCCTTTCCTTTCCTTTCCTTTCCTTTCCTTTCCTTTCTTTTCTTTTCTTTTCTTTTCTTTTCTTTTCTTTTCTTTTCCTTTCCTTTCCTTTCTTTTCTTTTCCTTTCCTTTCCTTCCCCATTCTTTTTTCCTTCTCCGTTCTTTTCCTTTCCTTTCCTTTCCTTCCCTATTCTTTTTCCTTCTCCGTACTTTTTCCTTTCCTTTCCTTTCCTATTATTTTCCTTTCCTCTCATTTTCCTTTTATTTTCCCTTTCCTTTCCTGTTACTTAATGTTTTCCTTTTCATTTGCTTTCCTTACTTTTTCCCTGTTCCTTTCCTATTTCTTTGATTTTCCTTTTTCTTTCCTTTTCATTTTTCTTTGCTTCCCTATTCTTTTTATTTTCTTTCTCTTTTCTTTTTCCTTTCCCTTTTCAATTTCTTTCCTTTTTTCTCAGAAGCCAGAGACAGTCAGTCAATTAGCATTTTCAGAAGTACAATAGCAGCATGTATATTTTCCTTCACATGTTCCCTTTAAGTTTAACACTCCCTGTTTATGTATCACTTTATCCCAGTCTGCTTTGTTATTCTTAAAAGAAAAAAAAAAAGAAAAGAAAAAATGTAACAAAACAATTGTAAGAATACCACAGATACAGATTGTTTCAAATACAAAAGGTTGAAACCAAACATTTTTCGTCCTGTAATTAAGGCTTAGACCAATTCTTTTTGAAGTGAAGATCATTTATGAAAGTAGCAAACTGCCCCACTGATCGGAGACGTTAATTTGCTTCCAAAGCTTTTCCTTCTACTTTATAAGAAGGTGATAATTAGGTTTGCAGATTAGAATATAATCAGAAAGCTTGTGTGTGTCTGCTTGTTAAAATTTATTTTTCCTTCTTTTGGAAGGTTTAGAAATAATTAACCTGTTAAAAAAAAAAAAAAAAAAAAAATATATATATATATATATATATATATATATATATATATATATATATATATATATGTACAGTGGGTACGGAAAGTATTCAGACCCCCTTAAATTTTTCACTCTTTGTTATATTGCAGCCATTTGCTAAAATCATTTAAGTTCATTCTTCTTCCTCATGAATGTACACATAGCACCCCATACTGACAGAAAAACACAGAATTGTTGACATTGTTGCAGATTTATTAAAAAAGAAAAACTGAAATATCACATGCTCCTAAGTATTCAGACCCTTTGCTGTGACACTCATATATTTAACTCAGGTGCTTTCCATTTCTTCTGATCATCCTTGAGATGGTTCTACACCTTCATTTGAGTCCAGCTGTGTTTGATTATACTGATTGGACTTGATTAGGAAAGCCACACACCTGTCTATATAAGACCTTCCAGATCACAATGCATGTCAGAGCAAATGAGAATCATGAGGTCAAAGGAACTGCCTGAAGAGCTCAGAGACAGAATTGTGGCAAGGCACAGATCTGGCCAAGGTTACAAAAAGATTTCTGCTGCACTTAAGGTTCCTAAGAGCACAGTGGCCTCCATAATCCTCAAATGGAAGACGTTTGGGATGACCAGAACCCTTCCTAGAGCTGGCCGTCTGGCCAAACTGAGCTATCGGGGGAGAAGAGCCTTGGTGAGAGAGGTAAAGAAGAACCCAAAGATCACTGTGGCTGAGCTCCAGAGATGCAGTCAGGAGATGGGAGAAAGTTGTAGAAAGTCAACCATCACTGCAGCCCTCCACCAGTCGGGGCTTTATGGCAGAGTGGCCCGACGGAAGCCTCTCCTCAGTGTAAGACACATGAAAGCCCGCATGGAGTTTGCTAAAAAACACCCGAAGGACTCCAAGATGGTGAGAAATAAGATTCTCTGGTCTGATGAGACCAAAATAGAACTTTTTGGCCTTAATTCTAAGCGGTATGTGTGGAGAAAACCAGGCACTGCTCATCACCTGTCCAATACAGTCCCAACAGTGAAGCATGGTGGTGGCAGCATCATGCTGTGGAGGTGTTTTTCAGCTGCAGGGACAGGACGACTGGTTGCAATCGAGGGAAAGATGAATGCGGCCAAGTACAGGGATATCCTGGACAAAAACCTTCTCCAGAGTGCTCTGGACCTCAGACTGGGCCGAAGGTTTACCTTCCAACAAGACAATGACCCTAAGCACACAGCTAAAATAACGAAGGAGTGGCTTCACAACAACTCCGTGACTTTTCTTGAATGGCCCAGCCAGAGCCCTGACTTAAACCCAATTGAGCATCTCTGGAGAGACCTAAAATGGCTGTCCACCAACGTTTACCATCCAACCTGACAGAACTGGAGAGGATCTGCAAGGAGGAATGGCAGAGGATCCCCAAATCCAGGTGTGAAAGACTTGTTGCATCTTTCCCAAAAAGACTCCTGGCTGTATTAGATCAAAAGGGGGCTTCTACTAAATACTGAGCAAAGGGTCTGAATACTTAGGACCATGTGATATTTCAGTTTTTCTTTTTTAATAAATCTGCAACAATGTCAACAATTCTGTGTTTTTCTGTCAGTATGGGGTGCTATGTGTACATTCATGAGGAAGAAGAATGAACCTAAATGATTTTAGCAAATGGCTGCAATATAACAAAGAGTGAAAAATTTAAGGGGGTCTGAATACTTTCCGTACCCACTGTATATATATATATATATATATATATATATATATATATATATATATATATATATATATATATATATATATATACATACATATGTATATGTATATATATATAGATATAGATATATATATTTATATATGCAGTATCCCAAAAAAGTGAGTACACCCCTCACATTTCTGTAAATATTTTATTATATCTTTTCATGTGACAACACTGAAGAAATGACACTTTGCTACAATGTAAAGTAGTGAGTGTACAGCTTGTATAACAGCGTAAATTTGCTGCCCCCTCAAAATAACTCAACACACAGCCATTAATGTCTAAACTGCTGGCAACAAAAGTGAGTACACCCCTAAGTGAAAATGTCCAAATTGCGCCCAATTAGCCATTTTACCTCCCAGTGTCATGTTAGGTTTGAATGGGGAGCAGGTGTGTTAAATTTGGTGTTATCGCTCTCACTCTCTCATACTGGTCACTGGAAGTTCAACATGGCACCTCATGCCAAAGCACTCAACTCTCTGAGGATCTGAAAAAAAGAATTGTTTCTCGTCATAAAGGTTGCCTAGGCTATAAGAAGATTGCCAAGACCCTGAAACTGAGGTGCAGCACGGCGGCCAAGACCATACAGGGGTTTAACAGGACAGGTTCCCCACAGAACAGGCCTCGCCATGGTCAACCAAAGAAGTTAAGTGCACGTGCTTAGCATCATAGGAGGTTGTCTTTGGGAAATAGACGTATGAGTGCTGCCAGTTATTGCTGCAGAGTTTGAAGGGGTGGGGGGTCAGCCTGTCAGTGCTCAGACCATACACCGCACGCTGCATCAAATTGGTCTGCATGGCTGTCATCTCAGGAGGAAGCCTCTTCTAAAGATGATGCACAAGAAAGCCCGCAAACAGTTTGCTGAAGACAAGCAGACTAAGGACATGGATTACTGGAACCATGTCCTGTGGTCTGATGAGACCAAGATAAACTTATTTGGTTCAGATGGTGTCAAGCGTGTGTGGAGGCAACCAGGTGAGGAGTACAAAGACAAGTGTGTCTTGCCTACAGTCAAGCATGGTGGTGGGAGTGTCATGGTCTGGGGCTGCATGAGTGCTGCCAGCACTGGGGAGCTACAGTTCATTGAGGGAACCATGAATGCCAACATGTACTGTGACATACTGAAGAAGAGCATGATCCCCTCCCTTCAGAGACTGGGCCGCAGGGCAATAGTCCAACAAAACGACCCCAAACACACCTCCAAGACGACCACTGCCTTGCTAAAGAAGCTGAGGGTAAAGGTAATGGACTGGCCAAGCACGTCTCCAGACCTAAACCCTATTGAGCATCTGTGGGGCATCCTCAAATGGAAGGTGGAGGAGCGCAAGGTCTCTAACATCCACCAGCTCTGTGATGTCATCATGGAGGAGTGGAAGAGGACTCCAGTGGCAACCTGTGAAGCTCTGGTGAACTCCATGGCCACACAAAATATTGTCACTTTGGGCGCAATTTGGACATTTTCACTTAGGGGTGTACTCACTTTTGTTGCCAGCAGTTTAGACATTAATGGCTGTGTGTTGAGTTATTTTGAGGGGACAGCAAATTTACACTGTTATACAAGCTGTACACTCACTACTTTACATTGTAGCAAAGTGTCATTTCTTCAGTGTTGTCACATGAAAAGATATAAAAAAAAACAAATATTTGCAAAAATGTGAGGGGTGTACCCACTTTTCTGAGATAATATATACATAAATATATCTATATATATATCTATATATATATATATATATATATATATATATATATGTATGTATATGTATATATATATATATATATATATATATATATATATATATATATATATATATATATATATATATATATTTATATCTGTATATACATATATATATATATATAGATATATAATGCAAATTTCATAGTTGGCAGACAGGGGGAACAAAAACATTTTTGACGGTTAAATTGAAAAAAAAAAAAATCAAACATGGGATAAACAGATGCATTTACGTAATAACAGCAGGTTTTTTGAGAACACCTACAAACAGTTCTCATTCATATCCTGATGTAATTTAGTTCTCTGTCATTACCCGTTCTGCATTTAATCTCCTATAAATCACACATAAATATCCCATGCGTGTTATTTAACACCCAGCATTTGCAATGTTTCTGGCGAGCGGCTGAAAAAAAAAAAAAAAAAATGGTTTACTTTAACAAAAAGTGCAAACAAATGAGTACTTCTCTGCAAAGTGACAATTTGGCTGTTGGTCACAGCTTAGTAGATGGGTCTCAATAATAAGAGACATTAGAGCTGCTTAAATATTGCTTTCTCTGATCCCCCCAACCTATCAACATGCTAAATATATATTTTTTAAAAAGCCATTTTTATTACACCTAATGATATGGGCCCAGTGATGTGATTTCTGGGTTTCTGTACATCTCCAAGCAATGCAGGTAGATGGCTGGTGGGCGGAGCTGTCATGGTTATGCAGAATACATGTATCATAAGGTGAGAAGACAGTACATAAAGGACCTTGACAACTTACAGTCGTTTATTCAGCCCCAGAAGGTTTTGCCCCCTTAATGACCAGGCCATTTTTAGCGATTCGGCACCGCGTTACTTTAACTGACAATTGCGCAGTCGTGCAACGCTGTACCTAAATAAAATTGATGTCCTTTATTTCCCACAAATATAGCTTTCTTTTGGTGGTATTTGCTCACCTGTGCGATTTTTATTTATAAACAAAACAAAAAAAAACAATTGTGAAAAAAAATATATATTTTTTTCACTTTCTCCTATATAACATTCCCCCCCCCCCCCTCCCAAAAAAAAAAAATTAAAATCAAAATTTTTCATCCTTTTAGGCCAATCTGTATCCTGCTACATATTTTTGGTAAAAAAAAAAAAAAAAAAAATCACATTAATTGTATTTTGATTGGTTTGCGCAAAAGTTATTTAGTCTACAAACTAGCGGAAAGATTTATGTAATTTTTATTTATTTATTTTTTACTAGTAATGGCGGCGATCGGCGATATTTTAGCGGGAATGCGACATTGGGACGGACAGATCGGATCCCTTACTGACATTTTTGACACTTTTGGGGGGGACCAGTGACATTACTACAGTAATCAGTGCTAAAAATATGCACTGTCACTGTAAAATGACACTGGCAGGGAAGGGGTTCACTCAGGGGCGATGAAAGGGTTAAGTGTGAGCCTAGGGGGTGTTTTCTAACTGTAAAGGGTCTCTGTGTTTTGGAATCAACACAGAGACCTGTGATCCTAAATAGGAGGCTCACAGGCACTCTGTGTTCATTCCAGAGAGAACAACAATCTGCTTTTTTTACAACAGCAGACAGTCGTTCTCTCTCTCTGGGGAGTGATCGCGGGTGCCCGGCGGCAATCGTGGCCACTGGCCCCGTGGATTGGCTTCCCCGCTGCATAATGGGGGTAGGCGGGCACCTCCGCCGTACAGGTACGTTGGTTCGCCCAGCCGAGCCGGCCTGCCGCAGTCGGCAAGTAGTTAATGAAAAATATGTATACAAAAAGAGCACAGTGAGCCCAACTCTGCCCACCCCGGCTTCACAAACTGCAGAACAGTTCTAAGCTTTTAGCACCCTGAACCCTAAACCTTGAAACATGTTGGATACTTTTTGTACACACATTTTCAAATAAACCTAATTTATAAATGAGTGGTAGTTAACAAGATCGTTAATTTACAGATCTCCTCAACTACGACTACCGGGGACCATCAGATCCAGAATCCTTCTAGGGGTACAGCAGCAACAGAGAACCCCAAGGCCCAGTGCTTCTGTTTTGTTTCAAATGCTGATGTACTCATTGGCATACTTTCTTAGACCCAATCTGTGCAGTTTAGTAATTTGCTGATTTGGCAGAATCCAAAGGCAGCTTAAATCATCAATTAAGTTGAGTTGTGCTAGAAACAATTCAAGAGCCCAATAATGATTTTGTTGTTCAGTAAATGACCACAGAAGAGACAACAAACATATATTTTGTTTTGGGAGACCACCAATCTCCCTCTTACCCAAGGCTTTATGAAAAACAAACAAAAAAAGACAAAAAATTTTGAACCCCCCCCCCCCCCAAAAAAAAAAAAAAACGTTTTTTATAGTTTGTTATAAAATTTTGCAAACAGGTAATTTTTCTCCTTCATTGATGTGCCCTGATGAGGCGGCACTGATAGACTGCAATAATGGGCACTGATAGGCTGCACTGTTGGGCACTGATAGGCTGCACTGGTGGGCACTGATAGGCGACACTGATGAACACTGATAAGGCGGCACTGATAAGACAGCCCTGATAGGTGGCACTGATGGGTGGCACTGAAGTGCACTGGTAGGTGGCGCTTAAGGGCACTAATAGGCAGCACTCATGGGCACTGATGGACACTAATAGGTGGCACTGATGGGCAATGATAGGCACTGGTAGGTGACACTTATGATGGGGCACTGATTGGCACTCATAGGTGGCACTGGTGAGCACTGATAGGTGGCACTGGTAGGTGGCACTAGTGGACACTGGTGGGAACTGGTGGGCACTGGTGTGTGACAGTGGTGGGCTCATGTGGGCACTGGTAAGTGGCACTGGAGGGCACAATTTGCCCTCTCCTCTTTGGGACCGATGTTCCTCTGACAGCAGCCATCAATCGTTTTTTTTTCCTCCTCACACTGACAGTGTGAGGATAAAAAAACAGCTGATCGCCGGCTTCTGTTTACTTCACATGATCAGGTAAGGGGCGGGATCGCCCCCTTACTCCAATCTGTGATCAGGTATGTCTCATGGACCCGCTGATCACAGAGCGAGCCGGGTGCGCTCTGCAGGGAGTGCACAGACCGCTCGTGCAGGGGAGGACGTCAATGTATGCCCTCCCGGCACTTAAGGTCCGTGCTGTAGCCGTCTTTTGGCTGTAGGTGGGCAGCAAGTAATTAAAGAACAAAACTAATGGTGTTGGATGTAATGCTATCCTATAAATCACCCCTTGAAATTAGAGGGTTAACTAGGTGGAAAGACACCTTTGTATGTATAAAGTGCGGTGACTGCTATGAATACGATAAATACAAATTTTTATATATGTATATATATATATATATATATATATATATATATATATATATATATATATATATATATATATATATATATATATATATATATATATATATACATAAATTAATAAATATAATAAATAAATATAATTCGCCACTATGGGCCAAATTTGGATGCATACCCATTCCATTCCATTCCATCAGAGCCATGTTGTAAACAGCATGACGTCATTGTCATCATCGTCGGCTCGGCCATTCATATCGCCAAAGCCTGCGAACCTGGAGAGAAGACCGGGTGAAGATGGAAGTGCCTTCAGTGGTGGCAGTATGCCTCTGGAAGGCTTTGTTCTCAGGTAAGCCTGTCATAATGTGCACTATATAAAAAATCGAGTGAAATTCGAACATTCAGCTGATTTTCTGATAGTGGATGACGACCGATAATCGGTTTCAAACTTTCAGACCTAAAAGGCTTATGAAATATTTTTATTGAATGAAGGAAATTTGTAAGATTAGTGGCTTTCTCGCATGGGAAAAATTGCTAGATTTTGCACGCCCAGGTGCAAAAAAACTTTAACATGGAAGTAAACAAATTTGTGATAACGTAAAATACAGATGCAACGATCTATCGTCTAAATGAGCGTTGTATTGCCATGATACCAATCAATGCTCCAGCAATGGTCCTCCCATCCACAGAATCCATACTGGATGGAAAGCTTCGGGGGATGCTAATGAAGAATGGTTTGACCACAACGAATGTACGTTACACCAAGTGGGTATACATGGAAGGGACTTCGGGAGGTCAATTTTATTTCTTGATTTCCTTTCTAATGTGACCAATCGAGCGATAAAATGGTTAACCACATACTACCCGCCCACCGTCAAATGACGGCGGAGCGCTGTAGCTATTATCCTGGGACGCTGTCATATGACGGCGCACCAGAACAGCCTCTCTCTCGCGCTAGGACACGGCACGATCCCGATCTCTGTAAAGAGTCAATGACATCACTCTTTACCCATGCGATCGGCTGTGTCCAGTCCCAGCCGATCACATGTAAATGAGGAAGTGCCGTTATTCGGCTCTCCTTGCCTCACACTGTCAGTGTGTGAGGCGAGGAGGGCCGATCACCGACTCCTCCTCATAGAGGAGACAAATACAAGTAATCAGGGCACTGATCATAAGTGCCCTGATTACCCAAAATGTAAATAAAGTGCCAATTACTGCGTACCATCAGTGCCCACAGTGCAAGCCATCAGTGCCTACAATCAGTGCCCATAGTGCTGCCAGTCAGTGCCCATCAGTGCCTGCTAATCTAGGCACTGATGGGCACTGACTGGCAGCACTATGGGCACTGATGGTGCTGCCAATCAGTGTCCATCAGTGCCACCCATCAGTGCTCGTCAGTGCCACCCATCAGTGCCCATTAGTGCCACCCATCAGTGCTCGTCAGTGCCACCAATCAGTGCCCATTAGTGCCACCCGTCAGTGTCCATCAGTGCTGCCTGTCATTGCCAATCAGTGCCGCCTGTCAGTGCCACCTCTCAGTGCCCATCAGTACCACCTCTCTGTGCCCATCAGTGCAGCCTATCAGTGCTTATCAGTGCTGCCTTTCAGTGCCGCCTATCAGTGCCCATCAGTGTGGCATATTAGTACCTCCTCATCAGTGCCACCTCATCAGTACAGGCGGTCCCTGGGTTACAAACATCCGACTTACAAACGACTCCTACTTACAAACGGAGGGAGACAACAGGAAGTGAGGAGAAATCTCCCCCTAGGAAGGGAAATTCACTCCTGTAAGAGTTCCCATGGGAAAAAAGTGTCTCCACTGAAGCTTTATCACCAATCCTTGTTTCCACAACAACCCAAAATTTTTAAAATCCAAATATCATAGGGACAGAAAGTGAGGTGAAATCTTCTGAACAGGGGTACAGAAAAACAAATGGTACAGGGGTGTTAACCCTTCCCTATGCTATCCAAAAAAACTTAAAAATTATTATTTTGGCTGGGGCTACACTTAAAAAATGTACCTGTTCCGACTTACAAACAAATTCAACTTAAGAACAAACCTACAGACCCTATCTTGTTTGTAACCCGGGGACCGCCTGTACTCATAAGTGCCACCACATCATTGCCCATCAGTGCAGCCTATCAGTGCCCATCAATGCCACCTCATCAGCGCACATCAGTGAAGGAGAAAAATGTATTTTTTTTCAAAATTTACTCACAGAAAATAAGAAAAACTTTTTTTTTCAAAATGTTCTGTCTTTTTTCTTTTTTTTTTGTAAGAAATAAAAAACCCAGAGGTGATTAAATACCACCAAAAGAAAGCTCTATTTGTGTGAAAAACATGATAAAAATTTCATATGGATACAGTGTAACATGACCGCGTAATTGTCATTCAAAGTGTGACAGCGCTGAAAGCTGAAAATTGGCCTGGGCAGGAAGGAGGTGAAAGTGCACTGTAGGCAAGTGGTTAATTTATGTCCATTGAATGTTTATCTTTCAATGATGGTAGTATCTTTAGCCCTTCCGAAAATTCATTCGTTTTTGGAAAACACAATTGTGCAATTTTTCATATTGTGTCCAGCTTTAACCACCTCCTTCCCAAGCCTATTCCGACTCTTTGCTCCTACATGTAAAAATCTACTTTTTGTTTTTGCTAGAAAATTACTTAGAACCCCCCAAAAATTCTATATTTTTTTTTTAGCAGAGACCCTATAAAATAAAATGGCGTGTGTTGCAATTTTTATATGTCACACGGTATTTGTGCAGCGGTTTTTCAAAAGCAATTAAAAAAACAAACACTTTCATGAGAAAAAAAAACAAGAAACAAAACAGTAAAGTTAGCCTAATGTTTTTGTATAATGTGAAAGATGATGTTATTCCGAGTAAATAGATACCTAACATGTCATGCTTTAAAATTGCGTCTGCCCGTGGAATGGCAGAAAACTACGGTGCTTAAAATTCTCCATAGGCGACGCTTTAAAGGCCTTTACAGGTTACCAGTTTAGAGCAGCACAGGAGGTCTAGGGCTAGAATTATTGCTCTAGCTCTGACGTTTGCGACATTACCTCACATGTGTGGTGCGATCACTGTTTGCGTGCAGGAGTAACTTATGCGTTTGCATTTGCGCGTAAGCACAGTGGGACGGGGGGGGGGGGGAGGGCGCTTTAAATTTTTATTATTAATTTATTTTATACAAAAAAAAAAAATGTTCCCCCTTTTTTTTTTTTTTTTTTTTATATAACTTTATTGCTATCACAAGGGATGAATAACATCCCTTGTGATAGCATGGGTTGTGACAGGTCCTTCTTATGGAGAGATTTGGGGTCTATTAGACCCCAAATCTCTCCTCTGCCCCCCCCCCATGCCGAGATCAGTCTGATCGGCTGCTTCTCTGGCCACTGGTGGCCAGGTAAACAAAGGGGCGGAACCAGAAGTGATGAACACTCGTCGTTCCTGGTTTCCAGGGTTACAAAGAGAGTGGAACGATGTCAGTTCCTCTCTCTCTCTGTACAGGGCAGCCATCACTGCCCACCTCATCGCTCCCGGCCACTGCAATGGGACCCGGAGAGCCCGGGAGAGGTGGTGGCAGTAGGAGGGGGGGTGGGACCCCTTTCTGACACCCGCAGAAGTGATCGAGTGGCTAAATAGCCGCTCAGATCACTTCTGCCTTCTACAGAATTGCCGGCTGAGAATAATGGTACCGGGATGATGCCTGTAGGGGCCGGCATCATCCCGGTGTAACCACTGAAACCCAAGGACATACAGATACGTCCTTGGGTGGGAAGTGGTTAAACAGTCCATTTTTTTTTTTTTTTTTTGATGCAGTTTACTACCGCTTTAAAGGGTAACTCCTCTTTTGTTGAGAAAAAAACATTCCCCTCTGGGTGATCTCTGTACATTGCAGGGATTTTACCAAACTTTGTTGCAGAGTCCAACCTTTTGTTGTTCTGAAGAAATCATTGTTTGTTCCTCTGTGCTGAGTGGGTCACATGGGAGTGGTTTCATAATTATCTATCAGCTGTGCAGCTGCAGGGCTCTAATGAGGAAATCTGCTGGGCCTGCATCCCTTTAGACGCGTTCCTATTGGGAGTATCTCACCAAAAATGACATTTTTGTTGCAGGAGATGCCAGAAATCTGACTTATATCTTAGTGCAGACTTCTGGGAAAATTGGTGAGCCAATCACACAAGCAGGAAATGTTTCTGGGGGTGTGGTCAGTATACATTCTGTGTACAGAACAGCTCCAGGCGGCCATATTGCATTGCATTTTCAGAAAATTACAACAGCTGCAGGTTGAAAAGGAAAGGTCATTCTTCATAACAGTCATTTACAATATGATTTGTGTCGCAATTGTATACGCTATATTGTTTTTTCTTATTTTTTTTCCCCACAAAAGTGAAGTTACCCTTTAACATGTTCAAATTTTGTCCATTGAATGTTTATCTTTCTAAATATGGTCGCTACATGATGGTTGTATCCTTAGCCCTCTTGAAAATTCATTTGTTTTTCGAAAAAACGCCATTGTCCATTTTTTTGTATAGCGTGTTTCCAGCTTTAAACTAGAGATCGACCGAATATAGTTACATAGTTACATATAGTTACATAGTTAGTGAGGTTGAAAAAAGACATCAGTCCATCCAGTTCAACCTATGATGTGTGTGTGTGTTTGCTTTTAGCCGTACATTGTATACCCCTGTATGTTGTGGTCTTTAAGGTGTCCATCTAACAGTTTTTTGAAACTATCAATTCTCCCTGCTGATACGACTGCTTGTGGAAGAGAATTCCACATCCTTACTGCTCTTACAGTGAAGAACCCCCTACGTACTTTAAGGTTAAACCGCCTTTCCTCTAGTTTTAGTGAGTGGCCACGTGTCTTATTGTATCTCCTTTCTCTGAATAGTTTGTTCCTTATGCTCGGGTCGCCAGTACAGTATTTGTACATTGATATCATATCCCCCCTCAATCGTTTCTTCTCCAGAGAGAATAAGTTCAGGGCTTGTAGTCTTTCCTCATAGCTGATGTCCTCCATCCCCCTAATTATTTTTGTTGCCCTTCTCTGGACTTTCTCCAGTTCCAGCACATCCTTTCTGAGGACCGGTGCCCAGAACTGGACAGCATACTCCAGATGTGGCCGGACCAGAGTTTTGTAGAGCGGGAGAATAATCTCTTTATTTCTGGAGTGAATCCCCTTTTTTATACATCCCAGTATTCTGTTGGCTTTGCTTGCTGCGGCCTGGCATTGCATGCCACTGCCAAGCCTGTTGTCTACCAGTACCCCTAAGTCCTTTTCCATTCTAGACTCACCCAGAGGTTCCCCCCCTAGCGAGTAGCTTGCTTTCTGGTTTCTGGCCCCCAAGTGCATTACTTTACATTTTTCAACATTAAATCTCATCTGCCATGTAGTTGCCCACTCCGTTATTTTGTTCAGGTCCGCTTGCAAGGTTTCCACATCCTGCATAGAAGATATTGGCATGCCTAATTTAGTATCATCCGCAAATACTGAGATTGTACTAGATATCCCCTCCTCTAGATCATTTATGAATAAATTAAACAGGATTGGTCCCAGGACAGAACCCTGGGGGACCCCACTTTCCACACCCGCCCAATCCGAGTACTCCCCATTAATCACCACCCTCTGTACTCTCCCCTGGAGCCAGTTCTCTATCCAGGTACTCACCTTATGGTCCATACCTATCTTCCTTAGTTTGTACAGTAAGCGTTTGTGGGGAACGGTGTCGAAGGCCTTTGCAAAGTCCAGATACACCACATCCACAGGCTTACCTTTATCTAGGTGGCAGCTCACTTCATCATAGAAGGTTAATAGATTGGTTTGGCACGAACGATTTTTCATGAATCCGTGCTGATTAATACTTATAATACCGTTTTCATTACTAAAGTCTTGTATGTGGTCCCTTAACATCCCCTCCAATATTTTGCAGACTACAGATGTTAGGCTGACCGGCCTATAGTTACCCGGGATATATCTCGGCCCCTTTTTAAATATTGGTACCACGTTGGCTTTTTTCCAATCAGCTGGCACCATACCCGTCTGTAAACTATCCTATATATATATAATATGGACAAAGCCGATATATTGAGGCCCAATCTGCACTCTCCCCGTTATATCAGAATCAGCCACCAAGGTAACTGATATTGCAGATATTTCGGGAAAGTGCTTGTACCGGAGTGATGCCTGCAGCTAGAGGCATCACCCCGGTTTCGGCGTCCATAGCCGACGGTCGGCTGTCTTGTAATGACAACCGATGCAGCTGAGAAGCCGCTCTGCTGTCATTACAAGGAGTGGAAGGGTACATCCCCCCCCTCCCCAGTGCTGTATTTTGGCCTAGGCCTAAAAGGCCCAGGCCTAGGGTGCCACTTTGCAGGGGGGCAGCAAAATAGCCACCATTGCCTCCATCTGAGACTCCATTAGCCACTGGTTGCTAGAGCCGCCTGGTGTCTAACAATCAGTGACATCACACCTTCTCCCACCCCCCTCCTTCTCTCTCCCACTCCCCCTCCTTCTCTCTCCCACCCCCTCGCCCTCTCTCTCCCACCCCCTCTTCCTCTCTCTCCCACCCCCATCTCTCTCCCACCACCCCCTCTCTCTCCCCCTCTCTCTCCCCCTCTCCCTCTATTCCCCTTTTCTCTATTCCCCCTTTCTCTATTCCCCCTCTCTCTATTCCCCCTCTCTCTATTCCCCCTCTCTCTATTCCCCCTCTCTCTCTCACCCCCTCCCTCTCTCTCACCCCCTCTCTCTCTCTCACCCCTCTCTCTCTCTGAGAACCCTCTCTCTCTCTCTCTCTCTCTCCCAACACCCCCTCTGTCTCTCTCCCACCACCTTCTCCCTCTCTCAACCTCCCTTACCCTCCCTTATCCACCCCCCTCTCATGAGATCTCAGGGGTTCTTGCTGGGACTTGTAGTCCTTCAATTTTGGAGGGAGTCACATCTGTTAAACAGGAAGGGGTGGGGCAAATTTACATAGGAGGGGGTGCCCAATTTTAATCTTGCCTAGGGCAGCTCAAAACCAAAATACACCACTGCCCCTCCCGCCGCCTTCAGCAGCTCACCCAGGTCTCCCGTCCCACCATGAGACCTGTTCAACCAGCCTGCATGGCCGCCAAAGAGAAGACCCGATCAAAGCCGCATTCGGCTCTGATCGGGTCTCCATGCAAAAACCCGGAAGTGATGTCATGACATCACTTCCGGGTACTGTCTGGCGCCAGATTAAAAAAATGACAGCATTCAAAACAGCCAAACTTGGCATTTTGAATGCTTTTAAGTGTAGAGGAAGAGGTTTGGGGTCTTTTAGACCCCCCAGATCCCTCCACAAGAGTACCTGTCAAATAAAAAAAAATGTAAATGTACGAAAATATTGACCCATATCAGCTGATACCGATATGTGATGACCAAAATTTCGGTATCGGCAATGAAAAAATTATATCGGTCGATCCCTACTTTAAACGGCCCGAGGCACAATTTTCTTTTTATTTTGATGTGCTTTACCATGTTCAAATTTTTTTTTTTAATTTAGAATAAACATTGGACCAATTGGATATCTGAGTTGATGGATTGGATTTTAGAAGCAGAGCAAACATTCCAGAGTTTGCTTTTCTCTTCCGAGCCTTTAGCATCCTAAGTATTCCGCTTTTTCTTGTAACCACTTGCCGACCGCCGCAAGTAGATATACTGTGGCAGTCAGCCCCTCACAGGCAAAGTGACGTACCGGTACGTCACTAGCCTGTGAGGCTCTGGGGAGCGAGCGTGCGCCGCCGGAGGTGCACTCCCACTCCCGCGCGGTCACGGACACCCCCGCGCGTGTGAGCGGCGGACCCGATGTCCGCCGCTCACTCACGATCGTCCGTGAAAGCGGGAGAAAGGCAGGCGGCTGATGTAAACAAGCCACCTGTCATTCTCCCCTGTGTAGAAACAATGATCATACGGTTCTACTATGTAGGACCGTTGATCAGTGTTCCTACAGCTCAAGCCACAGCCAATCACAGTTAGAATCACGCCCCTAGGGACACACACAGCCCCTCCCTCTCAAAAAAGTTAACCCCTTCACTGCCAGTGTAATTATGCAGTAACAGTGCATATGTATAGCACTGATTACTGTCGTAATGTCACTGGTAACCCCAAAAGTGTCAAAAATGTCAGTCAAGGGTCCAATCTGTCTGCCCCAATGTTGCAGTCCCGCAAAAAAAAAACGCAGATCGCCGCCATTACGCGTTAAAAAAAACAAACAACAAAAATGACAAAAATCTTTCCCTTTGTTAGTAAATGCAATAACTTTTGCGCAAACCAATCAAAATACGCTTTTTGCGATTTTTTTTTTTACCAAACATATGGTATAAAAAAAAATTGGCCCAAAATGTTAAAAAAATTTTGATTTTTACTTTTTTTGGGCGGGGAATTTCATATAAAAAAATGTGAAAAATATTGTTATTTTTGCAAAATTTACGCTCTTTTTTTGTTTATAGCGCAAAAAAGTAAAAATCGCACAGGTGATCAAATACCACCAAAAGAAAGCTCTGTTTGTGGGAAAAAAATTAATTTAGGTGCAGCGTCACACGACCGCGCAATTGTCCGTTAAAGTTATGCAGTGCCAAATCGCAAAGTACACCCTGGTCAGGAAGGGGGTAAAATCTTCCGGGGGCTTAAGTAGTTAAGATAAAAGCAGGGGTAACAAAGTGGTCTAAAACACAAAGCAGAAAAAAAAAAATCCGATTGCCCATTCCTCTAAAAAGCACAAAGCTGCCTAAATATTATTTTAAAAAAAAAAATCATCTATGCACAAAAGTATTTAACAGTGTTACAATATGTTGCCTTTGTTACAATATTTGAATAAATAATACTTTTCCATTGCAATCGTGCTTTTGAAATGTATTTGCTTTCTGTTCTAAACATACGGTATCACTACAGATTGCTCGGGAATAAAAAGGAAACAAAAAAAAAAAAAAAAAAAGAAAAACAAAAATACACATCTGAACACTACAAACAAAGCACAATTCAAGGTATTGCTTTGCAGATGTAAAATTAATCTCAATCACAGCAGTGCACTGACAAGTATAATCAGGAGGCAAATCAAGCCCACATTAAATTTTACTTGTTTTGCATTTGTTCTCAAATGAAAGACTTGACAAGCAACCTCTGCTCTGAATATACACACAGTAGATTAAATCAATAAATAAACTCAAAAACATGCCTTTTAGTTTGAAAAGTAAAAAAAAAAGGCACATTTTCAGCTGCTTACAACCTTTTTTTCCTGTAATGAGACGAGGCTTGTTCAATTTGTTTACTTATTTGCCGGGTATGTGGAAAATGGTGCAGTTTGATCCAGCTAAAATGTGTTATTATAGGGATTTACAGTGTTTTTAGGCTCAATTATATTTGATATTTTATTTCAGATTTTTTTTTTTTAATTCTCTGAATGAAAGGAACAAAATAAAAAAGAAGTAAATAAACACTTGCAGGTGATCATTTTTACATTTCTAAAAACGCTGATGAATGTACAAAGGTATGATAAAGTTGATTGGGCTGTTTTCGTTCTCAATTTAACCACTTAAGCCCCGGAGGATTTTACCCCCTTCCTGACCAGGGCCTATGTTGCGATTCGGCACTTTGTGACTTTAACGGACAATTGCGCGGTCGTGCGACGCTGTACCTAAACGAATTTGACGTCCTTTATTTTCCACAAACAGAGCTTTCTTTTGGTGGTATTTGATCAACTGTGCGATTTTTACTTTTTGCGCTATAAACAAAAAAAACAGCGTCAATTTTGCAAAAATAACAATATTTTTCAATTTTTTTCATATGAAATTCCCCCCCAAAAAAGTAAAAATCAAAATTTTTTAACATTTTGGGCCAATTTTTTTTTTACCATATGTTTGGTAAAAAAAAATCGCAAAAAGCGTATTTTGATTGGTTTGCGCAAAAGTTATTGCGTTTACTAACAAAGGGAAAGATTTTTGTCATTTTTGTTGGGTATTTTTTAACGCGTAATGGCGGCGATCTGCGATTTTTTTGCGGGACTGCGACATTGCGGCGGACAGATCGGACCCTTGACTGACATTTTTGACACTTTTGGGGTTACCAGTGACATTACTACAGAAATCAGTGCTATACATATGCACTGTTACTGTAAAATTACACTGGCAGTGAAGGGGTTAACTTTTTTTTGAGAGGGAGGGGTTATGTGTGTTCCTAGGGGTGTGATTCTAACTGTGATTGTCTGTGGCTTGAGGTGTAGGAACAGTGATCAACGGTCCTACATAGTAGAACCATGTGATCACCGTTCCTACACAGGGGAGAATGACAGGCGGCTTGTTTACATCAGCCGCCTGCCTTTCTCCTTCTCCACTGACGATTGCGAGTGCCCAGCGAACGATCGGGTCCGCCGGTCACACGCGCGGGGGGGTCCGTGACCACGCGGGAGCGGGAGCGCGCCTCCGGCGGCGCGTGCTCGCTCCCTAGACCCTCACAGGCTAGCGACGTAGCCCTACGTCGCTCTGCCTGTGAGGGGCTGACCGCCGACGTAAATAGTCGTGTGACGGTTGGCAAGTGGTTAAAGTGACATTAAAGGTTCATTAAAAAAATATATAAATAAATGAATAAAAAAAAATAAAAAAAACATGTTATATTCCCTGTTCTGTGTAATGGTTTTGCACAGAGCAGCCCCAATCCTCCTCTTTTCGGGTCCCTGCCGGTGCTCCTGGCTCTTCCTCTTCAGCTTGCTCCCAAGCCCCATTCTATGCGTCCATGAGACACACAGAGCTGCGACTCAAACCTGCCCCCCCCCCACTCTCTCCTCACTGGCTGTGATTGACGGTAGCAGGAGCCAATGGTTATCGCTGCTTTCTCAGCCAATGGGGAATGAGAGATCCAGGAGAAGCCCAGCTCTCATGCATGCCGCTGGATCGAGAGGGAGCTTAGGTGAGTATTAGGGGGAGCTGGGGGGGGGGGGCTGCTCACATCTCCTCAACCCCCACCAGTGCTCCTGGCTCTTCCTCTTCAGCTTGCTCCCAAGCCCCATTCTATGCATCCATGAAACACACAGAGCTGTGGCTTAGCCCTGCCCCCCCCCTGCTCTCTCCTCACTGGTTTACTGGCTGTGATTGACAGTAGCAGGAGCCAATGGCTATCGCTGTTGTCTCAGCCAATGAGGAATGAGAGATCCGGGAGAAGCCCAGCTCTCGTGCATATCGCTGGATCGAGAGGGAGCTCAGGTGAGTATAAGGGGGATCTGGGGGGAGGGGGATGCTCACATCTCCTCAACCCCCACCGGCGCTCCTGGCCCCTCACTTCTGCCAAGTGCCCCCATAGAAAGCAGCTTGCTAAGGGGGCACCCGAGCCGCTGCTCTGAGTCCACTCACACACACACGGAGCTGTGGCTTGGCTCCCCCCCCCCCCCTCTCTCTCCTCATTGGCTCACTGGCGGTGATTACAATGAGGCTCAGGTAAGTAGTAGGGGGTTTGAAGGGGCTGCTGCACACAAAAGGTTTTTTACCTTCCTGTATAGAATGCCGTGTCTATCCCTTTATGACTACAGTGTACTCATCTTCTGATGGCTCCTTCCAGCAGGATAATGCACCATGTCACAAAGCTCCAATCATCTCACTACTGGTTTCTTCAACATGACAATGAGGTCACTGTCCTCCAATGGCCTCCACACTCACCACATCTCATCCAATAGAGAACCTATGGGATGTGGTGGAATGTGAGATTGGCATCATGGATGTGCAGCCGACAAATCTGCAGCAACTGCGTGATGTTATCATGTCACTATGGAGCAAAATCTTTCCAACACCTTGTTGGATCTATGCCATGAAGAAAGAAGGCAGTTGTGAAGGCAAAAGGGGGTCCAACCCAGTACTGATAATGCACCATGTCACAAAGTTCCAATCATCTCACACTGGTTTCTTCAAAATGGCAATGAGATCACTGTACTCCAACGGCCCATCCATGTCTTTATGGACCTTGTTTTGTGCACTGGTCCAAATCATTTGGTGGAGGGGGGATTATGGTGTGGGGTTGCTTTTCAGGGGTTGGGCTTGGCTCCTTATTTCCAGTGAAGGGAACTCCTAAGGCGTCAGCATACCAAGACATTTTGGATAATTTCATGCTCCCAATTATGTGGGAACAGTTTGGGGATGACCCCTTCCTGTTCCAACATGGCTGCGCACCAGTGCACAAAGCAAGGTCCATAAAGACATGGATGAGTGAGTTTGGGGTGGAGGAACTTGACTGGCCTGCACAGAGTCCTGACCTCAACCCAATAGAACACCTTTGGGATGAATTAGAGCAGAGACTGCGAGCCAGGCCTTCTCGTCCACATCAGTGCCTGACCTCACAAATGCGCTTCTGGAAGAATGGTCAAACATTCCCATAGACACACTCCTAAACCTTGTGGACAGCCTTCCCAGAAGAGTTGAAGCTGTTATAGCTGCAAAGGGTGGGCCAACTCAATATTGAACCCTACGGACTAAGATTGGGATGTCATTAAAGTTAATTTGCGTGCAAAGGCAGACGTCCCAATACTTTTGGTTATATAGTGTTTATAAATATATATATATTCAGTTTAACATGATATTCTCAGAATATAAACAATATTGTGTAATCTCAGGTCACTATTTGAATCTTAATTGTATTCATTGCATGAAATTGCTGTTACGTTGCTTCATACAGCAGATCATTAATACTACCCTAAGAAGATTCATGTTATCGACAATCTATCAGACTGATAATGAGATGAGATCACATCCAGATAATGTAAAACAAAGGACAGAGACTGATAAGAAACAACGCGTTATTGAACAAATATTCACCAATCCTTCTCAAAATTAATCATAGGATAATATTGGTATGGATTTTAATCCTCCTGAAATTAAAAGCCGTTTCTTCCTAATATGGAATAAATCTTTGTCTTGCTGAATATGCTTTAGATGTTTGTAATATTCTTATTTTCATCATTGTTATTGGCACAAGCTGTGGAAACTAGGTGACGCTGCAGTTTCATGGGCAGTGATGTCATCAGGGCATGAGTGATGACATCATCATGTGTTGGAAATGGCAGAAAGATAGTAAGAAATAGCACTAGATAGACATATTAAATAAAGAGATGAGTAACTTGATATAAGAGCGATAGATAGATAGATAGATAGATAGATAGATAGATAGATAGATAGATAGATAGATAGATAGATAGATAGATAGATAGATAGATAGATAGATAGATAGATAGATAGATAGATAGATAGATAGATAGATAGATAGATAGATAGATAGATAGATAGATAGATAGATAGATAGATAGATAGATAGATAGATAGATAGATAGATAGATAGATAGATAGATAGATAGATAGATAGATAGATACTGTACAAACCCCATTCCAAAAAAGTTGGGACACTGTACAAATTGTGAATAAAAACAGAATGCAATGATGTGGAAGTTTCAAATGAAAAGTTTTCAAAATTTTATTCAGAATACAACATAGATGACAAATCAAATGTTTAAACTGAGAAAATGTATCATTTTAAGGGAAAAATAAGTTGATTTTAAATTTCATGGCATCAACACGTCTCAAAAGAGTTGGGACAAGGCCATGTTTACCACTGTGTGGCCTCCCCTCTTCTTTTTATAAATGTCTGGGGACTGAGGAGTAAAGTTGCCCACGTTTAGGAATAGGAATGTTGTCCCATTCTTGTCTAATACAGGCTTCTAGTTCCTCAACTCCCTTAGGTCTTCTTTGTCACATCTTCCTCTTTATGATGCGCCAAATGTTTTCTATGGGTGAAAGGTCTGGACTGCAGGCTGGCCATTTCAGTACCTGGATCCTTCTTCTACGCAGCCATGATGTTGTAATCAGGGTTGCCAACCGTCAGTAAATTTACGGACAGTTTGTAAAAATCTGTGATTTTTACAACTGTCTGTAAATATCAGGGGATGATAATTTGTCATGCTGTGTTGACTTTTGTAAGTTTAAACCAGTCAAATTACCTATTTTTAGTATTGTCAATGTTTCCATATTGTGTTTATGCTGTATACATATTGATTTTATTAGTTTTTAATTAAATTTTTTAGGTTGTCAGTAAAAAAAATGTGCTCTGTCAGTAAAAAGTTTTTTTGTCAGTAAAAAATGCTGCGGGAGGTTGGCAACACTGGTTGTAATTGATGCAGTATGTGGTCTGGCATTGTCATGTTGGAAAATGCAAGGTCTTCCCTGAAAGAGACGACGTCTGGATGGGAGCATATGTTGTTCTAGAACTTGGATATACCTTTCAGCATTGATGGTGCCTTTCCAGATGTGTAAGCTGCCCATGCCACACGCACTCATGCCACCCCATACCATCAGAGATGCAGGCTTCTGAACTGAGCGCTGAGAACCACTTGGGTTGTCCTTGTCCTCTTTAGTCCGGATGACATGGCGTCCCAGTTTTCCAAAAAGAACCTCAAATTTTGATTCGTCTGACCACAGAACAGTTTTCCACTTTGCCACAGTCCATTTTAAATGAGCCTTGGCCCAGAGAAAACGACTGCGCTTCTGGATCATGTTTAGATATGGCTTCTTTTTTGGCCTACAGAGTTTTAGCCGGCAACGGCGAATGGCACGGGTGATTGTGTTCACCGACAATGTTTTCTGGAAGTATTCCTGAGCCCATGTTGTGTTTTCCATTACAGTAGCATTCCTGTATGTGATGCAGTGCGTCTAAGGGCCCAAAGATCACCGCCATCCAGTATGGTTTTTCGGCTTTGACCCTTACGCACAGAGATTGTTCCAGATTCTCTGAATCTTTGGATGATATTATGAACTGTAGATGATGATAACTTCAAACTCTTTGCAATTTTTCTCTGAGAAACTCCTTTCTGTTTTTGCTCCACTATTTTTCCCCGCAGCATTGGGGGAATTGGTGATCCTCTGCCCATCTTGACTTCTGAGAGACACTGCCACCCTGAGAGGCTCTTTTTATACTCAATCATGCTACCAATTGACCTAATAAGTTGCAAATTGGTCCTCCAGCTGTTCCTTTTATGTACATTTAACTTTTCCAGCCTCTTAGTGCCCGTTCACATACGAGCGACACTACTTCGCACCGCGACCTCCGAGGTGTGAGCAGCGCGGCGCGACCTCGGAGCGGCCGCCACGGACTTCATAACATTGAAGTCTATGGCGGTCGCCTCTTGGTGGCCCCAAAGAAGCTCTGGACCCTTTTTCTAAGTCGGAGCGACTTGTGTCGCTCCTATTAGAACGGGTCCGCAGCTTCCCTATGGGAGGCGACCTACAGCGACCTGTGAGGGGACCAGGTCGCCTCACAGGTCGCCTTAGTGTGAACCGGGACTTATTGCTACCTGTCCCAACTTTTTTGGAATGTGTAGCTCTCATGAAATCCAAAATGAGCCAATATTTGGCATGACATTTCAAAATGTCTCACTTTCAACATTTGATATGTTATCTATATTATATTGTGAATAAAATATACGTTTATGAGATTTGTAAATTAGCCCATTCCTTTTGTACTCACAATTTGTACAGTTTCCCAACTTTTCTGGAATTGGGTTTGTAGATAGATAGGTAGATAGATAGAAAGAATGCCTAATATTTTATGCTTTGCTCATTTACAAAATATTTGGGTATTGATTAATTTTGCTCACTGACTTTCCTTTCATTGGAATAATGTAATATTGACCCTGATCAAGTCATACCAATAAAATAATAGCGGTTATATTGGGGACTTTAATTAGAATAAATATAGAGATAGATAGATAGATAGATAGATAGATAGATAGATAGATAGATAGATAGATAGATAGATAGATAGATAGATAGATAGATAGATAGATAGATAGATAGATAGATAGATAGATAGATAGATAGATAGATAGATAGATAGATAGATAGATAGATAGATAGATAGATAGATAGATAGATAGATAGATAGATAGATAGATAGATAGATAGATATGTATAGATAGATAGATAGATAGATAGATAGATAGATAGATAGATAGATAGATAGATAGATAGAATGTATATAAAATAGATAGAATGTATATTATTTTAGACTTTGCGCATTTACACCTACATAATGTATTTGAGGAATGATTCATTTTGCTCACTGACTTCCCTTTCACTGGAATAATGTAATATTGACCCTGATCCAAGTCCTACCAATAAAATAATAGCGGTTATATCTGAGACATTAATTAGAATCATTCAGACAATATAATTAAACTAATTATTGCTGAAGTCTGACCTCAGGAAGTGTAATGTTAGGACTATGAGATTAATATATATAATCAGGCATACAGAGTGTTGGTGTAATTTCAGAGAGTTCCTCAGAACTACGTAGGCAGGTAAATGAACCGTTGGTAAAAGTTGAGTTGGGTCGTTTAGTGAAATGCGTTCTGGACAAGAAAGTGGAAAAACTTTCCAATCACTTTTCAGTTTACTGTTACAGTTATGAAAGTGTCATTCAGTGACACACTCATTTAATGGCTACCGATCGCACACAATACGCTGACTTACTGTGACCAGGAGAGAACCCTCCAACGCTTTTCTCCCCCTAGTGGGTTTAAGAGTTGAGGATTATGGGTGAAACGCGTCGCGGTCGACTTCACCAGCTGGTGGAGCGCAGAGCTGAAGCCATCTTACATTACCTGGTTTAGTTTTGGTCACAGTGAGTTGGCGCGTACTGTGTGCAATCGGCTGCCATTTTTCTGTAGCACATTGTAGCCTGAGAAGCTGCTTTATACGATCTGCACCAGCAGTCCATTACATGTCGTGTTGGCTGATATCAAAGATAGGATCATTAGTGGTATTTGTTTATCTACAGGATTGTGTAGCTATTGTGACACTGGCCCTGCCACTATGAATGGTTGGAAAAAGGCCACAGGGTTCACATGTATGCAGAATGCGGGACTCTGGAGTATCTATAATGAGCGGAAAAAAACAGTTTTTACAGCTTTCTCCAGATTTTGGTATTCCCAGAAAGGGCTCCCTAGTTTGGAGATTTTAAAGTTCCTTGGTAGGAAAGAAATCTCCAACTCTGTGTCCAGATCTTACTGAAGACCAGCAGAGTGTGTGTCCAGGTGCACAAAGCCCATATAATGAAGGACTGGAAATAGCTTGGGGCTCCAGTCAGGTAGGAGGTGTGCTCCCGTCTGAATATAGGTTTATGTGTTCCTGTTTGGAGACAGAGACTTTATACTCAGGAGA
This sequence comes from Pelophylax lessonae, assembly GCF_965119305.1. Taxonomy (NCBI): domain Eukaryota; kingdom Metazoa; phylum Chordata; class Amphibia; order Anura; family Ranidae; genus Pelophylax; species Pelophylax lessonae. Next base: position 38,130,244 of record NC_138772.1, read on the forward strand.
CAGCACTCCATGTGGGAGAGATTCCAGGCTCATTGGATGGGAGAGTTGGGACAGCTGAGAGAGTCTGGGAGACTACAAGAGTCTGGAGGACTAAGAGAGCTGAGGCAACTAAGGGAGAGTCTAAAGGACTGGAGGAATCTGTAAGTCTCAGATGAGTGTCAGGGGTGTCAGGAGAACCCCTAGCTAGAGGCCAGGAGTAGGCCCGTGCAGCAAGGCTGAGTGAGCCAAGAAAGCCAGGTGACTTGGTAATTTTTTTTTTTTTCTGTTGCCTGTATTTGCTATATCAAAACAAATCCCTGCATGGGCAAGCTTGTGGACTACTTGCCGACCACAAAACATATATATGTGTTGCGGGTTGCAAGTGGTTTACTAGGATTATGGCTGAAGATATCAGCCATAACCCTAGTGTCGTTTTTTGCAGCCAGCAGCTGGCTTTCTCATTAAACCAGTCCGAGCGGCTCATGAGCCTCTGGAACGGTTTCTGAAGCAGCGGGAGGGGGGGGGACGTCATTGTTTCTCAGGCTTATACTAACGAGCACCATGCCATAAAGTCCTACAAGGTACATAAGGCCTTCCCCTTTAGGTCCAACAGAGGGAGCTAATTCCAAAAATCCAAATACTTTATAAATTCCCACCTCAAGATGGATATATATATATATATATATATATATTTTTTTTTTTACTCCAATGTTATCTGTGAAGAAATTTTTACTTATTTTTTACAGTGGCACATGATGCATCCGCTCCTGAAGAAGTGGAACGTATTCCACAAAACACGTAGAGCTTGCTTATGATGCATCTTTCAATTTATCATATGTTTGGTTTTTGTATATGCTATTTTGGTAGCTATTGCTCCATCCAAGTTTACGCCTAGTCAGCTTTTATTTATACGATATGTGTCAGGGCACAGTGCCCCCCTTTCTGTGTGCACCACATGATACGCCACTGTCTTCAACGCATTTCGTAATAGACTTCATCGGGTAAGTAACAAAATAAATGTGCTGTGCTTGCCAGACTAAGAGAGCCAAGGAATGTCAACACAAAAATGCCAAAATAGGCCTTTAGTAAAACACAATAGGTCAGTAAGGGACTGTACAGGGAGAAAAGAAGGAGCACACTAGCTGCCCCAAAAAATAAAGGGTAGTTACCTGTGGTGGATATGGTACTGTATGGGTCAAATGTGTCTGCACAAGGTCTATAAATTGAGACAGATGATCTGTCTGTAAACAAAGGTGGCAAACATAATGCCCTTCCATAGAGTTAGCATGCATTTCCGTATTCCCCACCACCAATAAAATCCAGAGATATAGAAGAGACTAATGGAGGGTTAACTCTGTACCATCTACCGAAAAATGAAATATCAATTTTGAGCTTACTGACCCTTTAACTTCTGTTCGTAAAAATACAGCAAAGCCATTATCCTTACTTTGCAGTATTTTACATACTAGACACTGGAAATCCAATCACTTTCACTTATTACTGTCAGATATCTTAGACCTCGTTGGTCTTTCTGCGGAATCAGAATATTCTGTCCAAAAAGCTGAAGATTAACAAAGAGAAAAAAAGATTATAAAAAAATACTAAAGGAGTTTTTCAATTAAAAAATGATTCAGATGGTTTTGCTTTAAAATGTGCCTTATAACGTAAAATCCCCCCCCCCCCCCAAAAAAAAAAAAATGTACCTGCCAAAAAGGGCTTCCACAGTCTTTTCACGTTTCTTAATAAAAGAAGTGGACTTGCCTATAATTTTAATAATGCATTCACCCTATATCTCCAATTATACTAATGCTGACACGGGTATTCATGCAACGCATATGTCAATGTCTCGTATTCGGTGATGGGGGAGCCGCTTGCAAATGAGCTGATCTTACATTTAGGTCACATTAGATTTAGATTTTATAGATATGATATGAGTTCTGTAACTTACAGCAAACACAAATTTGCCTTCATTAGTTAAAACCTGCACAAAATGGATTTATTGGTTTCTTCTTTTTTTTTCTTTCTTTCTTTTTTTTTCCTTTCTTTTTTTTTTTTTTTTTTTCTTTTTTGCTTGCACATATTATTATAATTTTATTATTATTATTATCATTTTTATTTTTATTTTTTTACTTAACCACTTGTCTAAGTTGGTTTATAAAAAGCATGATAGACAAGTGGTCAAATCAAGCCGTATACTTGGTACTTGTTTGTTAGCCCCCTTCTGATAGCAATGAAGTAGCAAAAAATGTAATAGAGAAAAAGAATTATATAAAATAAATAAAAATAATATTAAAAAAAATATTATCATCACCACCGTAGACACCCCATATAAAAAGTGCAGCACAGGGAAAGCACATGTATATAAACATCATTGTATGCAAACATGTCATGATCATCAGGATAAGAGCAATAATTCTAGAGCCATAATTAATGCTTCACTCTGAATTAATAACCTTTAAAGACTTTTAAAGCGTTGCCTATGGAGAATTTTGGGTACTATTGTTTTTTTGCTATTTCGCAGGCATTCACATTTTTAAGCCTTGAAATGTTTGGTATCTGTTTACTCAAGGCAACCTAACCTGTTTTATTTTATTTAAAAAATTGGTATAATATTGTGTTTGTATACATAAAAATACATTTTAGTGTATTTTCTTTTTCTTTACATTTTTTTTTTCCATAATGTTTTTTGAACGAAGGGACATTATACAAATTCCAAAGGTATTATAATGTTGATTTAGTTAAACGTGGAACAGAATGTATTTTTATAAAATACAGATATCAGATTGAGTTAGATGAGTTATACATGTAGCAAAACAAGTAGTCGTTGATGAATAGTTTTACGAATTCAGTTAAGTAAGAAATGTATCCAAAGGTAACAATTGGATTATGGATTGTCTTCATATTTGATAGTCATTTCTTTTGCATGTGTGCGCTATTCTTTTTTAATATGCATGTCGCTTGGTTTATAGCTGCAATAGCTTTAGAAATACTTGTTCAGGGTTTGCTCCCCCAACTTTTTGCTTGTTTATTATGTATTCGGTCTGACCAGGCTTCTGAGGATCGAACCCTCCTCCCGGCCACATTTCCAAAACATGCTGGAAGAGTCTGGATGGAATTTGTGCACAAGGGTCGGGGTTCTGTAACATCTACTTCTTATTGTATTCGCTTTTTTAGTTTGTAACGCTCTTGCTAACAATTTTCCAATTTTTTCCCAATCTCGTAGAAGAGTTTTTTGGATATTTACGCCTAGTTTTTCAGCCAAGTTCTTCCATAAGTAGAGAACGAGTTCTAACCAACTTGGTCCAGGTGTTCTGTGCCTGAGTAAGTTTATGAGATTTTTCTAGGTTCCTTATTTTGGCAATAAGGGCATTTATGGATGCCTGTTTGGTTAATTTTCGAGCCAATGCCATGAACAGAAGGGATCCTCTAATAGAGCATTTATGAGCCGCCCATTGAGTAAGAGGATTAGTATCAGGGGTATGATTATCCAGGAAGAAGTCTGTAATGTGTGTTTTCAGGGAGCTTACATTTGTAGGGTCGGTTAATAGAGTTGTGTCAAGTCTCCAGGTTTTAGAGACGTTGAGTCATTCTAGGAATTCCAATGAGATGGTGATAGGGTTGTGGTCTAACATGAACACCGGTTCACTTGTGGCAGATTTGAGGAATGGGATATCTTTTTGCGACAGCCAGATATAGTCAATCCTGGAATATCGCTTGTGTGAGGGGGAAAAGAATGTGAAGTCTTTGTCCCTAGGGTGAAGAGTGCTCCATGTGTCATAAAGCAAGAGCTCCTGAAGCTGGATTTTTATCTACCGAAGGGCAGGGTAGGTCATGACTGAGGTGCCTGTGGATGTATCTTTGAGTGGGTCCATGGCTAAGTTGAAGTTTCCTCCAAGAACAAGAAAGCCGCTTCATTCCATTAGCTGCTGGTAATGAGCTGTGCCATGTGACCGTGTTCTGTGCTATGTGTGTGTGCGCTATAGGTGTGTGCGCAGAGGGAGCATGATGGGATACATGAGTGTCACTGCACCACTGCTGTACCACAGCGGGGGGGAGGGGGTGGTGAGCTGCAGAGTGGGGACCAGGTGTGTGATGGAGAGGAAAGTGTGCCATGAGCTGTATGGAGGGGTGTGATGCATGGTGAAAGGGGGTGCTATAAGTTACATGACGATGTGTAATGTGTAGCTCACTGATGTGATGTGGCTGGACAACAGAGTTGTGAGCTGAAGGGCGATATATAAAATGTACTAGAAGATTTTAACAGTGTGATGGAGATGTGCTGCATGGCGATGGATGATGGCACTTTAAAATAAAGAAGTTGGTTTTGTGCCGCAGTCTGGGCACTCGGGCTCAAAAAGGTTCGCCATCACTGGCCTAGGCCATCTTTATGTAGAGCAACAATTCTATTTTTTCAGATCCTCAGAGAGTTCTTTGCCATGAGGTGCCATGTTGAACTTCCAGTGACCAGTAAGAGAGTGAGAGCAATAACACCAAATTTACCACACCTGCTCGCCTTTCACACCTGAGAACTTGCAATACTAACGAGTCACATGACCCTGGGGAGGGAAAATTGCTAATTTGGCCCAATTTGAACATTTTCACTTAGGGGTGTACTCACGTTTGTTGCCAGCGGTTTAGACATTAATGGTGTGTTGAGTTTCTTTGAGAGGACAGCAAATTTACACTGTTATACAAGCTGTACACTCACTACTTTACATTGTAGCAAACTGTCATTTCTTTAGTGTTGTCACATTAAAAGATATAATAAAATATTTACAAAAATGTGAGGGGTGTACTCACTTTTGTAAGATACTGTATATATACAAACCCATTTCCAAAAAAGTTGGGCCACTTTAAAAATTGTGAATAAAAACAGAATGCAATGATGTGGAAGTTTCAAATTTCAATATTTAATTCAGAATACAACATAGATGAGATATCAAATGTTTAAACTGAGAAAATGTATAATTGTAAGGGAAAAATAAGTTGATTTTAAATTTCATCAACACATCTCAAAAAAGTTGGGACAAGGCCATGTTTACCACTGTGTGACATCCCCTCTTCTTTTTATAACAGTCTGCAAACGTCTGGGGACTGAGGAGACAAGTTGCCCAAGTTTAGGAATAGGAATGTTGTCCCATTCTTGTCTAATACAGGCTTCTAGTTGCTCAACTGTCTTAGGTCTTCTTTGTCGCATCTTCCTCTTTATGATGCGCCAAATGTTTTCTATGGGTGAAAGATCTGGACTGCAGGCTGGCCATTTCATACCCGGATCCTTCTTCTACGCAGCCATGATGTTGTAATTGATGCAGTATGTGGTCTGGCGCTGTCATGTTGGAAAATGCAAGGTCTTCCCTGAAAGAGACGACGTCTGGATGGGAACATATGTTGTTCTAGAACTTGGATATACCTTTCAGCATTGATGGTGCCTTTCCAGATGTGTAAGCTGCCCATACCACATGCACTCATACAACCCCATACCATCAGAGATGCAGGCTTCTTAACTGAGCGCTGATAACAACTTGGGTTGTCCTTGTCCTCTTTAGTCCGGATGACATGACGTCACAGTTTTACAAAAAGAACTTTAAATTTTGATTTGTCTAACCACAAAACAGTTTTCCACTTTGCCACAGACCATTTTAAATGAGCCTTGGCCCAGAGAAAACACCTGCGCTTCTGGATCATGTTTAGATATGCCTTTTCTTTTGGCCTATAGAGTTTTAGCTGGCAACGGTGAATGGCACGGTGGATCGTGTTCACCGACAATGTTTTCTGGAAGTATTCCTGAGCCCATGTTGTGATTTCCATTACAGTAACATTCCTGTATGTGATGCAGTGCCGTCTAAGGACCCGAAGATCACGGGCATCCAGTATGGTTTTCTGGCCTTGACCCTTACGCACAGAGATTGTTCCAGATTCTCTGAATCTTTGGATGATATTATGTACTGTAGATGATGATAACTTCAAACTCTTTGCGATTTCTCTCTGAGAAACTCCTTTCTGATATTGCTCCACTGTTTTTCACCGCAGCATTGGGGGAATTGGTGATCCTCTGCCCATCTTGACTTCTGAGAGACACTGCCACTCTGAGAGGCTCTTTTTATACTCAATCATGCTGCCAATTGACCTAATAAGTTACAAATTGGTCCTCCAGCTGTTCCTTATATGTACATTGAACTTTTACGGCCTTCTATTGCTACTTGTCCCAACTTTTTTGGAATGTGTAGCTCTCATGAAATCCAAAATGAGCCAATATTTGGCATGACGTTTCAAAATGTCTCACTTTCAACATTTGATATGTTATCTATATTATATTGTGAATAAAAAAAAAAAGTTTATGAGATTTGTAAATTAGTCCTATCCTTTTTTATTCACAATTTGTACAGTGTCCAAACTCTTTTGGAATCGGGTTTGTGTATATATATATATATATATATATATATATATATATATATATACACATATAATTGTGTGGGTGTAGATAGAGGTTGTGGTTTAACCCATAGGTGGGCAGTATCCGACAGGATGGGAATGCTCGAATACTGCCTTTCTTTTCTCTTTTTTCCCTCTTTTTTTCCCCTTTTCCTCCTCCCCCTCCTTCTTTTGTATTTTGAGAATCGATTTATCATAAATAACCCCCTACGCTTATCTCTTTATTTGTGATAAAGGGCTGTCAGTGTGAGCACCTGGAATCCCCCTATAGAAAAGATCATCATTTCTACAATGCAAAGGAGAGGAAAAGCTGTTGAGGGCATAGATTTTTAAAGTAAAATTGAGACTTGAGACTTATGATCTGACTAGAAGAGTTTATATGCATCTTTGGGAAGTCAGTCTATTGAGCCAACTATAGTAGTTAGGATGAGGATGATCTGTTGTTTTAGTTAGGGAAAGGGTCTATTATGAGATTATCTCTTGCGTGGTAAAAGAGACATTGCCTTCCTCTTCTTTTTCTGCTTTGGATCAAATGTATTCTTTCTTCTGTTCTTCGTATCTCTCCTTCTCTCCCCTACTTTCATCAGATGTGGATTTTTGAGATGGTGATTGTCACAGTATGAGATGTAGATGCAGATCAGGAGGTCAAGCAAGATGGTGAAAACATAATAGCCTATAATGTCCGGCAGAATGCCAGTAGTCAGGGGTATCGAAATGCATAGAATAAAGAGTGTTTACCGATAGGAACTCTTGTTACAGCAATGGGAGGGTTAGAAAAGTGGTGTGTCAGAAAGTGAACGGAAGAACTTACAGTATGCATTTCAGAGGAGGCTCCAGTAATATTGGGTCTTGTTTGAAGTCGAGATTGTCGTAGAGCATAAAAAGAATGAAATGAGGAATGAACTAGGAGGCTAATCATGTCAGGCTTTACAATGAGCTGGGGATAAGGGAACGCTCCCTCCTCTGGGGGATTGTTGGTTGACTGGTGGTGGGGAGTTGCCTTGTGAAGGATGTCTTCTTCTGTAAGTTGGGGAGCTTCTATAGTGTTGTAGATCCATCAGTTCAGCTGTAGGTTGAGCAGGAAGTCGCAGTTCGCTAAACCTTTCCGGAAGCTTCACATTGGGAATGTTTAGGGTGTCACAGAAAGCTTGGAGATCTTCTGGGATTTTCAGGTGAGCCATGTGACCTGGTGTGCCTGCTGAAAGGCAAAAGGGAAATTTCCATTTGTATGGTATTTCTCTTTTTCTGAGGATGTCTAATGCCAGTAGTCAGGGATATCGGGTTAGGTTCCTGCGTTGTTGTAGGGTGATCTGTGAGAGATCCTGGAACAGTTTTATCTCTGTACCATGGTAGAGAATGCGGCCCCTTATTCTTGCTCTGTTTAGAATATCTTCTTTAATTCTGAAGTTGACAATACAGCAGATGATATCTTTGTGTCTCTGCCCCTGGGTCAAAGGACTCAGTGGAGATGTTAGATTTCTATTGGTGCTTCTAAAGGTCTCCCCAGGAGGTAATTGAAAATGGCTGATATAGCTTGATTAGCTTGATATAGCTTGATTGAGAAGGCCAGGCTCCACTGCTTCAGGGAACCCTATCACCCTTATGTTATGTCGACGACCTTTAATGTCTAAGTCTTCGATGTGTCTGTGCATATTACGCAGGTAGTGAGTGTGAGCATCCGTGTTTTGTCTCACCTCTTGTATGGTGGTGTCATGGTGGGCTGCCGTCTCCTTAACTTCATCTAGCCTCACGGCGATGACCTGTATATCTAATTTTAGATCGGAGATAGCTGCAGAGAGAGACTCTTTGATATCCGAGGCCCCTGCCTGCAGATCTTCTAGGCTTGGAGCTGCAATAGCAGGCAGGATGGCTGCATCCGGGGGTGAGTGAGATGAGCATGGCAGGCTGCTGCTCTCTGAGCGAGGTGTGCTACTCGAGTTCGGTGTTGTGGCCACCATTTCCCGGGGTTGAGTTCTGAATGTTTCTGGTATATTACGGCTCAACTGTGTCCGGGAGGCATGGGGCGAACGGGAACGTGATGCTGAAGAGCTTTGGTCTTGTTTGCCCATGGTAGCAAGGCTTGTGTCCCTCAAAATTGGATAGGACGAACCTCCGTGTGTCAGAGCAGAAGGTTTAAGCGGAAATCTTCGTCCCGGTCCAGACCACACCCCTTTTAAATTTGCTTTTGATAAATAGCTGTGCAAATATCATGCAACATAAAAAATGTTAACTACCACCATTTTATTCACCAGCGTCTCGGTTTTCAGAAAATAGATACTATTGGGAAACGGGGGTTACAGAAATATCTAGCAAAAAAAAAAAAATGCTGATTTTAACATGTGTGCAAAAAGATAAACAAATTGCCCTGGTAGACAAGTGGTTAAAGTTTGGCATCCTTTGTATCCCTATGTCTTTCTATCTGTGAGAGCACTCTCTGTACTTATAGGTATAATATAATGGTTTCAAGTTGTTATTTTTATTATTATTATTATTATTATTATTAATAATATTTATGTTTTTAAGTTTATGTGTTTTAAACAAATGTTTTACATCTTTACATTGTTCTATATTTATGGAACCTTAGTTTTACAAGTTTATACTTAAATGTCCTGACATGACCCCAGAACATATCCCATAATTATTATATCTTTTACCTATTATTATTCTTATTACTGCTTGTGCATGTGAGTGTGTGGGCAGGCCCTTAGGAATTAACACAGCAGCATTGTTTTGCTAGAAAAAGGAAATCAATGCATGCATATGGAGTTGGGTAGGGAGGGGTGGGGGATATGGGGAGTTCTGCTTATGATTTCAGTACAGAAGAGATGCTGTATTGTCAGCCCAAATAGGAAAGAGCACACTGGATTTCTGGTAGATTAATAGTCCTTTGTAGCATTTTTTCAGCAATATTTTTAGCCTTTGTGCTAATGTAAATGTAATGCAAAAAAAAAAGTACTATTTTTTATTTTATTTATATTATATTTTTTCTTACATACACTTTATTATTTGACAAAGGAGCACTATGAGCTTTTATAGAACAGAATAACACTAGTTACAACATTGCAGACGTTGAGGTTGATTTCCTATATGTTATTAACTTGGCCAGGGAATTTCCCTTGGTGAATGAGGTGAAGCTTTCCTGAATTCTTTCATCCACTTAAGTGCAAGCAAAAATACTATTCGTTTTTTTTTATTTTTTTTTCTATTATTATTATTTTCCTTGAACATGATTGAGTATTCTTTGCAAAGTGAATTTCACCAGCTTCATAAGACTAAGTGAAAATTTCCTTGCAGCAAATTTGCCTTTATTCAATCAACCCTATTTGAGGTGTATAATGTATATGATGTTCTTCATTTAACCACTTCAAGACCAAGCATATTTCTGACACTTTATTATTTATTATAAGTTATAATAATAGTACTTATATCATTATGTTTATGATTATTAGTGGTTTTATAATTATGTTACATTTGTATTTAATACACATTTCTTATGTGTTAAATATATAAACAATAGTTGTATTATTAATATTATTAGTGTTACTAATAATAATATTAATAATAGTCATCATCAACATCATCATATACAGTGGGTACGGAAAGTATTCAGACCCCCTTAAATTTTTCACTCTTTGTTATATTGCGGCCATTTGCTAAAATCATTTAGGTTCATTCTTCTTCCTCATGAATGTACACATAGCACCCCATACTGACAGAAAAACACAGAATTGTTGACATTGTTGCAGATTTATTAAAAAAGAAAAACTGAAATATCACATGGTCCTAACTAGTATTCAGACCCTTTGCTCGGTATTTAGTAGAAGCCCCCTTTTGATCTAATACAGCCAGGAGTCTTTTTGGGAAAGATGCAACAAGTCTTTCACACCTGGATTTGGGGATCCTCTGCCATTCCTCCTTGCAGATCCTCTCCAGTTCTGTCAGGTTGGATGGTAAACGTTGGTGGACAGCCATTTTTAGGTCTCTCCAGAGATGCTCAATTGGGTTTAAGTCAGGGCTCTGGCTGGGCCATTCAAGAACAGTCACGGAGTTGTTGTGAAGCCACTCCTTCCTTATTTTAGCTGTGTGCTTAGGGTCATTGTCTTGTTGGAAGGTAAACCTTCGGCCCAGTCTGAGGTCCAGAGCACTCTGGAGAAGGTTTTTGTCCAGAATATCCCTGTACTTGGCCGCATTCATCTTTCCCTTGATTGCAACCAGTTGTCCTGTCCCTGCAGCTGAAAAACACCCCCACAGCATGATGCTGCCACCACCATGCTTCACTGTTGGGACTGTATTGGACAGGTGATGAGCAGTGCCTGGTTTTCTCCACACATACCGCTTAGAATTAAGGCCATAAAGTTCTATTTTGGTCTCATCAGACCAGAGAATCTTATTTCTCACCATCTTGGAGTCCTTCAGGTGTTTTTTAGCAAACTCCATGCGGGCTTTCATGTGTCTTACACTGAGGAGAGGCTTCCGTCGGGCCACTCTGCCATAAAGCCCCGACTGGTGGAGGGCTGCAGTGATGGTTGACTTTCTACAACTTTCTCCCATCTCCTGACTGCATCTCTGGAGCTCAGCCACAGTGATCTTTCTGGTTCTTCTTTACCTCTCTCACCAAGGCTCTTCTCCCCCGATAGCTCAGTTTGGCCGGACGGCCAGCTCTAGGAAGGGTTCTGGTCGTTCCAAACGTCTTCCATTTGAGGATTATGGAGGCCACTGTGCTCTTAGGAACCTTAAGTGCAGCAGAAATCTTTTTGTAACCTTGGCCAGATCGGTGCCTTGCCACAATTCTGTCTCTGAGCTCTTCAGGCAGTTCCTTTGACCTCATGATTCTCATTTGCTCTGACATGCATTGTAAACTGGAAGGTCTTATATAGACAGGTGTGTGGCTTTCCTAATCAAGTCCAATCAGTATAATCAAACACAGCTGGACTCAAATGAAGGTGTAGAACCATCTCAAGGATGATCAGAAGAAATGGAAAGCACCTGAGTTAAATATATGAGTGTCACAGCAAAGGGTCTGAATACTTAGGACCATGTCATATTTCAGTTTTTCTTTTTTAATAAATCTGCAACAATTCTGTGTTTTTCTGTCAGTATGGGGGTGCTATGTGTACATTCATGAGGAAGAAGAATGAACTTAAATGATTTTAGCAAATGGCTGCAATATAACAAAGAGTGAAAAATTTAAGGGGGTCTGAATACTTTCCGTACCCACTGTAAGTAGTACTCATTTACAGAGATGTATAGTAACTAAGTAGAACTACTTCACTACTGTACTTAAGTACCGAAAGGCGGTATCTGTACTTTCCTAGAGTATAATTTTTTTCTCCTACTTCCACTTTTACTTCACTACATTTTTTCGATGATTTCAATACTTCTACTCCGATATTTTTTTTTTGTGCTGCATAGTTACTCGTTACAATTATAAAAATTACCACTGCCAGAACAGTAGATGGCAGGTTTGATGAAGCTCAAAACATGTGTATTATCAGCGCATACGAAAATAAAAGCTACTGTATGTATAAATAAAAGCTGCATTTGAAATAATAAAAAACAATATGATGTTCAAACTTTTGACTTCTTTCTTTAATAACTACATAACACAGTACTTGTACTTTTACTTTCAGTACTTGAGTAGCAATTTTTTTTCAAAACTACTGGTACTTTTACTTTCAGTACTTGAGTAGCAAAATTTTTAAAACAACTACTTGCAATACTTAAGTACAAAAAATGTTGAATACTTTAGTACTTCTACTCAAGTCACTTTTGGATCGAGCACTTCCACTTCTACTCAAGTCACTTTTTGATCGAGCACTTGTACTTTTACTCAAGTATGGGTTTCGAGTACTTTATACAACTCTGCTCATTTATAATACATATTAAATATGAATTTAAATACATATGTAAAATAATAATAATTACATTAATAATCGTATCTGTAATTATATAATTATTATTTTGTATACCAATAATAAGAATAATTTATAGATAATCAAATAAATATTTAATTGTATTATTTTGTAGTAGTAGTTGTTGTTATTGTAATAGTATTAGTAAATGTTAATAATTCTCTAAAGTTTTCTTTGTCATTTTACCAAGGTAGCAGTTTACTAGCCTACAACACATGCAGTCATTTTATCATTGTAAATAAAAGAAAGATAACACTATGCTAAATTGTGTATCTCCCCGCGCCTAGGAAAAAGGATTTTATTACTAAAATCAGTATGAGTGAATTGTATTAGATAAATAACTAAATAAATAAATACATAGTGTGTGGCAGCAGCTGTAAAGTGAATATTAAGTGACAAGAGAATAGCCTAGGCTATATACAGCGCTTGCCTCAATTAATTCAGTTGGCTAAAAATATGAACAATAGTGAAAAGATTGCAGTGCAATATATAGTGAAACTTCAAATTAATTAAACACATGAAAAATAGTCTAGTTGGTATAGACCCAAAGATGAATAATGAATAAATAAATTATAAATAATATGAATAAATAAATAAGTCTTATCAGGTGGTGATCAATAAATTATGAATAATGTAATTAAATAAATAAATAAAAAAGTCTTTCCCAGTAGTGATCAGGTGCAAAGTGCTTTGTGCTCAATAAACAAAAGTTTGTGACTTTCGTGACGTGGGTTCTTCTTTTCCAGTGGCTTGTGGTAAAATTAAATGACTTACCGGAATTATTGGGTCTTATGTGCTGTATAGCACTAAGACCTACAGCGCTTGGAGGCCATCCAGGCCACTAGGGAATCCCCTTTATGGATACTCCTGGTGGGATGCGGGTTGGGTGTCCCTCCTTACCCGGTCACAATCCTCAGGATATGGGGTTATATAAAAGAAAGGCTCCAGATAGTATAGTACCGTTTTTAAAAAGTTTATTTTTCAGGCAGATTAAAATTAGGAGCAGAAAAAAAGCTCCGGATTACAGGCAAAGACGCTATCAGGCACTTCCTGGCAGAGTGGCGAGCGGAGTGTTCAGGCTTGCGTTCCACGTAGTGCGTAGCGTGCCGATGTGCGTTCTAAGACCTTGACGCGTTTCGTCACTTCCTGTGACGTTATCTTTTAAAAATGGTACTATACTATCTGGAGCCTTTCTTTTATATAACCCCATATCCTGAGGATTGTGACCGGGTAAGGAAGGACCCAACCCGCATCCCACCAGGAGTATCCATAAAGGGGATTCCCTAGTGGCCTGGATGGCCTCCAAGCGCTGTAGGCCTTAGTGCTATACAGCACATAAGACCCAATAATTCCGGTAAGTCATTTAATTTTACCACAAGCCACTGGAAAAGAAGAACCCACGTCACGAAAGTCACAAACTTTTGTTTATTGAGCACGAAGCACTTTGCACCTGATCACTACTGGGAAAGACTTTTTTATTTATTTATTTAATTACATTATTCATATTTTATTGATCACCACCTGATAAGACTTATTTATTTATTCATATTATTTATAATTTATTTATTCATTATTCATCTTTGGGTCTATACCAACTAGACTATTTTTCATGTGTTTAATTGATTTGAAGTTTCACTATATATTGCACTGCAATCTTTTCACTATTGTTCATATTTTTAGCCAACTGAATTAATTGAGGCAAGCGCTGTATATAGCCTAGGCTATTTTCTTGTCATTTTATCATTGTGCTTTATTTGTGAAATGTGTTTATCAAAAAAAAAAAAAAAATTACTTATTTACACATGCATTATTCACCTTATTATATGATTGATTTTTTTGGCATTTATATATGTCATTTCAGAAAAGTGATTGCAAGGGTTTTAGTTTGTTATCCCTCCATTTGTGTTGTCGCTAGTTTCTGATTGGTGTGTGGTCGTGTTTACGAGGAGAGCAGAAAATGGAGCCATTAAAAGTTTGTCTGTAAACAAGCATAAAAAAAAAAAAAATAGAGTTAACAGGGTGGCAATGCAGGAACACAATTAGGAACAGAGAATTATCACTTTGTAACAACAAGTTCCTGAAGAAGGACCTTCATGGCAGGATCACCAGGATCATTGTATTTAATGAAAGATGCCAATTTAAAATGAATTAAAATGATGTTTGGAGTCAGAGGTGTAACTAGAACCTTCAGGGCCTCGGTGCAAGAAACCATGAAGGGCCCCCCGGACCCCTGGCCAGGGCCCTTCCCTTCAAGCCTGGGGCTCTTCCCACTGATCCTGGGGCCCTTTAGTCTTGTTGCAGGGCCCTTCTTCACAGGTTCTGCAGTGGGCCCCCTTCCCGCCATCTTGGGGCCTCCCCCCGGTGGTGGAATGCCAGGGCCCTGTCGCAAGTGTGACCTTTGCGATCCTGGAAGTTCCCCCACTGGTGTCAGTAGTTTTTATTTTTTGGTATTTTAATTGTATTATTTGTTATCATTTTATTTTATTTTTTTACAATGTCACTGACTATGACTCTGTCCATTCAGAAAAGGAAGGAGCTGATAAATTACATATTTACCCACCCCTTCCTGGTTCTTCATTATGACACATCCCCTGCAGCAGCTGGCAGGGGAGGGGAGGGAGCCCAGTGTGTGTGTGTATGGGGGGGGGGGGACCAGGGGAGCACACAGGGGCCCAGAGACAGCAGAATACAAGTGAACTGGACAGGAGGGGCGGCGGGGGCAGCATACAGAGGAACCAATCTCCTCCATTTTCCTCCTGCAGCTACAGGAGGAAAAAGGAGGACTAATGCCTCGTACACACGCAACGATTGTTGGCCGAACGATCGGCCGTCTTTTGTCCGGTGCTGTCGTGTTGGTTGAAAAGTGCTCAAGACTGCACACAAATTTTGTCGGCCAACAACAACCAACTTCAGAAGTGATGTCATGTGATGGTTAACTTTCCGTGTATTTTTTCTTCTCTGAGCATGCCCAGTCTTGCTCATCTGCTTTTTGTCGGCCGAAATCTGTACTGACTGACGGACAATCGGCCGTTCTTTGTTGGCCAACAAAAATTTTATAGCCTGCACACCAGATTTTGTTCGGCCGAAAAGTCACAGTCGGCTGTCGGAAGCATCATACTAACAAGCAGACAATCGGCCGATCGGACGTTGGCCGAATATTTACGGCCGACAATCGGTACGTGTGTACGGGCCATAAGATTTCTCAACATGCTGCCCCCGCCGCCCCTCCTATCCAGGTGTACAGGGGAGCATGGGGCCCGGTTGCAATTGCACCCCCTGCAACCCCTGTAGTTACGCCCCTATTTGGAGTGACATTAACATGCTAAAGCCTATTTGAAATGTTAGTGATTGGGTTTATGGAAACTTTAAAAAGTTTCTTTCTAATTTTGCATTTTTGTTTTAAATTTAAGAGTGCAACAATCATGATATTGTTTCTGAACCCTCCACAATCATTCAACATTACTGGGATTCTTATAAAGTCTGTTGCAGCACATTGAAAAACACATACTAAAAAGAAAAAAAAATCCAATCGTTAACATTTAATTATTTACACTGCGTACGTTTTTTTTTTTTTTTTTTAACAAGGTTCAAGTATATAGGTTATTGTGCTCTTTAATTCTTTGTTACAGTCTGGAGAGAAAAAAAAATATAGTGTCACACAGCCAGAGATTTAAACTGTTGCCCCATTTTTTAATAAGATTATCAGTCAAATGTAATATTGCCTTTGACAAGTAGCTAATTTGTAATGAACATTGACATGGAAATCCCACAGAGCCACCACTGAGATTTGAACTTCAGCATGACAACATTGTCTGACTATTTCCACATTGAAATGATGTTTGTCCTTTTCTCCAAGTAAAGAACGAGGCGTTTGTAAATTCTAAAGAACATTACATGATTAAGACTATCATTTTTATTCATGAACACTTAATATTTCTTTCCGTCTGCTCTTTTTTTTTTTTTTTTTAAGTAGCCACGCGAGAAGGATATTTTGTCACGGTAAACATCTAGTTTCTTCCTTTCTTGACAGTTTAATGTTGTTATCCTTTAATAAATTTGCTGGAAATTCATATTTGCTTTCTTATTGATAGTTATTTATGAACTGTGCTAAAAACTGGAGTAGTTCAGGGCTCTTAAAGAGCAAGTATTTGGGTTGATTTCCTAAAACTGGAGAGTGCAAAATCTGGCGCAGCTGTGCATGGTAGCCAATCAGCTTCTAACTTCAGCTTGCTCAATTAACCACTTAAGCCCGGAAGATTTTACCCCCTTCCTGACCAGGCCCAATTTTGCGATTCGGCACTGTGCGAATTTAACTGACAATTGCGCAGTCATGCAACGCCGTACCCAAACGAAATTTACGTTCTTTTTTCCCCACAAACAGAGCTTTATTTTGGTGGTATTTTATCACCTGTGCGATTTTTACTTTTTGCGCTATAAAGAAAAAAAGAGCGTAAATTTTGAAAAAATAACAATATTTTCATGTTTTTTTATATGAAATTCCCAGCAAAAAAATTTAAAAATCTAATTTTTTTTTAATTTTTGGCCAATTTGTTTTCTGCTACATATTTTTGGTAAAAAAAAATTGCAATAAGTGTATTTTGATTGGTTTGCGCAAAAGTTATTGCGTTTACTAACTAAGGGAAAGATTTCTGTCATTTTTGGTGTTTTTTTTTTAAACGAGTAATGGCGGCGATCTGTGATTTTTTTTTGTGGGACTGCGACATTGCGGCGGACAGATCGGACCCTTGACTGACATTTTTGACACTTTTGGGGGGGTACCAGTGACATTACTACAGTAATCAGTGCTATAAATATGCACTGTTACTGTAAAAATGACACTGGCAGGGAAGGGGTTAATTTTTATTGGAGAGGGAGGGGTTAATGTATGCCTGGTGCTTACTGACGTGTGTGGGGGGAGGTGACTGAGTGACACAGGGACAGATCGCAGGTTCAGCTATGCTGAACCCTGCAATCTGTCACTGCCTGTCACTTAGGAGATCCGCCCGCTATGTTTACACAAGCGGGCGGATCTCCACACTCGATTCCCTGACGATCACCGCTGCTCCTCCCCTGGCCTGACTCCCGCTGTGACTGAACACAGCAGGAGCGAGGCTACGGCGGCGCACGCGCGCCGCCCACAAGGGGAGGAGTCCAGCGACGTTGGTCTACGTCGCTGGACGATAACGAGCCACATTGCTGCAGTAGCAGCAGCAGCAATGTGAGCAGACGGAAAGTGGTTAAAGAGCAAGTATTTGGGTTGGTTTCCTAAAACTGGAGAGTGCAAAATCTGGCGCAGCTGTGCATGGTAGCCAATCAGCTTTTAACTTCAGCTTGTTCAATTAACCACCTGCCGACTGCTCACATTGAGCCTACTGCGGCAAAGTGGCTCTCCTGGGTCCAGCGACGTAGACCTACGTCGCTGGATCCCGCAACCCCTCGGCGGCGCATGTGCGCCGCCGGAGGCTCGCTCCCGCTGTATTCAGACACAGCGGGAGTCGGGCCAGGGGAGGAGAGGCCGTAATCACTGCTGCTCTTCCCCGATCGCCGGGGACAGAGTGAGGAAATCCGCCCGCATGTGTAAACAAAGCGGGCGGATCTCCTATGTGACAGGCAGGGACAGATTACAGGATTCAGCAAAGCTGAACCTGCGATCTGGGTCTGTGTCACACAATCCCCTCCCCCCACACACGTCAGTAAGCATGAGGCATACATTTAACCCCTTGATCACCAACAGTGTTAACCCCTTCCCTGCCAGTGTCATTATTACAGTAACAGTGCATATTTTTAGCACTGATTACTGTAGTAATGTCACTGGTCCCCCCAAAAGTGTCAAAAATGTCAGTTAGGGGTCCGATCTGTCCGCCGCAATGTCGCAGTCCCGCAAAAAAAATCGCAGATCACCGCCATTACTAGTAAAAATAAATAAACAATAAAAATGACAAATCTTTCCCGTAGTTAGTAAACGCAATAACTTTTGTGCAAACCAATCAAAATACGCTTATTGTGATTTTTTTTTTACCAAAAATATGTAGCAGAAAACAAATTGACCTAAAATGTTAAAAAATTTTGATTTATACATTTTTTTTGGGAAATGTTATATATCAGAATGTGAAAAATATAGTTTTTTTGTTTCAAAATTGTCGCTCTTTTTTTCAAAAATTAAAAATCGCACAGGTGATCAAATACCACCAAAAGAAAGCTCTATTTATGGGGGGAAAAAAAGACATAAATTTAATTTGGGTATAGCATCGCAAGACCACGCAATTGTCCATTAAAGTAATGCAATGCCGAATCGCAAAATATGGCCTGGTTAGGAATGGGGTAAAATCTTCCGGTCTTAAAGTGGTTAAAAATACGCTCATTGAGAATTTTTTTGTCAAAGACATGTAGCTAAATACATTTTGGCCTAAATATATGACAAAAATTTAATATATTGGATATTTTTTAACTGTCAAAGTAGAAAATGTCAATTTTTTTTTATTAATATCGCAAAAAATGTAAAGCGCAGAGGTTATCAAATACCACCAAAAGAAAGCTCTGTTTGTGGGAATAAAAGGACGTAAATTTAGTTTGGGTACGGTGTGGCATGACCGCGCAATTGTCAGTTAAATTCGCGCAGTGCCAAGTTGCAAAAAGTGGCCTGGTCATTAAGCAGGAAAATCCTCCGGTCCTAAATTGGTTAAGCTTTGACAAAAAAAATAAAGAAAAAAATAGAAGCTTATTGGTTACTCTGCAGAACTGCACCTGATTTTGCACACTCCAGTTTTAGTAAATCAACCCCAGTTTGTAGCGCTCACCCCCAGAAGGGCTGCTTGAAACAACTCAGGTCTCCCATACTTGTCCAGAGGCTTTCAGGCCCAGATGCCAGTCCCAGAGCACACCGACAAACACAGGCTTAGTCTAGGGATATCTTTTTGACGTTTTATTTGCAATTCTTGAACATAGAAGGGTAGAGGGTGTAGGATACTCTAAAAATCACAGACAGGTACAGGAGGACAAATTCCAAAGCAAAGTCCTTCAGTATCAGGCTTCCGTATTGCCGGAGGTAAAATGGGCCAGCCAGGCAAAGCTGGCACCAGCATAAGGATGCTTAGACAGCTACCTTCTTCATTGTTTCTAATCAGAATCTATGTTGTATTATGCCACACCCAATATTCAATTGAATCCAACCACGCCCTCTTTTTGGCACGGTGCCCTGTGAGCACCGCCAGTCAGTGTCTCTCTAAAGTGTCCCCCATTCTCAGGTTCTAAAGTTGGGAGATAGGCTGTCTTCTGTTCCCTAGCACTGCTCTCTCTCTCTCCTAGCAGGTGCAGAGTAGAAGTTTTGGTTTGCCTCACCTGCCAGCTGCCTGTAGACTGTGACGGGAAGCGGGGAATGCATGACCCCGCCCCCTCATTACACACTGCCATTTAGTAGTAGTTCAGCACAGCTTAAATTTTTTAATGCTGAGTGACGTTCTTTATGCTGCACTGGGCTCCCACCACATAACAGGGTGCCTGGGGGGAAGGGGGGGAATGCATGCATCTTCACCTATGTAGACAAAAATCCTTCTGCTCGCCCTGTAGCCAGCCAATCTGAGACTCTGTAAGAGCAGTCACAGTCTCTATAGCAACCTCTGGTGTCTAACCCTCAGAGCACAGGCACACCTGAAGCTCTAGGCAAAAGGTCCTACTCACAATGTCCAGAGACAGCTCCACAACCAGCTTTCCCTCGACAGGCTTCAGGGAAAGGGGTCCTCCTCCAGCCCAGCTTCCTAAGGCAGTGTCCTCCAGCATATTTTTTTGAGTCCAGGCTCCTCCAGGCTACGGGCCAAGCACATGCATGCAGAGATCTGACAGCAGCAGCTCTTCAGTAACACTGGCTGCATCCCAGGGGCAGAGGCCCCAGAAGAAAGAGCTCTAATCAGAACCTCTCAAACATTTATCTTCTTTCCAGCCACACCTTCTGGTCACCAGTGATTGGCTGAGTTCAGATAAATATTCATAGCCCTAAGATTGATCCCCCTATTCTAATTCTAGAAGCTTCTTCCAGAGGCAGGCATGACCAATAGACCTGAAAAAAAAATTGTTGCTCAACTGAGTACAGCCGAGCCAAAAACGAAATGTATCCAGCCTAGATCAGAATACTACAATTGTGATATAAAAGGTAACCTAAATATATTTTACAACCCCCTATGGACCCATTACCCAAACTGATGAGAAAAATTGTGTAATGCTTACCTGTTGATAGGCTGTTAGCACAATTGTGGTGGTGGGTCATGTGGTCACCACAAAAGAGTGAAATTCAGGCATTAGTGGCTCAACCAAAACAACCTTTTGACATGAATAACACTTGACTCAAAATTGTGGCCTGGTTTGGGTGCTTGTGCAGGGAAATTACAGTATAGGATCAGATGACAACGTTAGACTGCTAATATAAAACGGCGAGGTTGTCACGCGGAGCCAGAGAATGGCGTTCCTGTCACCTCTGGTGTCTGAAAATAGAACGTTATAGCTAAGACACACAAGAAGATGAGATAGGAGACATCCAGACTGATGATGGAACCAATGGCTAATACTGGTTATTATTATTATTATAATACAGGATTTATATGACTCCAACAGTTTGCACAGCCCTTTACAATATAAAGGGAGACAGTAAAGTTACATTACAATACAAGAGGGTTTAGGAGGGTCCTGCTTCAAATCTAATACGGTGGGGCAAGTGATACAAAAGGTAATAACTGTGAGGGGTGAGCTGATGGACGAATTAAAAGCTCAGTTGTTAGGTGGAATTGTAATCGTTTTGTTTGGGTTTGGTGCCTTTAAAAAAAGATTAGTGGGATTTTAAGGGTGTAACATATAAATAAAATTTCTACAATTTATTTTACAAAGTTTTTCAAGGTAATAGACAGGTTTGTCGTGGATGGGTTAAAGGCCCATCAGTGAGGAGGTGAAGAAGTTAGGAGGGTAAGTGACAAGGTGAGAATGGTGACTTTTAAGGAACATTTATCTGTGTTGTTCCATGCGTATAATTCAGGCTTGGAACTTATTCAGAGGAAATATCCAAAAAATTGTCCTACGCGTTTCGGCTACATAAAATATTAATGTCTTTGTCAAGGATTGGTCACCATGTATCTTTCTTTTGTCTGATCCATGTGTGAAGGTTTGTTCCCTCAGGTTCCTAAGTCGCATCAGGAACTATTGCTGCTTTTTTACCAGGTAGTGCAGCAGGGTAAGGGTCCAGTTTGCAGCGTCTCCCAGGATGTATCTCGTCCCTCTGACAGAGAGAAGAGGGTGGAATTGAAATAGACTTCCCTGAAGAGATGAGTATTCAGGGGTTGCCTGAAGGTGGACAGAGTAGAACATAGCTGGACAGATTGAGGTAGAGAGTTCCAGAGGATGGTAGGGGCTCTGGAGAATTCCTTGAGATGAGTATGGGAGGAAGAGACAAGGGAACTTGAGAGCAGGAGGTCTTGGGAGGAGCAGAGAGGACGATTTGGGTGATATTTTGAGACAAGACTGATGATGTAGCTTGGGGCAGAGTTGTGAATGGCTTTGAATGTTGTTGTTAGTATTTTGTATTTCATTTGTTGGGCAATCAGAAGCCGATGGAGGGATTGGCATAGAGGAGTGGTGGACAATGTGCGGTTGGTAAGGTAGACCAGTGTGGCAGAATAATTCATGATAGACTGAGGGGGGCCTATATAGAGGTAGGCCTATGAGAAGGGGTGGATGTCTGCAGGCCCTGGGACCTAGACTCAGGACTTTTGGATGAGCAAAGAGATTTTGATGAAGTTGGTTTTGCTGAAGCAAAAATTTTACATTTCAATTCTTAAGAAAATTTTGCCTGAAAGAAAAAAAGCTACTGTTTTTAATTGCTTGTAGATTTTTCTTTTTTTTTTTTAGTTTTTTTTCTTGCAAACTAGTTGTCTGTATTTTTTTTTTCTTTTTTGATCGATATGTGTAGTGTTACCCTACATTTTTTCTTTTCCTTTTTAGCTGCTGTCTCTTAATTTTTTTTTTTTTTCTGTAAAAAAAAATAGAGTAGTTTAAAAAAACAACACCATCAAATGGTAAAAAGCCACTGATTGGCTCTTTACTTCAATCTGTGGACAGCATTGTCCTCTGCACACTGCTAATCACAGAGCATGCCGCCCACACACCGCAGAGGGCACGATCATGGGAGGCTGTCATATAATGGCCTCCCAGAACTAGCCCACCGTGCTGTAGCTATAGCGCGGTCAGCAGGTGATTAACTACCTCAATACTGGGCACTTAAACCCCCTTCCTTCCCAGACCAATTTTCATCTTTTAGCGCTGTTGCATTTTGAATGACAATTGCGCGGTCATGCAACATTGTACCTAAACCAAATTTGTGTCATTTTTTCCCCACAAATAGAGATTTCTTTTGGTGGTATTTGATCACTGCCAGGTTTTTTCTTTTTTGGTGCACAAATAAAAAAAGACAGAAATGTTTGAAAAAAAAAAAAAGTTTTTTTGTTTAGGTTATAAAATTTTGTGAATAGATATGTTTTTTCCTGCACTGATGAGCACTGATGATGCAGCACTGACAGGCACTGATGAGGAGACACTGATTGGGTGGCACTGATGGGGTGGCACTGATGGGGTGGCACTGATATGCAGCACTGATGGGCACTGATAGGTAGCACTGATATGCAGCACTGATGGACACTGATATGTGGCACTGATAGATAGCACTGATATGTAGCATTGGTGGGCACTGATAGGCAGCGCTGATGGGCACTGATAGGCAGCGCTGATGGGCACTGATAGGCAGCACTGATGGGCACTGATCGGCGGCACTGATGGGCACTGGTGGGCACTGATAGGTGGCACTGATCGGCACTGATGGGCGGCACTGATTGGCACTGATGGGGGGCACTGATGGGCACTGATGGGGGGCACTGATGGGCACTGATAGGCAGCACTGGTGGGCAATAATGGGCACTGGTGGGCAGCACTGGTGGATGGCAATAACGGGCACTGGTGGGCAGCACTGATATATGGCATTGGTGGGCAGCACTGATAGGAGGGCACTACTGGCAGGCTGTTTGCCATCCCTGGTGGCCATGGTGGGCATCCCTGGTGCTCATGGGTGGGCATCCCTGGTGGCTCTAGTGGCATCCCCTCCCCCCAGGGCTGCACTGGTAATCAATCATCTGATTACCAGCACAGACCCCCCCTGTGATCAGTGAGTACTTAGAAATACTCACTGATCACCCCAGCTCCAGTATCAATCCTCTTCTTCTCCTCCCTGACAGGATCTGTCAGGGAGGAGAAGAGATCGAAGCCGTTACAACGGCTGTATTTACATTGCATGATGGCTGTGATTGGCCAATCACAGGGCCCTCCTGACGCATCTTGTTGCTCTGTGTCCGAGGGACACAGGCACATCGAGATCGCGCCGCTGCGCGTGCCCGCGGCGGCGCGATCTCGCTCCTTCTGAAGGACGTTCCGGAACGTCCATTCAGAAGGATGAGACTCCCACCCGGCCGTATATTTACAATGGCCCGGGTGGGAGATGGTTAAACAGAGGCCAAGATGGCAGCTTCCTTGGCTGAAAATGATAAGAGAGTCTACTTCTACTTTAAACTTGAGCAGCCTCCCCAGGTTCTTGTTTGACCACAAGTAATGTGAGTGAAGAGAAAGGTAAATACGCATCTAACTATACTTTTTGTAATCTGTCTTAAGGCTATTTTCCACAATAAGCCTCAGGTTAGCAGGGGATCTAAAGACCAATCCATCCAATGTCTATGCGCACATTAACCACTTAAGGACCTGGCCTATTTCTGACAATTTAAAAATCTGTATTTTTGCTATAAAATTAGCGTACTTAGAACTTAGAATTATATATTTTTTTTAGCAGAGACCCTAGAGAATAAAATGGAGATTGTTGCAATATTTTTTATCACACCGTATTTGCGCAGCGCTCTTACAAACCAAATTTTTTTGGGGGAAAATACACCTTTTTAACCACTTGCCGACTGCCTAACGACGATTTACGTCGGCAGTCAGCCCCTCACAGGCAAAGCGACGTAGGTCTACGTCGCTAGCCTGTGAGGGTCTAGGGAGCGAGCGCGCGCCGCTGGAGGCTCGCTCCCGCTCGCTCACAGACCCCCCCGCGCGAGTGACCGGCGGACTCGATGTCTGCCGGGCACTCGCGATCGTCGGTTACAGAGGGAGAAAGGCAGACGGCTAATGTAAACAAAGCCGCCTGTCTTTCTCCCCTGTGTAACAGCAGAGATCATACGGTCCTGCTATGTAGGATCGTAGATCTCTGCTGTTACACTACAAGCCACATCCAATCACAGTTAGAATCACGCCCCTAGGGACACACATAACCCCTCCCTCTCAAATAAAGTTAACCCCTTCACTGCCAGTGTTATTTTTACAGTAATAGTGCATATGTATAGCACTGATTACTGTAGTAATGTCACTGGTAACACCAAAAGTGTCAAAAATGTCAGTCAAGGGTCCGATCTGTCCGCCGCAATGTCGCAGTCCCGCAAAAAAAAACGCAGATCGCCGCCATTACTCGTTAAAAAAAAATAAATAAAAATGACAAAAATCTTTCCCTTAGTTAGTAAACGCAATAACTTTTGCGCAAACCAATCAAAATACGTTTTTTTGCGATTTTTTATACCAAACATATGTAGCAGAAAACAAATTGACCTAAAATGTTAAAAAATTTATATTTTTACATTTTTTGGGGGGGAATTTCATATAAAAAAATGTGAAAAATATTGTTATTTTTGCAAAATTGTCGCTCTTTTTTTGTTTATAGCGCATGATCAAAAAATCGCACAGGTGATCAAATACCACCAAAAGAAAGCTCTGTTTGTGGGAAAAAAAAGGACGTCAATTTAATTTAGGTACAGCGTCGCACGACCGCGCAATTGTCCGTTAAATTCACGCAGTGCCAAATCGCAAAATAGGCCCTGGTCAGGAAGGGGGTAAAATCTTCCGGCACTTAAGTGGTTAAATAAAAAAATAAGAAAACAGTAAAGTTAGCCAAATTTCTTTCTACAATGTGAAAGTTAATGTTACACCAAGTAAATAGATACCCAACATGTCATGCTTCAAAATTGCTCACGCTCGTGGAATGGCGACAAACATTGGTATGTAAAAATTCCCATAGGTGACGCTTTAAAAATTTCTACAGGTTACCAGTTTAGAGTTACAGAGGAGGTCTAGGGATAGAATTATTGCTCTCACTCTAAAGATCGTGGTAATACCTCACAAGGAATGTAAATGTCCCATGTAACAGAAATAAGCAGGACAGGTCCTCTTTAATGTGAGATCTGGGGTCAAAAAGACCTCACATTTCACATCTGCACTAAAAAAGCAAGAACAAAAAAAAAAAGTAATTTTTTTTTCATGATGAAATAAAATGGGCCCTTTAACCACTTGCCGACTGCCGTCAGTATATTTACTGCGGCAGTCAGCCCCTCCTGGGCAAAGCGTCGTAGTACTACGTCGCTCGCCCAGGAGCCTGTAGGGGGCGAGCGCGCGCCGCCGGAGGCACTTCCGCCCCCGCTCGTTCACGGGCATCCCTGTGCGAGTGACTGGCGGCTCCGATGTCCACCGGCCTATCGCGATCTCCCGCTGGAGAGGGAGAAAGGCAGACGGCTGATGTAAACACAGCTGTCTGTCATTCTCCCTGATGTAAAGGCAGAGACATGACCAGATAGTTTTCCCCACTACCGACGGCTCCGTTAAGCGGGGAAAACCGGGAAGCAGCGCGGGGGGGCCATCTCTCCCGCCACCCATAAAGGTAATCCTGCAGCGAATCTGCCACTGGGACCACCTTTATGTTAAAGCGGACCGCCCGCCGTTAAAAAAATACCTGTGTTATGGCAACTATCTGCTGCCATAACCCCGGTATTTAACGTCAAAGTACCGACATATATACGCGGTGGGCGGTCTGGGAGTGGTTTAGGCTCCATTCGCACCTAGGTGATTTGAATCACAGGCAGAATTGCTACGATTCTACCCGCTAGTTCAGATCATGGTAAAATGCAGGACGCGTTTGCATTGCTGTTGCTTCAACCGCAGTGCGATTTTGTCGTGATTTTTGCGCAACAAATCGTGCTGCAATCGTGGCAAAAACCACAAAGAGCGAAGCTTGTCACTCACAAAGAAGCAAAATCGCACCACGATTGGGATGCCATTAGGAAGCAAGGGCATCGGAAACACCCTCCGCGATTTGCTACGGTTTGGAATCATGGTAATTCCACCCACGATTCAAATCGCCTAGGTGTAAATCGACCCAAAGGTTAATTTTATCCTCTCCCAAGACTCAGATGAGCACGTGGTCAGAACACAATAGAGCCCACTGCCATTCCACTTGACAGACAGTTCAGTCATTGACAATCGAACATTGACATGAAGCTCCAGCAGAGCAACTGCTGTGATCTGAACTTCAAGCTTATAATGCCACCATGTCCAGTTTCAAATGGCATTGTTCTTTTCAAAGTATGGCACAAAACACTATGAGGCAGATTACTGCTTCAGCACGTTATTCTTTTTTTCTTTGGGAGTGATTTTCATTCCTGAATCCTAAGTTATAGAAGAAGTTGTCGATTGTCTTAAATCTGCTGTTAGATTTTGCTGTTTTCAGAACTGATCTGTGCTGTCCATCGATACCTATCGTATATGCCAGCGTATAAGATGGCTATTTAACCTTAAAAACATCCCCCAAAAATAGGGGGGTCATCTTATATACGGAGTATAAAATGTGAGGACTACTTTACATGGCCCAAAACGAACGTCCCTATTAACCATTTCTGGACCGGAAGGATTTGCCCCCTTAATGACTAGGCCCTATTTTGCGATTCCACACTGCGTTATTTTAACGGACAATTGCGCGGTCGTGCGACGCTGTACCCAAACTAAATTTACAATTTTTTTTCCCCACAAACAGAGCTTTCTTTTGGTGGCATTTGATTACCTGTGTAATTTTTATTTTTTCCGTTATAAACCAAAAAAGAGCGACAAACTAGGGGACAGATTTATGTCATTTTTATCTATTTTTTTTTTTACTAGTAATGGCGGCAATCTTCAATTTTTATCAGGCTTGCGATATTGCAGCAGACAGATCGGACCCCCTCATTGACATTTTGGGGGCATGAGCGCACCCCCCAGGAGCGTTCCCGCAAACCGCCGTACTATTATAGTATATCTGCAGCGGGCGATCAGCAAGTAGTTAAACCCCCCCCAAAAAAAAAATTGTTAGCCCATTCTGCCCCCCCCCCCCCACGTACACACACACACACGCGAACGTAAAAGAACTGAACAGGGGCGCCAATGTACGGAAACATCGCTTGCAATACCTGTTACATATTGCAGAGAGTAAATATTCTAGGTCTGCTATTTGAACTCTAAATTGATGACCCCTAAGGGGGGCTTTTAAAGCATTGCCCATGGAAAAGATGGGGTATCGAAATTTGTTGTTTTGTGGGTGCACGTAAATTTAAAGCTTGACATGTTGGGTATCTATTTCCTCGGTGCAACCTCATCTTTTATAGTTTACTAACAAATTGGGTAATCTATTATTTTTATGTGCCCTAAAATTAACTTTGTGCTTGATAAACCATTGTGCAAATATCATGTGATATACAATACTGGAATAACCATTTTATTCACCAAGATCTCTGCTTTCAGAAAATAAAAATAATGTAATATTTGGGAGTTTTGCCTAATCTGCAGGCATTAAAATTATTTTTTATATATTGGATGGTATTATTTATTTTTCACATTGGATTGTTATTTGAGTGCAGTCTCTTGCCAAATTCGTAGTTTTTCAACTTTATTGTTGTCCAGACGGGCGGCTCAATATACTTTATTCACAGTATATGAATTTAAACTTTCAAAATTTTATTT